>NW_027521069.1:174400-474400 GCF_052094955.1 Ictidomys tridecemlineatus | reverse complement strand
TCCACACTCTGTTCTCTTCAACAGTCCTTCTACACCCCATCTCCAACCTCTCTTGTCTGCAACATTTCTTCTGCACCCCAGTCTCCAACCTGTGCACTCTGTAACAGTCCTTCTGCACCCCAGTCTCCAGTATCTGCTTTCTGCAACCATTTTTCTTCTATCCAGTCTCCAAACTCTGCTCTCTGTAAAAGTCCTTTTGTATCGCAGTCTCCAACCTCTTCTCTTTGTAATGGTCCATCTGCTCCCCAATTGCCAACCTCTGTTTTCTGTAACAGTCCTTCTGCACCCCAGTCTCCAAACTCTTCTCTCTGCACCGATCTTTCTACACTTCAGTCTCCAACCTCTGCTCTCTGTAAAAGTCATTCTGCACCTCAGTTTCCATCCTTTGCTCTCTGTAATTGTCCTTCTTCACCCCAGTCTCCAATCTCTGCTCTCTGTAACAACACTTCTGCACCTCTGTCTTCAACGTCTGCTCTCTGTAACAGTCCTACTGCACCCCAGTCCCCCACATTTGCTCTCTGCAATTGTCCTTCTGCACCCCAGTCTCCAACCTCTTCTTTCTATAACGCTCCTTTTTCATCCGAATTTCCAGCCTCTCCTCTCTGTAACAGTCCTTCTAAGCCTCAGTCTGAAACTTCTGACCTCTGCCACAATCCTTCTAAACAACAGTCTCCAAACTGTTCTATGTGTTACAATCCTTCTGCACCATAGTCTTCAACACCTGCTCTCTGTAACAGGTTTTCTGCAACCCAGTCTCCAAACTCTGCTCTTTGTATCAGGCCTTCTTCACCCCATTCTTTAACTTCTGCTCTCTGCAAAAGTCCTTTTACACCCCAGTCTCCAACCTCTGCTCTTTGCAACAATCCTTCAGCATCCCAGTCTCTAACATCTTCTCTCTGTAAGATCCTTCTGCACCCCGTTCTCCAAACTTTGCTCTCTGTAACAGTCATTCTGCACATCAGTCTCCAACCTCATCTCTTTGCAACGGCCCTTGTGCACCTCAGTATCCAACCTTTGTTCTCTGCAGCTGTCCTTCTGCCCCCCAGGCTACAAACAGTGCTCTCTGTAACAGTCCTTCTGCACCCCAGTCTCCAAACTCTACTTTCCGTATAAGTTATTCTGCACCCCAGTCTAAAACCTCTGCTGTCTGTAACATTCCTTCTGCACCCCAGTCTCCAAACTCTGCTCTCTGTAACAGTCCTTCTGTAAGGCAGTCTCCAAGCTCTTCTCTCTATAATGGTCCTTTTACATCCCAATTTCCAAACTCTGCTCTCTGTAACAGTCCTTCGAAGCCTCTGTCTGAAACTTCTGCTCTCTGCAACAATCCTTCTAAACCCCAGTCTCCAAACTGTGCTATCTGTAACAATATTTCTGCACCCCAGTACCCAACATCTGCTCTCTGTAACAGGTCTCCTGCAAACCAGTCTCCAAACTCTGCTCTCTGTAACAGGCCTTCAGCACCCCAGTCTCCAACTTTTGCTCTCTGAAAAAGTCCTTCTACACCTTAGTCTCCAACCTCTGCTCTCTACTACGATCCTTCTGCATCCCAGTCTCCAACGTCTGCTCTCCGTAAGATCCTTCGGAACCCCGTTCTCCAAAGTTTGTTCTCTGTAAGAGTCATTCTGCAACTCAGTCTCCAAACTCATCTCTCTGCAACGGCTCTTGTGCACCCCAGTATCTAACCTCTGTTCTCTGCAGCTGTCCTTCTGAATCTAGGCTACAAACTCTGCTCTCTGCAACAGACCTTCTGCAACCCAGACTCCAAATTCTGCTTTCTGCAAACGTCTTATTATACCCCAGTATCCAACATCTGCTCTCTGCAACGATCTTTATGCATCCCAGTCTCCAACGTCTGCTCTCTGCAACAGTTTTTCTACAGACCAGTCTCCAACCTCTGCTCTCTGTAACAATCCTACTGCACCCCGGTCTCCAAACTCTGCTCTCTGTAGAGATCCTTCTGAACCAGTCTCCAACCTCTGTTTTCTGCAATGATCCTTATGCATCCCAGTCTCCAACCTCTGCTCTCTGCAACAGTCCTTCTGCACCCCAGTCTCCAAGATCTGCTCTCTGTAACAGTTCTTCTTCACATCAGTGTCCAACCTCTGCTCTCTTTTACAATCCTTCTGCACCTCATGTCTAAACTTTGCTCTCTGTAACAGGCCTTCTGCACCACAGTCTCCAACCTCTGCTTTCTGTAACAGTTCTTCTGAACCCCAATCTCCAAACTCTGCTCTCTGTAACACTCCTTTTTTACCCCAATCTCTATCCTCTGCTCTCTGTAAGATTCCTTTGACACCCCTGTCTCCAACCTTTCCTCTCTGTAAAAGTCTTTCTGACACTCAATATCCAACCTCTGCAATCTGTAACGGTCCTTCTGCACTCCAGTCTCCAACCTCTTCTCTCTGTATCAGTCCTTCTGCACCCAGGTCTGCAAACTCTGCTCTCTGGAACATTTCTGCTGGACCCAAGGCTCCAAACTCTGCTCTCTGTGACAGTCCTTCTGCACCCCAGTCTCCAACATCTGCTCTCTGCAACGATCCTTCTTCTATCCAGTCTTGAAACTCTGCTCTCTGTAGAAGTCCTTTTGTATCGCAGTCTCCAACCTCTTATCTTTGTAAAGGTCCATCTTCTCCCCAATTGCCAAACCCTGCTTTCTGTAACAGTCCTTCTGCACCGCAGTCTACAAAATCTTCTCTCTGCAACGTTCCTTTTGCACCTCAGTCTCCAAATTCTGTTCTCTCTAAAAGTCCTTCTGCATCTCAGTCTCCATCCTTTGCTTTTTGTAATGGTCCTTCTGCACCCCAGTCTCCAATCTCTGCTCTCTGTAACAATTCTTCTTCACCTCTGTCTCCAACGTCTGCTTTCTGTAACAGTCCTTCTGCACCCCAGGCTCCAAACTGTGCTATCTGTAACAATCCTTCTGCACCCCAGTCTCAAACATCTGCTCTCTGTATCAGGTCTTCATAAACTCAGTCTCCAAAGTCTGCTCTCTGTAACAGGCCTTCTGCACCCCAGTCGCCAACCTCTGCTCTCTGTAAGATCCTTCTGCACACCGTTCTCCAAACTTTGCTTTCTGTAACAGTCATTCTGCAACTCAGTCTCCAACCTCATCTCTCTGCAATGGCCCTTCTGCACCCCAGTATCCAACCTCTTTTCTCTGCAGCAGTCCTTCTGCACCCCGAACTACAAACTTTGCTCTCGGTAACAGTCCTTCTGCACCCCAGACTCAAAACTCTATTTTCTGTGTCAGTAATTTTGCACGCCAGTCTAAATCCTCTGCTCTCTGTATCAGCCCTTCTGCACCTCAGTCTCAAACTCTGCTCTCTTCAACAGTCATTCTACATCCCAGTCTCAAAACTCTGCTCTGTGCAAAAGTCCTTCTACACACCAGTCTCCAACATCTGCTCTCTACAAGGATGCTTCTACATCCCAGTCTCCAACATCTGCTCTCTTCAACATTTCTTCTGCACCCCAGTCTCCAACCTGTACTCTGTAACTATCCTACTGCACCCCGGTCTCTAAACTCTGCTCTCTGTAGTGATCCTTTTGCACCTGAGTCTCCAAACTTTGCTCTCTGTAACGGTCTTTTGCACCCCAATTGCCAACCTCTGCTTTCTGTAACAGTTCTTTTGCACCTCAGATTCCTAACTCTGCTCTCTGTAACAGTCCTTCTAAGCCTCAGTCTGAAACCTCTGCTGTTTGCAACAATCCTTCTGCACCCTAGTCTCCAAACTGTGCTATCTGTAACAATGCTTCTGCACCCCAGTCTCCAACCTTTTCTCTCTGCCACGATTATTCTGCTCTCAGTCTTCAACCTCTGCTCTCTGCAACAGTAATTCTAAACCGCAGTCTCCAACCTCTGCTCTCTTCAATGATCCTTCTGCATCCCAGTTTCCAAAAACTGCTTTCTGCAACAGTCCTTCTGAACCCCAGACTACAAACTCTGCTCTCTGCTACAGTACTTCTGCACCACAGTCTCCAATCTCTGCTCTCCGTAGCGATCCTTCTGCACCTCCTTCTCCAACCTCTGCTCTCTGCAACAATTCTTCTGCACCCCAGTCTCCATTCTCTGCTCGATGTAAGAATTCTTTTGCACCCAAGTCTCCAACCTCTCCTCTTGGGAAAAGTCATTCTGCACCTCAGTCTCCAAGTTCTGCAATCTGTAACAGTACTTCTGCACCCCAGTCTCAAACCTCTGAACTCAGAAATGATCTTTCTAGACCTCAGCTCCAAACTCTGCTCTGTTTAATAGTCCTTCTGCACCCCAGTCTCTAACATCTGCTCTCTGCAACGATCCTAATTCTCCCCGGGCTCCAACATCTTCTCACTGCAACAGTCCTTCTCCATCCCAGTTTCCAAAATCTGCTCTCTGTAACAGTCCTTCTGCACCTCAGTCTCCAAACTTTGCTCCCTATAACGGACCTTCTGAACCCCAGTCTCCAACCGCTACTTTGTGTATCAGTTTTTCTGCACCCCAGTCTCCAACCTCTGTTCTCTGCAGCAGTCTTTTTACACCCCAGGAACCAAACTCTGCTCTATGTAATGATCCTTCTGCACCATAGTTTCCAACCTCTATTCTCTGCAACGATCTTTCTGCACCCCAGTATCCAACCTCTGCTCTCTGTATCAGTGCTTGTGCACCACAGTCTCCAAATTCTGCTCTCTGCATCAGTCTTTATGCACCCAAGTCTCAAAACTCTGCTCTCTGCAACATTTCTTCTGCACCCCAGTCTCCAAACTGACCTCTCTGTACCTGTCCTTTTGCAACTTAGTCTCCAACCTCTTTTTTGTGTAACAGTCCTTCTGCACCGCAGTCTCCAACATATGCTCTGTGCAACGATCCTTCTCCTACCCAGTCTTCAAACTCTGCTCATTGTAAAAGTTCTTTTGTATCGCAGTCTTCAACCTTTTCTCTTTGTAACGGTTCATCTGCACCCCAATTGCCAACCTCTGCTTTCTATAAAAGTCCTTTTGCACCTAAGACTCCAACCTCTCCTCTCTGTAACAGTCCTCCTAAGCCTCAATCTGAAACCTCTGCTCTCTTCATTGGTCCCTCTACACACCAGTGTCCAAACTGTGCTATCTGTATCAATCCTTCTGCACCCAATCTCCAATATCTGCTCTCTGTAAAAGGTCTTCTGCAACACAGTCTGCAAACTCTGCTCTCTGTAACAGTCCTTCTGCACCTCAGTCTCCAACCTCATCACTCTGCAACGGACCTTCTGCTCTCCAGTCCCCAACCTCTGCTCTCTGCAAGGATCATTCTGCATCCCAGTCTCCAACGTCTGCTCTCTGCAACAGTCCTTCTACACCTTAGTCTCCAACCTCTGCTCTCTGCTACAGTCTTTCTGCGTCCCAGTCTCCAACCTCTGCTCTCTGCAACATTTCTTCTGCACCCCAGTCTCCAACCTATGCTTTCTGTAACTATCCTACTGTACCCTGGTCTCCAAACTCTTCTCTCTGTAGTGATCCTTCTGCTCCTCAGTCTCCAACTTCTGCTCTCTGTAACAATCTTTCTGCACCCCAGTCTCCAAACTCTGCTCTCTGCAACAGTCCTTCTACACCCCATACTCCAAGCTCTGCTCTCTGTAACAGTCCTTCTGTAATCTGTGTTTAAAATCTGTTCTCTGTAAAATTCTTCTGCACATTAGTCTCCAACCTCTTCTCTCTGCAACGGTTTTCCTGCACCCCAGTCTCCACCCTCTGTTCTCTGCAACAGTCCTTCTGCACCCCAGTCTCCAAACTTTGCTCTCTGTAAAAGTTCTTCTCTACTGCAGTCTCCAAACTCTGCTCTCTGTAACGGTCCTTCTGAACCCCAGTCTCCAACCTCTGCTTTGGGTATCAGTTCTTCTGCACCCCAGTCTCCAACCTCTGCTTTCTGTATCAGTTCTTTTGCACCTAAGTCTCCAACCTCTGTTCTCTGCAGCAGTCTTTTTACACCCAAAGAACCAAACTCTGCTCTGTGTATCGATCCTTCTTCACCATAGTTTACAACCTCTGCTCTCTGCAACGATCCTTCTGCACCACAGTCTCCAAACTCTGATCTCTGCATCAGTCCTTATGCACCCAAGTCTCCAAACTCTGCTCTCTGCAACATTTCTTCTGCACCCCAGTCTCCAACCTGACCTCTTTGTAACTGTCCTTCTGCAACTCAGTCTCCAACCTCTGCTCTCTGTAATAGTCCTTCTGCACCCCAGTCTCCAACATCTGCTCTCTGCAACGATCCTTCTTCTACCCAGTCTTCAAACTCTGCTCATTGTAAAAGTCATTTTGTATCACAGTCTCCAACCTCTTCTCTTTGTAACGGTCCATCTGTACCCCAATTGCCAACCTCTGCTTTCTATAAAAGTTTTTTTGCACCTCAGACTCCAACCTCTTCTTTCTGTAACAGTTCTTCTAAGCTCAATCTGAAACCTCTGCTCTCTACATCGGTCCTACTACACCCCTGTCTACAAACTGTGCTATCTGTAACAATCCTTCTGCACCGAAGTCTCCAATATCTGCTCTCTGTAAAAGGTCTTTTGAAACCCAGTCTCAAAACTCTGCTATCTGTAACAGTCCTTCTGCACCTCAGTCTCCAACCTCAACACTCTGCAACAGACCTTCTGCTCCCCATTCTGCAACCTATGCTTTCTGTAACTATCCTACTGCACCCTGGTCTCCAAACTCTGCTATCAGTAGCAATCCTTCTGCACCTCAGTCTCCAACTTCTGCTCTCTGTAACGAACATTCTGCACCCTAGTCTCCAAACTCAGCTCTCTGCAACAGTCTTTCTGCACCCCATACTTCAAGCTATACTCTCTGTAACAGTCTTTCTGCACATCACTGTCCAAAATATGTTCTCTGTAAAATCCTTCTGCAACTCAGTCTCCAACCTCAGCTCTCTGCAATGATCCTTCGGCACCACAGTCTCCAACCTCTGCTCTTTGTAACAGTTCTTCTGAACCCCAATCTCCAAACTCTGCTATCTTTAACACTCCTTCTGCACCCCAGTCTCCATCCTCTGCTCTCTGTAAGAATATTTTGACACCCCAGTTTCCAACCTTTCCTCTCTGTAAAAGTCATTTTGCACCTCACTATCCAACCTCTGCAATCTGTAACAGTCCTTCTGCACCCCAGTCTCCAACCTCTACTCTCTGAAACGATACTTCTGCACCTCAGTCTCCAACCTTTGCTCTCTGTAACATTCCTTCTGCACCAGTCTCCAACATCTGCTCTCTGCAACGATCCTTTTTTTCCCCAAGCTTCAAGCTCTGCTCTCTGCAACGGTCCTTCTGCACCCCAGTTGTCAACCTCTGCTCTCTGTAACAGTCCTTCTGCATCTCATTCTCCTAACTCTGCTCTCTGCAACAGTCCTTCTGCACCCCAGTCTCCAACTTCTCCTCTCGTTAACTGTTCTTCTGCACCCCAATCTCAAAATTCTGCTCTCTGTAACACTCATTCTGCACCCCAGTCTCCACACTCTAATCTCTGTAACAATCCTTCTGGACCTCAGTCTCCAACCTCTGCTCTCTGTATCAGTTCTTCTGCACCTCCATCTCCAAATTTGTTCTATGCAATAGTCCTTCTGCACCCCAGTTTCAACCTCTGCTCTCTGCAACATTTCTTCTTCTCCCCAGTCTCCAAACTGTGCTTTCTGTAACTTTGTTCCTTACTTCAGTCTCCAACCACTGCTTTCTGTAAAGATCCTTCTGCACCTCAGTCTCCATCTCTGATCTCTGCAACGATCCATCTGCACCTCAGGTTCCAATGGCTGCTGTCTGCAACAATCCTTCTCCACCCCAGTTCCCAACCTCTGCTCTCTGTAACAGTCCTTCTGCACCTCAGTCGCCAAGCTCTCCTCTCTGTTCCAATTTTTCTGCACCTCAGTCTCCAACCTCTGCTCCCTGTAACAGGCCTTCTACACCCCAGTCTCCAACCTCTGCTCTCTGTAACAGTTCTTCTGCACCACAGTCTCAAACCTCTGCTCTCTGTAACAGTCCTTCTGCACCCGAGTCTCCAACCTCTGCCCTCTGTAACAATCCTTCTGCTCCCCAGTGTCCAACCTCTGCTCTCTATACAGTTTTTCTGAACGCCAATCTCCAAACTCTGCTGTCTTTATCATTCCTTCTGCACCCCAGTCTCCATCCTCTTTTCTCTGTAAGAATCCTTCTGCACCCCAGTCTCCAAACTCTGCTCTCTGTAACGATCCATCTGCAACTCAGTCTCCAACTTCTACTCTTGTAACAGTCCTTCTGCACCCTAGTCTCCAACATCTGCTCTCTGAAAGGATCCTTCTTCTACCCAGTCTCCAAACTCTGCTCTCTGTAACAGTCCTTTTGTATCACAGTCTCCAACCTCTTCTCTTTGTAACGGTCCTTCTGCTCCCCAATTGCCAGCATCTGCTTTCTGTAACAGTCTTTCTGCACCCCAATCTCCAACCTCTTCTCTCTGCATCGATCCTTCTGCACCTCGGACTGCAACATCTGTTCTGTGCAACAGTCCTTCTGCACGACAGTCCAGACTCTGCTCTCTGGAAGATCATTTTTCATCCCAGTCTCCAAACTTTGCTCTTTGTAGCAGTTCATCTGCACCCCAGTATCCATACTCTGCTCTCTTTAAAAGTCTTTATGCACCTCAGTCTCCAACCTTTGCTCTTTGTAATGGTTCTTCTGCACCCCAGTCTCCAACCTCTGCTCTCTGTAAAAATCCTTATGCACCTCAGTCTCCAATGACTGCTCTCTGTAACAGTCCTTCTCCACCCCAGTCTCCAACATCTGCTCTCTGCAACGGTCATTCTGCACCCCAGTCTCCAAAAACTGCTCTCTGTAACAATCCTCCTGTAGTGCAATCTCAAAAATCTGCTCTATGTAACGATCCTTCTGCACCCAAGTCTCCAATCTCTGCTCTCTGTAACACTCTTTCTGCACCTCAATCTCCAAACTCTGCTCTCTGCAAAAGACCTTCTGCACCTCAGTCTGAAAACTTTGTTCTCTGCAAGGATCCTTCTGCACCCCAGACTTAAAACTCTGCTCTCTGTAACAGTCTTTCTGCACATCAGTCTCCAAACTCTGCTCTCTGTTACAGGCCTTTTGCACCACATTCTCCAACCTCTGCTTTCTGTAATAGTGCTTCTTCACCTCAGTCTACAAACTCTGCTTTCTGCAAGAGTCCGTCTGAAACCCAGTCTCCAAAATCTGCTTACTGTATCACTCCATCTGCACCACAATTTCCAACATCTGCTCTCTGTAAGAGTCTTTCTGCACCTCAGTCTACAAACTCTGCTCTCTGCAACAGTCCTTCTGCACCAAAATCTTTAACATCTGCTTTCTGTAACAGTCCTTCTGCACCAAATCTCCAACCTCTGCCTCTGTAAAAGTCCTAATGTAACCCAATCTCCAACCTCTGCTCTCTGCAACAGTCCATCTACACCCCAATGTGAACCTGTGTTCTTGACTACAGTCATTATATACCCCAGGATCAAGCCTGTGCTCTCTGCAACAGTCCCTCTGCAACCCAGTCTCCAACATCAGCTCTCTGTAACAATTTTTCTGCACCTCAGTCTTCAACCTCTGCTCTCTGCAACGGTCCTTCTGCACCTCAGTCTCCAAAAACTACTCTCTGTAAATGTACTTCTGAATCCTTTGTCAAAACTCTGCTTCCCATAACAGGCGTTCTGCACCCAGGTATCCAGCCTCTGTTCTTTATAACAATCCTTCTGCACCCCAGTCTCAAAATTTTGCTCTCTACAACGATCCTTCTGCACCCCAGTCTAGAACCTCTGCTATCTGTAACAGGCCTTTTGCACACAAATCTCCCACCTCTACTCTCTGTAACAGTCCTTTTGCACCTCAGTCTCCAACTTCTGCTCTCTGCAACAGTCCTTTTGCACCTCAGTCTCCAAGCTCAGCTCTCTGCATCGATCTTTCTGCACCTCAGTCTCGAAACTCTACTCTATTTAACACTCCTTCTGCACCCCAGTCTCAAACTTCTGCAGTCTGCAAAGATCCTTCTGCACACCAGTCTCCAACATCTGCTCTCTGCCACAGTCCTTCTGCACCACAGTCACCAACCTCTGCTCTCTGCAATAATCCTTCTGCACCCCAGTATCCTACATCTGCTCTATGCAACAGTCCTTCAGCAGCCCTGTCTCCAACCTCTGCTCTCTGCAACAGTCCTACTGCAACTCAGTCTGAAAACTCTGTTATCTGCAATGATCCTTCTGAACCCCAGTCTTCAAACTCTGCTCTCTGTAATAGTCCCGTTGTACCTAAGTCTCGAAACTCTGCTCTCTGTAAGATCCTTCTGCAACCCTGTCTCCAAACTCTGCTCTCTGTAACATTCCTCTGCACCCCAGTCTCCAACCTCTGCTCTCTTCAACAGTGCTTGTAAACCCATTCTCCGAACTCTGCTCTCTGCAACAGTCCTTCTGCACCCCAGGCTCCAACTTCTGTACTCTGTAACAATCCTTCTTCACCTCAGTTAACAAACTCTGATCTCTGCAATGGTCCTTCTGCACCACAGTCTCCAACCTCTGCTCTCTGTAACAGTCCTGCTGCACCTCGGTATACAACCTCTGTTCTTTGTAAGATCCTTTTGCAACCTTGTCTAAAAACTCTGCTCTCTGTAGGAGTTCTTCTGCACCCCAGTCTCCAAACTCTGCTCTCTGTAACAGTCCTTCTGTTCCACAGACTCCAAACTCTGCTACATGTAATGGTCCTTCTGCACCCCAGTCTCCAACCTCTGCTCTCTGTAACAATCCTTCTGCAACTCAGTCTCTATCCTCTGCTCTCTGCAATGATCCTTTTGCACCCCAGTCTCCGAAATGTGCTCTCTGCAATAGTCCTTCTGCACCCCAGTCTTCAACATCTGCAGTCTGCAACAGTCTACCTGAAACTCAGTGTGAAAATTCTGCTCTCTGCAACGATCCTTGTGCACACCAGTCTCCCAAATCTGCTTTCTGTAACAGTCCTTCTGCACCTCAGTATCGAAAATCCTCTCTCTGTAACAGTGCTTCTACACCCCAGCCTCTAACCTCTGCTCTTTGTAAGATCCTTTCGCACCCCAGTTTACAAATCTGCTCTCTGTAACATTCCTTCTGCTCCCCAGAATCCAACCACTGCTCTCTGTAACAGTCCTTCAGCTCACCAGTCTCCACCCTCTGCTCTCTGTAACAGTCCTTCTGCTCCCCAGTCTCCAACTTCTGCTCTCTGTAACATTCCTTCTGCACCTCTGTCTCCAACCTCTGCTCTCTGCAACAGTTCTTCTGCACCCCAGTCTCCAACTTATGCTCTCTGCAACAGTTCTACTGCACCCCAGACTTCATGGTCTGCACTCTGAAACAGTCCTTCTCCACTCCAGTCTCCAAACTCTGCTCTATGTAACAGTCCTCTTGTAGTGCAGTCTCCAAAATCTTCTCTCTGTAACGCTCCTTCTGCTCCCCAGTCTTCAACCTCTGCTTTCTGTATCAGTCCTTCTGCACCCCAGTCTCCAACCTCATCTCTCTGTAACAGTCCTTCTGCACCTCAGTCTCCAAACTCTGCTCTCTGTAACAGTCCTTCTGCACTCAAGTCTCAAACCTCTGCTTTCTGTAACAGTCCTTCTACACCCCATTCTCCAAACTCTGCTGTCTGCAACAGTCCCTCTGCATGCCAACTCAAAACTCTGCTATATGCAACAATCCTTCTGCACCCCAGTCTCCAACATCTGCTCTCTGTAACAATCCTTCTGCACCTCAGCCTCCAAACACTGCTCTCTACAACGGTCCTTTTGAACCTCAGTCTCTAAACTCTTTTCTCTGTAACAGTGTTTCTGCACCTCAGTCTACAACATATTCTCTCTGTAAGATTCTTCTGCAACCCAGTCTGTAATCTCTGCCCTCTGGAACAATTTTTCTGCACACCTTCTCGAACCTCTGTTCTCTGTAACAGTCCTTCTGCACGCCGATCTCAAACCTCTGCTCGCTACAAGGATCCTTCTGCACGCCAGTCTTTAACCTATGCTCTCTGCAACAGTCGTTCTGCACCCCAGTCTCCAATATCTGCTCTCTGCAACAGTCCTTATGAACCTCATTCTGAAAACTCTGTTCTCTGCAACGATCATTCTGCACACCAGTCTCCAACCTTTTCTTTCTATAACAGTCTTGCTATACCACAATCTCCAAAATCTTCTCTCTGTAAGATCCTTCTGCAACCCTGTCTCCAAACTCTGCTGTTTGTAACAGTCCATCTGCACCCCAGTCTCCAACCTCTGCTCTGTGTAATAGGCCTTTTGCACTCTATTCTCCAACCTCTGCTGTCTGCATCAGTCCTTCTACACCGGTGTCTCCAAACTCTGCTTTCTGTATCAGTCCATCTGCATCCCAATCTCCAACCTCTGCTCTCTGTTACAGTCCTTTTGCACCTCAGTCTACAAACTCTGCTCTCTGCAACAGTCCTTCTTCAACCCAGTCTCCAACATGTGCTCTCCGAACAGTCCTTCTGCACCTAAGTCTCCAAAATCTGCCTCTGTAACAGTCCTACTGAAAGGCAGTCTCCAACCTCTACTCTCTGCAACAGTGCTTCTGCACACAAATCTCAAATCTGTGCTCTCCGCAACAGTTCTTTTACACCCCATGTCCATCCTCTGCTCTCTGCAGCAGTCCCTGTGCAATGCATTCTCCAACCTCCGCTCTTTATACCAATCCTTCTGTACCTCATTCTCTAAACTCTGCTCTCTGTAAAATACTTCTGCACCCTTCTCCAAACTCTGCTCTCTGTAACAGGCCTTCTACACGCCAGTCTACGACCTCTTTTCTCTATAACAATCCTTCTGCACCCCAGTCTCCTAACTCTGCTCTCTACAATGATCATTCTTCACCCCAGTCTCCAACCTCTGCTCTCTGCAACAGTCCTTCTGCACCCCAGTCTCCAACATGTGCTCTCTGCAATAGTCCTTCTTCACCTCAGTCTGAAAACTCTGTTCCCTGCAACCATCTTTCTGCACCCTAGTCTCCAACCTCTGCTCTCTGTAACAGTCCTGCTGCACCTTGGTCTACTACCTCTGCTCTCTATAAGATCCTTGAGCAACCTTGTCTAAAAACTTTGCTCTTCGTAACAGTTCTTCTGCATCCCAGTCTCAAGCCTCGGCTCTCGGTAACAGTCCTTTTGCACCTCAGTGTCCAAACTCTGCTCTCAACAATGATTCTTCTGCACCTCAGTCTCCAAACTCTACTTTTTGTAACAGTTTTTCTGCACCCCAGTCTCAAACCTGTTTTGTCTGCAACGATCCTTCTGCACCCCAGTCTCCAAACTCTGCTCTCTCTAACAGTCCTTCTGAACCTCAGTCTCCAACCTCTCCTCTCTGTAACATTTCTTCTGCACCTCAGTCTTCAACCTCTGCTCTCTGCAGTAGTGCTTCTACATTCCATTCTCTATCCTCTGTTCTCTGCAACAGTCCTTCAAAACCACAGTCTCCAACATATGCTCTCTCCAACAGTCCTTCTGTACCCTAGTCTCCAACGTATGCTCTCTGTAACGGTCCTTATGTACTGCAGTCTCCAAACTCGGCTCTCTCTAGCGGTCCTTCTGCACCCCAGTCTCCAACCTCTGCTCTCTGTATCAGTACTTCTGCACACGAGTCTCCAAACTCTGCTCTCTGTAACATTCCATCTGCACCTCAGTTTCCAACCTCTGCTCTTTCCGACAGTTCTTCTGCACCCCAGTCTCCCACATCTGCTATCTGCAACAGTCCTTCTGCACCGCAGACTCCAACATCTGCTCTCTGTAACAATCCTTCTGCACCTCAGTCTCCAAACTCTACTCTGTAACAGTCGTTCTGCACCTCAGTCTCAAACCTCTGCTCTGTGTAAGTTCTTTCTGTAACCCAGTCTTCAAACTCTTCCCTCTGTAACAGTCCTTCTGCACTCTTTGTCTAAACTCTTCTCTCTGTAACAGGCCTTCTGAACCCCAGTCTCCATACTCTGTTCTCTGTAACAGTAATTCTGTACCCTAGTCTCAAACCTCTGCTCTATAGGACGATCTTTCTTCACCCCAGTCTCCAACGTCTACTCTCTGCAACAGTCCTTCTGCACCCCAGTCTCAAAACTGCTCTCTGTAACAGTCCTGCTGCACCTCAGTATCCAAGCTCTGCTCTCTGCAATCATCTTTCTGCAACTCAGTCTCCAAACTCTGCTCTCTGCGACAGTCCTTCTGCACTCCAGTCTCCAACCTCTGCTCTTGCAGCAGTCCATCTGCACTCCAGTCTCCAACATCTTCTCTCTGCAAACGTCCTTCTACACCCTAGTTTCCAGCCTCTTCTCTCTGCAACAGTCCTTCTGCACCCCAGTCTCCAAACTCTGCTCTCTGAAACGATCTTTCTAGACCCCAGTCACCAACCTCTGCTCTCTGCAAAAGTCCTTCTGTTCCCCAGTTTGCAACCTCTGTGCTCTGTAACAGTTTTTCTATACCACAGTCTCCAAACTCTGGTCTCTTTAACGTTTCTTCTGCACCCCAATTTGCAAAATCTAGTTTCTGTAACAGTGTTTCCACACCTCAGTCTCCAAACTCTGCTCTCTGTAGCAGGCCTTCTGTACCCTAGTCTTCAAAATCTGCTCTCTTAAAGTTCTTTCTGCACCCCAGTCTTCAACTTCTACTCTCTGCAATGAACCTACTGCACCACAGTCTTTAACCTCTGATCTCTGCAACAGTCCTTCTGTACCACAGTCTCGAACCTCTGCTCTCTGTATCAGTCTTTCTGCACACCAGTCTCCAAACTCTGCTCTCTGTAAGAGTCTTTCTGCACATCAGATTCCAACCTCTGCTCTCTGCAACAGTCCTTTTGCACCTCATGTCCAACCTCTACTCTCTGCAACAGTCCTTCTGAACCCCAGACTCCAAACTCTCCTCTCTGCAACGATCCTTCTGGACCCCCGTCTCCAACCTCTGCTTTCTGTAACAAACCTTCTGCACCACAGTCTTCAAACTCTGCTCTCTGTAAGATCCTTCTGCACTCCAGTTTCCAAACTCTGCTCTGTGTAACATTCCTTCTCCACCCCAGTCTTTAACCTCTCTCTTCTGCGAGTGTCCTGCGGCACCCCAGTCTCCAACCTCTGTCCTCTGCAACAGTCCTTGTGCTCCCCAGTCTCAAACTTCTGACTCGGTAACAGTCTTTCAGCACCCCAGTCTCCAAAATCTGCTTTCTGGATCAGTCCTTTTGAACCTCAGTCTCAAACCTCTGCTTTCTGTATGTATCTTTCTGCACTTCAGTATCCAACCAGTGCTCTCCGTAACATTCTTTCTGCACCCCAGTCTCCAACCTCTGCTCTCTGTAACAGTTTTTCTATACCTCAGTCTCCAAAGTCTGGTCTCTGTAACGGTCCAATTTCCAACCTCTGCTTTCTGTAACAGTTTTTCTGCAACTCAGTCTCCAAACTCTGCTCTCTGTAACAGTGCTTCTACACCTCAGTCTCCAACCTCTGCTCTCTGTAACAGTCCTACTGAACCTGAGTCTGACACCTCTGCTCTCTTCTTGATCCTTCTGCACCCCAGTCTCCAAACACTGCTCTCTGTAACAGTCCACCTGCACCTCAGTCTCCAACCTCTGCTCTCTGTAAGATCCTTCGACAACCCAGTCTCCAAACTCGGCTCTCTAAAACTGTCTTTCTGCATCCCTTTCTCCAACCTTTCTTCTCTGAAACAGGCCTTCTGCACGCAAGTCTCCAAACTCATCTGTCTGTAGCAACCCTCATGCACCCCAGTCTCCAACCTCTGCTCTCTGCAATGATCATACTGCACCTCAGTCTCAAATCTCTGATGTCTGCAACTGTCATTCTGCACCTCAGTCTCCATATTCTGCTCTCTGTAAGATCCTTCTGCACCCCTGTATACAACCTCTGCTCTCTGTAACAGTCCTTCTGCATCCAAGTCTCCGACATCTGCTCTCTATAACAGTTCTTCTGCACCCCAGTCTGCAACCTCTGCTCTCTACAACAGTCCTTCGGCACCTGAGTTACCAAAATCTGCTCTCTGCAACAGTCCTGCTGTGCCCCAGTCTCCAACATCTTCTTTCTAAAACAGTTCTTCTACAGCTTAGTTTCAAAACCTTGCTCTCTGCAACGACCCTTCTGCACCCCAGTCTCCAACCTCTGCTCTCTGTAACAGTCCTTAAGCACCTCAGTCTCCCAACTCTGCTCTTTGTAAGATTCTTCTGCAACCCAGTCTTTAAACTCTGCACTCTATAACAGTCCTTCTGCACAACAGTCTCCAACCTCTGCTCTCTGTAACAGACATTCTGAACCCCAGTCTTCAACCTCTTCTCTCTGCAACGATTCTTCTCCACTCCAGTCTCCAACATCTGATCTCTGCAACACTCCTTTTGAACCCCAGTCTTTAAACTCTGCTCTCTGTAAGATCCATCTTAACGCGAGTCTCCAAACTCTACTCTCTGTAACAATCCTTCTGCACCCCAGTCTCCAAACTCTGCTCTCTCTAACAGTCCTTCTGCACCTCAGTCACCAACCTCTGCTCTTTGTAACAGTCCTTCTGCACCCCAGTTTCTAAAATCTGCCCTCATGAACGATCCTTCTGGAACCCAGTCTCCAATGTCTGCTCTTTGCAACAGTCTTTCTGCACCACAGTCTCCAACCTCTGCTCTCTGTCAGATCTTTCTGCACTCAGTTTCCAAACTCTGCTCTCTGTAACATTCCTTCTCCACCCCAATCTGCAACCTCTGTACTCTGCAACAGTTTTTCTGCTCCCCAGACTCCGAGATCTGCTCTCTGTAACAGTCCTTCTGTACCACAGTCTCCAACCTCTGCTCTTTGTAACAATCCTTCTACACCCCAGTCTCCATCTCTGCTTTCTTTATCAGTCTGTCTGAACCCCAATCTCCAAACTCTGTACTCTGTATCTATCCTTCTGCACCTCAGTCTCCAACCTGTCCTCTATTTAAGAGTCTTCTGCACCCCAGTCTCCAACATCTGCTCTCGGTAACAGACCTATACCGCAGTCTCCAACCTCTGCTCTCTATAATGGTCCTTCTGCAGCTCAATTTCGAAACTCTGCTTTCTGTAACAGTCCTTCTGAACCTGAGACTCAAAACTCTCCTCTCTGTAATAGTCCTTCTACACCTCAGTCTCCAAACTCTGCTCTCTGTAACAGTCCACCTGCACCTCAGTCTCCAACCTCTGCTCTCTGTAAGATCCTTCAGCAACCTACTCTCCAAACATTGCTCTGTATAACAGTCCTTCTACACCCCAGTCTCCAACCTCTCCTCTCTGTAACTGGCCTTCTGCACGACAGTCTCCAAACTCTGCTCTCTGCAACGATCCTTCTGCACCCCAGTCTCCAAACTCTGCTCTCTGCCTTGATCCTAATGCACCCAAGTCTCCAAACTCTGATCTCTACAATACTCCTTCTGCACCTCAGTCTTCAAATTCTGCTCTCTGTAAGATCTTTCTGCACTCCTTTCTTCTAGCTCTGCTCTATGTAACAGGACTTTTGCACCTCAGTCTCCAATCTCTGCTCTTTGCAACACTCCTTCTAAACCACAGTCTCCAAACTCTGCTCTCTGTAAGATCCTTCTGCACTCCAGTTTCCAAATTCTTCTCTCTGTAACATTATTTCTTCACCCCAGTATTTAACATCTGCTTTCTTCAAGTGTCCTGTGGCACCCCAGTCTCCAAACTCTATCCTCTGCAACAGTCCTTCTGCTTCCCAGTCTCAAACCTCTGCACTCTGTATCTATCTTTCTGCACCTCAGTCTCCAAACTCTGCTCTCTGTAACAGTTCTTCTAAACCTCAGTCTCCAAACTGTGCTCTCTGTAATATTCCTTCTGCACCCCAGTCTCCAAACTCTGCTCTCTGTAACAGTTTTTCTATACTGCAGTCTCCAAACTCTGGTATCTGTAACGGTCTTCTGCACCCCAATTTCCAACCTCTGCTTTCTGTAACAGTCCTTCTGCACTTCAGTCTCCAAACTCTGCTCTCTGTAACAGTCCTTCTAAACCTAACTCTCCAACCTCTGCTCTTTGTAACAGTCCTTCTGCACCTCAGTCTGACAACTCTGCGCTCTGCATGATCCTTCTGCACCCCGGTCTCCAAACACTGCTCTCTGTAACAGTCCACCTGCACCTCAGTCTCCAACCTCTCCTCTCTGTAACAGGCATTTTGCAACCAGTCTCCATACTCTTCTCTCTTTAGCAGGCCTTCTGCACCCCAGTCTCAAAAATCTGCTCTCTGCAACGATCCTTCTGCACCTCAGTCTCCAACATCAGCTCTCTGCAATGATCCAACTGGACCCCACTCTCCAACCTCTGATCTCTGCAACAGTCCTTTTGCACCTCGATCTCCAAATTCTGCTCTCTGTAAGATACTTCTGCACCCCAGTATCTAACCTCTGCTCTGTGTAACAGTCCTTCTGCACCTCAGTCTCCTACCTCTGCTCTCTCTAACAGTCTTTCTGCACCTCAGTCTCCAAACTCTGCTCTCTGTTAGATCCTTTTGCAAGCAAGTCTTTAAACTCTGCACTCTGTAAGAGTCCTTCTGCAAAACAGTCTCCAACCTCTTCTCTCTGCAATGATTCTTCTCAAACCCAGTCTCCAACATCTGCTCTCTGCAACAGTCCTGCCGTACACCAGTCTCCAAACTCTAATCTCTGTAACAGTCCTTCTTCACCCCAGTCTCCAAACTCTGCTCTCTGCAACAATTCTTCTGGACCCCAGTCTCCAATGTCTACTCTCTGCAACAGTTCTTCTGCACCACAGTCTCCAACCTCTGCTCTCTGTATGATCTATCTGCACTCCAGTTTCCAAACTCTGCTCTCTGTAACATTCCTTCTCCAACCCAGTCTCCAACCTCTGTCCTCTGCAACAGTCCTTCTGCTCCCCAGTCTCGAACATCTGCTCTCTCTAACAGTCCTTCTGTACAGCAGTCTCCAACCTCTGTTCTTTCTAACGGTCCTTCTACACCCCAGGCTCTCACCTCTGCTTTCTGTACAAGTCTGTCTGAACCCCAGTCTCCAACGTCTGTTATCTGTATCTATCCTTCTGCACCTCAGTCTCCAACCTGTGCACTTTGTAAGAGTCCGTCTGCACCACAGTCTCCAACATCTGCTCTAGATAACAGTCCTATACCACAGTCTCGAACATCTGTTCTCTGTAAAAGTCCTTCTGCACCCCAATTTCAAAACTCTGCTTCCTGTAACAGTCCTTCTGCACCTGAGTCTCCAAACTCTACTCTCTGTAACAGTCCTTCTACACCCCAGTCTCCAAACTCTGCTTTCTGTATCAGTCTTTCTGAACCCCAGTCTCCAAACTCTGTTCTCTATATCTATCCTTCTGCACCTCAGTCTCCAACCTCCTCTCTATGAAACAGTCCTTCTATACTGCAGTCTTCAAACTCTGCTCTCTAAAAAGGTCTTTCTGCAGCACAGACTCCAAACTCTGGTTTCTGTATTAGTCCTTCTTCACCCTAGTCTCAAAATTCTGCTCTCTATAAGAGTCTTTCTGCACCTAATTATCCAACCTCTGCTCTATGCAACAGTCCTTCTGCACCCCAGTCTCCAAACTCTGCTCTCTGCAACAGTCCTTCTGCACCCCAGTCTCCAAACTCTTCTCTGCAACAGTCCTTCTGCACCCCAGTCTGCAAACTCTGCTCTCTGTAACAATCCTTCTGCCCCTCAGTCTCCAGCCTCTGCTCTATGTAACAAGACTTCTGCACGCCAAGTCTCCAAACTCTGCTCTCCACAACAGTCCTTCTGCACTCCAGTCTCCAAACAATGCTCTCTGCAACAGTCCTTCTGCACCCCAGTCTCCAACCTCTGATCTCTGCAAAAGTCCTTCTCCACCCCAGTCTCGAACCTCTGCTCTCGTCAACAGTCCTTCTGCACCAAAGTATCCAACCTCTGCTCTTTGTAAGATCCTTCTGCAATCCAGTATCCAAACTCTGCTCTCTGTAACATTCCTTCTTCACCCCATTCTTTAAACTCTGCTTTCTGCAAATGTCCTTCAACACCCCAGTCTTCAACCTCTGTCCTCTGCAACAGTCCTTCTGCTCCCCAGTCTCCAACATCTGCTCTCTGTAACAGTCCTTTTGTACCGCAGTCTCCAACCTCTGCTCTTACTAACGGTCCTTCTGCACCCCAGTCTCTAAATTCTCCTTTCTGTATCAGTCCTTCTGAACCTCAGTCTCAAACCTCTGTTATTTGTATATATTTTTCTGCACCTCAGTCTCAAACCTCTGCTATCTGTTACAGTTTTTCTATACTGCAGTCTCTAAACTCTGGTTTTTCTTATGGTCTTTTTGCACCCCAATTTCGAACCACTTCTTTCTGTAACATTTCTTCTGCACCTCAGTCTCCAAACTGTGCTCTCTGTAACAGTCCTTCTACACCTCAGTCTCCAACCTCTGCTCTCTGTAACAGTCCATCTGCACCTTACTATGACACCTCTGCTCTCTGCACGATCCTTCTGCACCCCAGTCTCCAACCACATCTCTCTGTAACAGTCCACCTTCACCTCAGTCTCCAACCTCTGCTTTCTGTAACATCCTTCAGGAACTCAGTCTCCAAACTCTCCTCTTTATAACAGTCCTTCTGCACCCCGGTCTGCAACCTCTCCTCTCTGTAACAGGCCTTCTGCAAACCAGTCTCAAAACTCTGCTCTCTGTAGCAGTCCTTTTGCACCCCAGTCTACAACTTCTGCTCTCTACAATGATCCTACTGCACCCAAGTCTCAAACCTCTGATCTCTGCAACAGTCCTTCTGCAATTCAGTCTCCAACTTCTGCTGTCTGTAAGATCCTTCTGCACCCCTGTCTCCAAGCTCTGCTTATTTTAACGATCATTCTGCACCCCAGTGTCCAACCTCTGCTCTATGTAACAGGATTTTGCACCTCAGTCCCCAACCTATGCTCTCTGCAACAGTCCTTCTGCACCCCAGTCTCCAACTTCTGCTCTCTCTAAGAGTCCTTCTGCACAACAGTCTCCAACATCTTCTCTCTGCAACATTCCTTCTGAAGCCCAGTCTCCATCCTCTGCTCTCTGCAACAGTCCTTCTGTACCCCAGTCTCCAAACTCTGGTCTCTGCAAAAGTCCCTCTGCACCCCAGTCTCCAAACTCTGCTCTCTATAACAATCCTTCTGCACCTCAGTCTCCAAACTCTGCTCTCTGTAACAATCTATCTGCACCTCAGTCTGACACCTCTGCTCTCTGCAGGATCCTTCTGAACCCCAGTCTTCAGGCACTGCTTTCTGTAACAGTCCACCTGCATCTCAGTCTCCAACCTCTGCTGTCTTTAAGATCCTTCAAGAACTCAGTCTCGAAACTCTGCTCTCTATAAGAGTGCTTCTGCAAACCAGTGGCCAAACTCTCCTCTCTGTAACAGGCCTTCTGCACCCCAGTCTTCAACCTCTGCTCTCTGCACGATCCTTCTGCACCCCAGTCCCCAACCTCTGCTCTCTGCAATGATCCTACTGCACCCCAGTCTCCAACCTCTGATCTCTTCAACACTCCTTTTGCAACTCTGTCTCCAACTTCTAATCTCTGTAAGATCTTTCTGCAACCCTCTCTCCAAGCTCTGCTTATTGCAAAGATCCTTCTGTACCCCAGGGTCCAACCTCTGCTCTATGTAACAAAATTTTGCACCTCAGTCTCCAACCTCTGCTCTCTGCAACAGTCCTTCTGCACCCCAGTCTCCATCTTCTGCTCTCTCTAAGAGTCCTTCTGCATCTCATTCTAAAATATCTGTTCTCTGCAACATTTTTTTCTGCAGCCCAGTCTCCATCCTCTGCTCTCTGCAATATTTCTTCTTCACCCCAGTCTCCAACCTCTGTTCTCTTCA
This sequence comes from Ictidomys tridecemlineatus, assembly GCF_052094955.1. NCBI lineage: Eukaryota > Metazoa > Chordata > Mammalia > Rodentia > Sciuridae > Ictidomys > Ictidomys tridecemlineatus. Next base: position 452,605 of record NW_027521069.1, on the reverse strand, counting down.
ACAGTCTTTCTGCACCCCAGTCTCCAAACTCTGCTCTCTGTAACAATCCTTCTGCACCTCAGTCTCCAAACTCTGTTCTCTGCAATGGTCCTTCTGCACCTCAGTCTCCAACCTCTACTTTCTGTAACAGTTCTTCTGCACTTCCCTCTCCAACATCTGCTCTCTGTAGGATCCTTCTAAAACCCAGTCTCTAACCTCTGCTCTCTGTATCCATTATTCTGCACCTCAGTCTCCAACCTCTTCTCTCTGTCACAGTTTTTCTATACCGCAGTCTCCAAACTCTGCTCTTTGTAACAGTCCTTCTACACCTCACTCTGATATCTCTGCTCTCTGCACGATCATTCTGCACCCAAGTCTCCAAACACTGTTCTCTATAACAGTCCTTCTGAACACCAGTCTCAAAATTCTGCTCTCTGTATCTATCCTTCTGCACCTCAGTCTCCAAACTGTGCTCTCTGTAACATTCCTTCTACATCCCAGTCTCCAATCTCTGCTCTCTGTAACAGTTTTTCTATACCGCAGTCTTCAAACTCTGGACTTTGTAACGGTCCTCTTCACCCCAACTTCAAACCTCTGCTTTATGTAACAGTCTTTCTGCAACTCAGTCTCCAAACTCTGCTCTTACTAACAGTACTTCTACACGTCAGTCTCCAACCTCTGCTCTCTGTAACAGTCCTTCTGCATCTTAGTCTGACACCTCTCCTCTCTGCATGGTCCTTCTGGACCTCAGTCTCAAACCACTAGTCTCTGTAAAAGTTCACCTGCACCTCAGTCTCCAACCTCTTCTCTCCGTAAGATCCTTCAGCAACCCAGTGTCCAAACTCTGCTCTCTATAACAGCCGTTCTGCAACCCAGGCTCCAACCTCTCCTCTCTATAACAGGCCTTCTGGACGCCAGTCTCCCAACTCTGCTCTCTGTAGCAGGCCTTCTGCACACCAGTCTCCATAATGTGCTCTCTGGAACGATCCTTCTGCACCCCAGTCTCCAACCTCTGATCTCTGCAACAATCCATATGCACCTCAGTCTCCAAATTCTGCTCTCTGTAAGATGCTTCTGCACCCCTGTATCCAAACACTACTCTCTGTAACAATCCTTCTGCACCTGAGTCTCCAACCTCTGCTCTGTGTAACAGAACTTCCGCACCTCAGTCTCAAACCTCTGCTCTCTGCAACAGTCCTTTTCCACCCTAGTCTAAAACCTCTGCTCTCTACAACAGTCCTTCTCCACACTAGTTACCAACATCTGCTCTCTGCGACAGTCCTTCTGCACCTCAGTCTCCCAACTCTGCTCTCTGTAAGATCCTTCTGCAACCCAGGCTTTAAATTCTACACTTTGTACCTGTCCTTATGCACCTCAGTCTCCAACCTCTGCTCTCTGTAACAGTCCTTCTGCAACCCAGTCTCTAACCTCTGCTCTCTGGAAAAGGCTTTTTGCACCCCAGTCTCCAACCTCTTCTCTCTGAAACGATTCTTCTCGAACCCAGTCTCCAACATCTGCTGTCTGCAACTGTCGTTTTGAACCCCAGTCTCTAAACTCTGCTCTCTGTAAGATCCATCTGAACCCCAGTCTCCAACCTATGCTCTCTGTAACAGTCCTTCTACACCCAAGTCTCCAAACTCTTTTCTCTGTAACAGTCCTTCTGCACCTCAGTCTCCAAACTCTGCTCTCTGTAACAGTCCTTCTGCACCCCAGTCTCTAATATCTGCTCTCTGCAACATTCCTTCTGCACCCCAGTCTTCAACATCTGCTCTCTGCAACACTCCTTCTGCACCCCAGTCTCCAAACTCCGCTCTCTGCAAGGATCATTCTGGACTGCAGTCTCCAACCTCTGCTATCAGCAACAGTTTTTCTGCACCACAGTCTCCAACCTCTGCTCTCTATAAGATCCTTCTGCACTTCAGTTTCCAAACTCTGCTCTCTATAACATTCCTTCTCCACCCCAGTCTCCAACCTCTGCTCTTTGCAACAGTCCTTCTGCTCCCCAGTCACAGTCCTTCTGTTTCGCAATCTCCAACCTCTGTTCTTTGTAAAGGTCGTTCTACACCCCAGTGTCTAACATCTGCTTTCTGTATCAGTCGGCCTGAACCCCAGTCTCCAAAATCTGTTCTCTGTATCTATCTTTTTCACCTCAGTCTCCAACCTATGCTCTATGTAAGAGTCCTTCTGCACCCCCGTCTCCAACCTCTGCTCTATATGTAACAGTTTTTCTGCACCTGAGTCTCCAAACTCTGCTCTCTGTAACAGTCCTTCTACACCCCAGTCTCCAATCACTGCTCTCTGTAAAAGTCCACCTGTACCTCAGTCTGAAACCTCTGCTCTCCTCGATTCTTCTGCACCGCAGTCTTCAACCACTGCTCTCTGCAACAGTCCACCTGCAGATCAGTCTCCAAACTCTGCTCTCTGTAAGATCTTTCAGCAAACCAGTCTCCAAACACTGCTCTCTATAACAGTCCTTCTGCACCCCAGTCTCCAACCTCTACTCTCTGCAATGATGTTACTGAAACCCAGGCTCCATCCTCTCATCTCTGAAACAGTCCTTCTACACCTCAGTCTCCAACCTCTGCTCTCTGTAATACGCCTTCTGCACCACAGTCTCCAACCTCTTTGCAACGATTCTTCTCCACCCAAGTCTCTAACATCTGCTCTCTGCAACTGTCCTCTGGCACCCCAGACTGCAAACTCTTCTCTCTGTAACATCAATCTGAACCACAGTCTCCAACCCCTGCTCTCTGTAACAGTCCTTCTGCACCCCAGTCTCCAAACGCTTCTCTCTGTAACAGTCCTTCTGCACCTCAGTCTCCAACCCCTGCTCTCTTTAACAATACTTCTGCACCCCAGTCTCTAATATCTACTCTCTGCAACAGTCCTTCTCCACCCCAGTATCCAACATCTGCTCTCTACAACAGTCCTTCTGCACCCCAGTCTCCAAACTCTGCTCTCTGCAAAGAACCTTCTGGACCCCAGTCTCCAACGTCTGCTCTTTGCAACTGTCCTTCTGCAATACAGTCTCCAAACTCTGCTCTCTGTAAGATCTTTCTGCACTCCAGTTTTCAAACTCTGGTCTCTGTAAAATTTCTTCTTCACTCCAGTCTCAAACCTCTCTTCTCTTCAACAGTCCTTCTGTTCCCCAGTCTCCAAGATCTGCTCTCTGTCACAGACCTTATGTGCCACAGTTTCCAAACTCTGCTCTCTGTAATGGTCCTTCTGCAACCCAGTCTCCAACCTCTGCTTTTTGAATCAGTCCTTCTGAACCCCAGTCTCCAACCTGTGCTCTTTGTATCTATCCTTCTGCACATCAGTCTTCAACCTGTGCTTTGTGTAACAGTCCTTCTGCACCCCAGTCTCCAACCTCTGCTCTCTGTAACTGTCCTTCTATATCACAGTCTCCATCCTCTGCTCTCTGTAACGGTCCTTCTGCACACCAATTTCCAACCTCTGCTTTCTGTAACAGTCCTTCTGCACGTCAGTCTCTAATCTCTGCTCTCTGTAACAGACCTGCTACACCTCAGTTTCCAACCTCTGCTCTCTTTAACAGTACTTCTGCACCTCAGTCTGAAACCTCTGCTCTCCACGATTCTTCTGCACCCCAGTCTCCAACCACTGCTCTCTGTAACAGTCCACCTGCACCTCAGCCTCCAACATCTGCTCTCTGTAAGTTCCTTCAGCAAACCAGTCTCCAAACTCTGCTCTCTATAACACTTTTTCTGCACCCCAGTCTAAAACCTCTCCTCTCTTTAACAGGCCTTCTGCACGCCAGTCTCCATTCCGCTCTCTGTAAGATCTTTCTGAAACTCTGTCTCCAACCTCTGCTCTCTGTAACAGTCATTCTACACCCCAGTCTTTAACCTCTGCTCTCTGCAATGATCCTACTGCACCCCACTCTCCAACCTCTGATCTCTGCAACAATCCTTCTGCACCTAAGTCTCCAAATTCTGCTCTCTGTAAGATCTTTCTAAAACCCTGTCTCCAACCTCTGCTCTCTGTAACAGTCTTTCTGCACCCCAGTCTCCAACCTCTGCTCTCCGCAAGAGTCATTTTGCACCCCAGTCTCCAAACTCTGCACTCTGCAACAGTCCTTCTGCACCCTAGTTACCAACATCTCCTCTCTGCTACAGTACTTCTGCACCCCAGTCTTCAACCACTGCTCTCTGTAACAGTCCTCCGGTACTGCAGTATCCAACCTCTGCTCTCTGTAATGGTCTTTCTGCACCCCAGATTCCAATCGCTGCTTTCTGTAAAAGTCCTTCTGTACCCCAGTTTCCAAGCTCTGCTCTCTGTAAGAGTCCTTCTGCACCTCAGTCTCCAACCTCTGATCTCTGCAACAGTCCTTCTGAAACTTAGTCACTTAGTCTCCAAATTCTGCTCTCTTTAAGATCCCTCTGCACCCCTGTGTTTAACCTCTGCTCTCTTAAACTGTCCTTCTGAACCCGAGTCTCCAAACTCTGCTCTCTGTAACAGGACTTCCGCACCTCAGTGTCCAACCTCTGCTCTCTTCAACAGTCCTTCTGCACTCCAGTCTCTAACCTCTGCTTTCTACAACAGTCTTTCGGGACTCTAGTTACCAACATCTGCTCTCTGCAACAGTTTTTCTGCAAGCCATTCTCCAACATCTGCTCTCTGCAACAGTCATTCTGCACCTCAGTCTTAAAACTCTGCTCTCTGCAACGACCCTTCTGCATCCCAGTATCCTACCTCTGCGCTCTGTAACAGTCCTTCTGCACCTCAGTCTCCAAACTATGCCCTCTGTTTGATCCTTCTGCAACCCAGACTTTAAACTCTGCACTCTATAACAGTCCACCTGCACAATAGTATCCAACCTCTGCTCTCTGTAACAGGACTTCTGCAACGCAGTCTCCAACCTCTGCTCTGTGTAATAGGCCTTTTGCACCCCAGTCTCCAACCTCTTCTCTCTGCAATGATTCTTCTCCACCCCAGTCTCCAACATCTGATCCCTTCAACAGTCCTTTTGCACCCCAGTCTCCAAACGCTGCTCTCTGTAAGATCAATCTGAACCCCATTCTCCAACCTCTGCTCTCTTTAACAGTCCTTCTGCACCCAAGTCTTAGAACTCTGCTCTGTGTAACAGTCCTTCTGCACCCCAGTCTCCAAACTCTGCTCTCTGTAACAGTCCTTCTGCACCTCATTCTCCAACCTATTCTCGCTGCAACAGTCTTTTTGCTCTTCAGTCTCCGAGATCTGCTCTCTGTAACAGTCCTTCTGTACTGCAGTGTCCAACCCCTGCTCTCTGTTTTGGTTCTTCTACACCCCTGTCTCCAAACTCTGCTTTCTGTATCAGCCTTTCTGAACCCCAGTCTCCAACCTCTGTTCTCTGTATCCATCCTTCTGCACCAAAGTCTCCAACTTGTGTACTCTGTAAGAGTCTTTCTGCATCCCAGTCTTCAACCTCTGCTCTTGGTAAAAGTCCAAAACCGCAGTCTCGAAACTCTGCTCTCTTTAACGGTCCTTCTGCATGCCAATTTCCAACCTCTGCTTTCTGTACCAGTCCTTCTACACCTCAGTCTCCAAACTCTGCTCTCTGTAACAGTCCTTCTACACCTCAGTCTCCAACCTCTGCTCCCTGTAACAGTCCTTCTGCACCTCAGTCTGAAACCTCTGCTCTCTGCATGATTTTTCTCCCCAGTCTCCAACCACTGCTCTCTGTAACAGTACACCTGCACATCAGTCTCTAACCTCTGCTCTCTGTAAGATTCTGCAGCAACCCAGGCTCCAAACTCTGGTCTCTATAACATTCTTTCTGCACCCCAGTCTCCAACCCCTCCTCTCTGTAACAGGCCTTCTGCACGCCAGTCTCCATACTCTGCTCTCTGTAGCAAGCCTTCTGCATCCCAGTCTCCAACCTCTCCTCTCTGAAATGATCCTACTGCACCCCAGTCTTCAACCTCTTATCTCTGCAACAGTCCTTCTGAACCTCAGTCTCTAACTTCTGCTCTCTGTAAAATCCGTCTGCACCCTTGTCTCCAAGCTCTGCTATTTGCAAAGATCCTTCTGCACCCAAGTCTCAAACCTCTGTTCTATGTAACAACACTTCTGCACCCCAGTCTCCAACCTCTTCTCTCTGCAACGATTCTTCTCAACCAAAGTCTCCAACTTCTGCTCTCTGCAACAGTCATTCTGAACCACAATCTCCAGACTCTGCTCTCTGTACGATCCTTCTGCACTCCAGTTTTCAAACTCTGCTCTGTAACAGGCCTTCTGCACCCCAGTCTCCAACCTCTGATCTCTGCAACGATCCTTCTGCACCCCAGTCTCCAACCTCTGCTCTCTGCAACGATCCTTCTGCACCTCAGTCTCGAACATTTGCTCACTGCAACAGTCCGTGTGCAACCCAGTCTCCAACATCTGCTCTCTGCAACTGTTCTTCTGTACCTCAGTCTGAAAAATTTGCTCTCTGCAACAATCCCTTTGTACCCCAGTCTCCAACCTCTGCTCTCTGTAACAGGCTTTCTGTAACTCTGTCTCCTAACTCTGCTCTCTGTAAGACCATTCTGAAACCCAGTCTGCAAACTCTGCTCTCTGTAACAATCCTTCTGCACCCCAGTCTACAACCTCTGCTCTCTGAAGCAGGCCTTCTGCATCCCAGTCTCCAACCTCTGCTCTCTGTAAAAGGCCTTCTACACCCCAGTCTCCAAGCTCTACTCTCTGCAACGATCCTTCTTCACCCCAGTCTCCTACCTTTTCTCTCTAAAAGAGTTCTTATGCACCCCAGTCTCCTACCTCTCCTCTCTGTAAGATCATTCTGCACACCAGTCTCAAACCCCTGCTCACTGTAACAGTCCTTTAGGAACCTATCGCCAAACTCTGCTCTCTGCAATGGTCATTCTGCACCCCACTCTCCAACCTGTTTTCTGCAACAGTCCTTCTACACCCAAGTCTCCAAACTCTGCTCTCTGTAACAGTCCTTCTGTACCAGAGTCTCAAACCTCTGCTCTTCGTAACGGTCCTTCTGCCCCCCAGTCTCCAACATCTGCTTTCTTTGTCAGTCTTTCTGCACCCCAGTATCCAACCTCTGCTCTCTGTAACAGTCCTTCTGCAACTCAGTCTCCAACCTCTGCTTTCAGAAACAGTATTTCTGAACCCCAGTCTTTTAACTCTGCTCTCTGCAACATTCCTTCTGCACCCCAGGATCAAACCTATGCTCTCTGTAAAAGTCCGTCTTCACCCCAGTCTCCAACCTCTACTCTCTGTAATGATCCTTCTGCACCCCAGTCACAAACATCCACTCTCTGTAACAGTCCTTCTGAACCGCAGTCTCCAAACTCTTTACTCTGTAAGATCGTTCTGAAACCTAGTCTCCAACGTCTGCTATCTGTACCCAGTCTTTAACCTCTGCTCTCTGCAAAAATCCTTCTCCACTTCAGTCTCCAAACTCTGCTTTCTGCAACAGTCCTTCTGCACCCAAGTCTCCAACCTCTGCTCTCCGCAACATTCCTTCTGCACCCCAGTCTCCAAACTGTGCTCTCTGTAAAAGTCTTTCTGCACCCCAGTCTCCAAACTCTGCTCTCTGTAACGATCCTTCTGCACCCCAGTCTCGAACCTCTGCTCTCTTCAATGATCCTTCTGCACATAAGTCTCCAACCTCTGCTCTATGCAATGATCCTACTGTACCCCAGTCTCAAACCTCTGCTCTCTGCAACAGTCCTTGTGGACCCCAGTCTCCATCATCTGCTTTGTGCAAAATTCTTCTGTACCTCAGTCTGAAAACCCCCCACTCTGTAATCCTCCATCTGAAACCCAGTCTCCAACCTATGCTCTTTGTAGCAGTCCTTCCTTACCTCAATCTCCAATCTCTGCTCTATGCAACAGTCCTTCTGCACACGAGTCTCTAACATCTGCTCTCTTAAAGAGTCCTTCTAAAACCCAGTCTCCAAAATCTGCTCTATGCAACAGTCCTTCGACACCCCAGTCTCCATACTCTGATCGTCCCAACGATCCTTCTGCACCCCAGTCTCCAAACTCTGTTCTCTACATCAGTTTTTCTGCACCCCAGTCTCCAACCTCTGCTCTCTGAAACAGTTCTTCTGTACCACAGTCTCCAACCTTTGTTCTCTGTAAGGGTCCTTATGCTCCCCAGTATCCAACTTCTGCTTTCTGTATCAGTCGTTTTAAACCAAAGTAACCAAACTCTGCCCTCTGTAACCGTCCTTCTGCAACTCAGTTTGCAACCTATGCTCTCTGCAACAGTCCTTCTGCACCCCAGTCTCCATCCACTGCTCTCTGCAACAGTCCTTTGGTACCCCAGTCTCCAACATATGCTCTCTGCAACAGTCATTCTCCACCTCAGTCTCCAAACATTGCTCTCTGTAACAGTCCTTCTGTACTGCATTCTACAACCTCTGCTCTCTGTAATGGTACTTCTGCACCCGAAACTCCAACCTCTGCTTTCTGTGTCAGTCCATCTGCACCCAAGTCTCCAACATCTGCTCTGTATAACTGTCCTTCTGCACCTTAGTCTCCAGCCTCTGCTCTCTGCTACAGTCCTTCTGAACCCCAATCTCCAATCTGTACTCTCTGCAACAATACTTGTACATCCCAGTCTAAAACCTCTGCTCTCTGCATCAGTCCTTCTGCACCCCTGTCTCCAACCTCTGCTCTCTGTAACAATCCTTCTGCACCTCAGTCTCCAACATCTACTCTTTGCAACGGTACTTCTGCACCTCAGTCTCCAACTTCTACTCTCTGTAACAGTGATTCTGCACCTCAGTCTCCATTCTCTGCTCTCTGTATGATCCTTCTGCAACCCAGTCTTCAAACTCTGCTCTCTGTAACAGTCCTTCATCACCCCAGTCTCCAAATTGTGCTCTCTGTAACAGGCCTTCTGAACTCCAGTCTCCAACCTCTGCTTTCTGTATCAGTCCATCTGCACCCCAGTCTCTAACGTCTGCTAACTGCAATGATCCTTCTGCACCCCAGTCTCCAACCTCTGCTCGCTGCAACATTCCTTGTGAAACCCAGTCTACCACATCTGCTCTCTGCAAAATTTCTTCTGTACCTCAGTCTGAAAACTCTGCTGTCTGCAATAATCCTTCTGCACCCCAGTCTCCAACCTGTGCTTTCTGTAACAGTCCTTATGCAGCTCAGTCTCCAACCTATGCTCTCTGTAAGATACTTCTGCACACCAGTCTACAACATCTGCTCTCTGCAATGATCTTTTAGAACCCCAGTCTCCAACCTCTGCTCCCTGTAACAGTCCTTCTGTACAGCAGTCTCCAAATTCTGCTCTTTGTAACGGTCCTTCTACACCCCAGTCTTTAACCTCTACTTTCTGTATTAGTCTTTCTGCACCCCAGTCTCCACCCTCTGCTCTCGGTAACAGTTCTTTTGCACCCCAATCTCCAAACTCTGCTCTCTGTAACATTCCTTCTGCACTCCAGTCTCCACCCTGTGATCTCTGTAACAATTCGTCTGCACATCAGTCTCCAACCTCTGCTCTCTACAACGTTTCTTCTGCTCCTCAGTCTCCAAACTCTACTCTCTGTAAAAGTCCTTCTGCACCTCAGTCTCCAAACTCTGCACTCTGCAACGATCCTTCTGCACCCTAGTTTCCAAAATGTGCTTTCTGTAACAATCCTTCTGCACCCCAGTCTCCAACCTCTGCTCTCTGTAACAGGTCTTCTGCACCCCAGTCTCCAAACTCGGCTTTCTGTAACAGGCCTTCTTCTCCCCAGTCTCCTACCTCTTTTCTCTGCAACAATCCTTTTTCACCTCAGTCTCCAACCTCTGCTCTCTGAAACAGTCCTTGTGCACCTCAGTCTGAAAACTCTGCTCTCTGCAAAAATCTTTCTGCATCCGAGTTTCCAAACTTTACTCTCTATAAGAGTCCTTCTAAACCTCAGTCTCCAAAATGCTCTCTGTAAGATTCTTCTGCAACCCAGTCTCGAAATTATGCTATCTGCAACAGTCTTATGCACCCCAGTCTGCAAATTCTGCTCTCTGTAACAGGCCTTCTGAACTCCGGTCTCCAATCTCTGCTCTCTGTAAGTGGCCTTCTGCACCCTAGTATCCAACCTCTTCTCTCTGCAGCGATCCTTCTTCACCTCAGTCTCCAACATCGGCTCTCTGCAACAGTCCTTCTGCACCCCAGTCTCCAACCTCTGCTCTATGTAACAGTCCTTCTGCACCCCAGTAATCAACCTTTGCTCTCTGCAACAGTTCTTCTGCACCCCATTAACCAAAATCTGCTCTGTTTAAAGCTCCTTCTGCACCTTAGTTTCCAACCTATGCTCTCTGCAATGATCCTTCTGCACCCCAGTCTCCAACCTCTGCTCTCTTTATCAGTCCTTCTGCACCGAAGTCTCCTAACTCTGCACTCTGCAACATTTATTCTGCACTGTAACAGTCCTTCTGCACCCCAGTCTCCAATATGTGCTTTCTGCAACGATCCTTCTTCTACACGGTCTCCAAACTCTTCTTCTGTAAAAGACCTTTTGTTTCGCAGTCTCCAAACTCTTCTCTTTGTAATGGTCTGTCTGCTCCCCAATTGCCAACATCTGCTTTCTGTAACAGTCCTTCTGCACCCCAGTATCCAAACTCTTCTCTCTGCAATGATCTTTCTGTACCTCAGTCTCCAACCGCTGCTCTCTGTAAAAGTCCTTCTGCACCTCAGTCTCCATCCTTTGCTCTCTGTAAAAATCCTTCTGCACCTCAGTCTCCAACGTCTTCTCCCTGTAACAGTCCTTCTGTACCGCAGTCTCCAACCTCTTCTCTCTATAATGTTACTTCTGCACCCAAATTGCCAACCTCTGCTTTCTGAAACAGTCCTTCTGTACCTGAGTCTCAAAACTCTGCTCTCTGTAACAGTCCTTCTAAGCCTCAGTCTGAAACCTCTGCTCTCTGCAACAATTCTTCTAAACCCCAGTCTCCAAACTGTGCTATCTGTAACAATCCTTCTGCACCCCAGTCTCAAACATCTGCTCTCTTTAACAGGTCTTCTGCAACTCAGTCTCCAAAGTCTGCTCTCTGTAACAGGCCTTCTGTCCCAGTCTCCAACCTCTTCTCTCTGGAACGATTCTTCTGCAACTCAGTCTCCAACCTCTGCTCACTGCAACAGTACTTCTGCCCCCCAGTCTCAAATATCTGCTCTCTTTATGATCATTATGCACCCCGTTCTTTAAACTTTGCTCTCTGTAACAGTCATTCCGAACCTCAGTATCCAAACTCATCTCTCTGCAACGGCCCTTCTGCACCCCAGTATCCCACCTCTGTTCTCTGCAACAGTAATTCTGCACCCCCAGTTACAAACTCTGCTGTCTGTAATAGTCCTTCTGCACCCCAGTCTCCAAACTCTACTTTCCATATCAGTTATTCTGCACCCCAGTCTAAAACCTCTGCTCTATGTAACAGTCCTTCTGCACCTCAGACTCCAAACTCTGCTCTCCGCAACAGTTCTTCTGCACCCTAGTCTCCAACCTCTGTTCTTTGCAAAAGTCCTTCTACACACCAGTTTCCAACATCTGCTCTCTGCAACGATCCTTCTGCATCCCAGTCTCCAACGTCTGCTCTTTGCAACAGTCCTTCTACACAACAGTCTCCACCTTCTGCTCTCTGCTTCAGTCCTTCTGCACCCAAGTCTCCAACCTCTGCTCTCTTCAACATTTCTTCTGCACCCCAGTCTCCAACCTGTGATCTCTGTAACTATCCTACTGCACCCCGGTCTCCAAACTCTGTTCTCTGTAGCGATCCTTCTGCACCTCAGTCTCGAACCTCTTCTCTCTGCAACGATCCTTCTGCACCCCAGTCTCCAAAGTCTGTTATGTGCAACAGTCCTTCTGACCCCAGTCTCCAGCCTCTGCTCTCTTTAACATCCTTCTGTACCCCAGTTTCCAAACTCTGCTCTAGGTGACATTCTTTCTGCACCCCATTCTCCACCCTCTGCTCTTTGTTACAGTACTTCTGTACCGCGGGCTCCAATCTCTGCTCACTGCAACATTTCCTCTGCACCCCAGTCTCAAAACTGTGCTCTCTGTAACTGTCTTTCTGACCCTAGTCTCCAACCTGTGTTCTCTGTAACGATCCTTCTGCACCACAGTCTCCAACCTCTGCTCTCTGCAACGATCCTTCTGCACCTAAGTTTCCAAACTCGGCTCTCTGCAACGATCCTTCTGCACCACAGTTTCCAACCTCTGCACTCTGTAACAGTCCTTCTACACCTAGTCTCCAAACTCTTCTCTCTGTACCAATCCTGCTGCACCTCAGTCTCTAACCTCTGCTCTCTGTTACAGTCCTTCTGCACCTCAGTCTCTAACCTCTGCTCTCTGTAACAGGCTTACTGCACCCCAGTCTCCAACCTCTGCTCTCTGTAACAGTTCTCCTGCACCCCAATCTCGAATCTCAGCTCTCTGTAACAGTCTTTCTGCACCCCAGTCTCAAACCTCTTCTCTCTGCAATGATCCTCTTAACCTCACTCTCCAACCTCTGCTCTCTGCAACAGTCCTTCTGCACCCCAGTCTACAGACTCTGCTCGCTGTAAGACCCTTTTGCATCCCTTTCTCCAACCCTTCCTCTCTGTAACATTCCTTCTGCACCCAAGTATCCAACCTCTGCTCTCTCTAAAAGTCTTTCTGCAACTCAGTCTCCAAACTTTGCTCTCTGTAATGGTCCTTCTGTACCGCAGTCTCCAATCTCTGCTCTCTGTATCAATCCTTCTGCACCTCACTCTCCAAACTCTGCTCTCTGCAATGGTTCTTCTGCACCCCAGTCACCACAATCTGTTCTCTGAAACATTCCATCTGTACCCCAGTCTCTAACCTCTGCTCTCTGCAACAGTCCTTCTGCAACCCAGTCTCCAAACTCAGCTCTCTGCTAAAGTACTTCTGCACCCGAGGCTCCAACATCTGCTCTTTGTTTCAGTCCTTTTACACCTCAGTCTCCAACCTCTGCTCTCTGCAGCAGTCCTTTTACACTCCAGTAACCAAAATCTGCTCTGTGTAATGATCCTTCTGCACCTTAGTTTCCAACCTCTTCTCTCTGCAACGATCCTTCTGCACCCCAGTCTTCAACCTCCTATCTCCGTATCAGTCCTTCTGCACCACAGTCTCCAAACTCTGCTCTCTGCAAAAGTCCTTATGCACCCAAGTCTCCACACTCTGCTCTCTGCAACATTTTTTCTACACCCCAGTCTCCAACCTGTGCTCTCTGTAACAGTCCTTCTGCACCCCAGTCTCCAACATTTCCTCTCTGCAACGATTCTTCTTCTAACCAGTCTCCAAACTCTGCTCTCTGTAAAAGTCCTTTTGTATCACAGTCTTCAACCTCTTCTCTTTGTAAAGGTCCATCTCCTCCCTAATTGCCAACGTCTGCTTTCTGTAACAGTCCTTCTAAGCCTCAATCTGAAACTTCTGCTATCTGCAACAATGCTGCTAAAGAACAGTCTCCAACCTCTGCTCTCTGTAAAAATCTTTCTGCACCTCAGTCTCCATTCTTTGCTCTCTGTAATTGTCCTTCTGTACCCCAGTCTGCAATCTCTGCTCTCTGTAACAATCCTTCTGCACCCCAGTCTCCCAAATCTGCTCTCTACAAAGGTCCTTCTGCAGCCCAGTCTACAAACTCTGCTCTGTAACAGTCCTTCTATACGGCAGTCTCCAACCTCTTCTCTCTATAACGGTCCTTCTACACCCCAATTTCCAACCTCTGCTCTCTGTAACAGTCCTTCTAAGCCTCAATCTGAAACTTCTGCTATCTGCAACAATGCTTCTAAACAACAGTCTCCAAACTGTGCTATTTGTAACAATCCTTCTGCACCCCGGTCTCAAAAATCTGCTCTCCGTAACAGGTTTTCTCCAACCCAGTCTCCAAACTCTGCTCTCTGTAACAGGCCTTCTGCACCCCAGTTTTCAACCTCTTCTCTCTGCAAAAGTCTTTCTACACGCCAGTCTCCAACCTCTGCTCTCTGCAAGGATCCTTTTGCATCCCAGTCTCCAACGTCTGCTCTCTTTACGATTCTTTTGAACCCCGTTCTCCAACCTTTGCTCTCTGTAACAGGTCTTCTGCACCCCAGTCTCCAACCTCTTCTCTCTGCAAAAGTCCTTCTACACCCCAGTCTCCAACCTCTGCTCTCTGCAAAGATCCTTCTGCATCCCAGTCTCCAACGTCTGCTCTCTGTAAGATCCTCCTGCACCCAGTTCTCCAAACTTTGCTCTCTGTAACAGTCATTCTGCACCTCAGTCTCCAACTTCATCTCTCTGCAACGGCACTTGTGCACCCCAGTATCCTACCTTAGTTCTCTGCAGCTTTCCTTCTGCACCCCAGGCAACAAATTCTGCTCTCTGTAACAGTCCTTCTGCACCCCAGGCTCCAAACTCTACTTTCCGTATCAGTTATTGTGCACCCCAGTCTAAAACCTCTGCTCTCTGTAACAGTCGTTCTGCACCTCAGTCTCCAACCTTTGCTTTCTGCAAAAGTCCATCTGCACCCCAGTCTCTAAACTCTGCTGTCTGCAAAAGTGCTTCTACACCCCAGTCTCCAACCTCTGCTCTCTGCAAAGATCCTTCTGCATCCCAGTCTCCAACGTCTGCTCTCTGTAAGATCCTCCTGCACCCAGTTCTCCAACCTTTGCTCTCTGTAACAGTCATTCTGCACCTCAGTCTCCAACCTCATATTTCTGCAACGGCTCTTGTGCACCCCAATATCCAACCTCTGTTCTCTTCAGCTGTCCTTCTGCACCCCAGGCTACAAACACTGCTCTCTGTAACAGTCCTTCTGCACCCCAGTCTCCAAACTCTACTTTTCGTAACAGTTATTCTGCACCCCAGTCTAAAACCTCTGCTCTCTGTATCAGTCGTACTGCACCTCAGTTTCCAACCTCTGCTCTCTGCAACAGTCCTTCTGCACCTAAGTCTCCAAGCTCTGCTCTCTGTAACAGTCCTTCTGCACCTCATGTCCAAACTCTGCTCTCAGTAACAGGCCTTCTGCACCACAGTCTCCAACCTCTGCTTTTTGTAACGGTTCTTCTGAACCCCAGTCTCCATCCTCTGCTCTCTGTAAGAATCCTTTGACACCCCAGTCTCAAACCTCTCCCATCTGTAAAAGTCCTCCTGCATCTCAGTATCCAAACTCTGCAATATGTAACGGTCCTTCTGCACCCCAGTCTCCAACCTCTGCTTTCTGTATCAGTCCTTCTGCACCCAAGTCTCCAAACTCTGCTCTCTGCAACATTTCTTCTGCACCCCAGTTTCCAACCTGTGCTCTCTGTGACAATCCTTCTGCACCACAGTCTCCAACATCTGCTCTCTGCAATGATCCTTCTTCTATCCAGTCTTCAAAGTCTGCTCTCTGTAAAAGTCCTTTTGTATCGCAGTCTCCAACCTCTTCTCTTTGTAACGGTCCATCTGCTCCCCAATTGCCAACCTCTGCTTACTGTAACAGTCCTTCTGAACCCCAGTCTCTAACATCTGCTCTCGGAAACCATTCTTCTTCTATCCAGTCTCCAAATTCTGCTCTCTGTAGAAGACCTTTTTTATAGCAGTCTCCAAACTCTTCTCTTTGTAACGGTCCATCTGCTCCGCAATTGCTAACCTCTGCTTTCTGTAACAGTCCTTCTGCACCCCAGTCTCCAAACTGTTTTCTCTGCAAAGATACTTCTGCACCTCAGTCTCCAAGCTCTGCTCTCCGTAAAAGTCCTTCTGCACCTCAGTCTCCATTTTTTTCTCTCTGTAATGGTCCTTCCGCACCCCAGTCTCCAAAGTCTGCTATCTGTAAAAGGCCTTCTTCACCCCAGTCTCCAACCTTTGCTCTCTGCAACAGTCCTTCTGTACCGCAGTCTCCAACCTCTTCTCCCTATAACGATACTTCTGCAACCCAATTGCCAAACTCTGCTTTCTGAAACAGTCCTTCTGCACCTCAATCTCCAACATCTGCTCACTGTAACAGTCCTTCTAAGCCTCAGTCTGAAACATCTGCTCTCTGCAACAATCCTTCTAAACCCCAGTCTCCAAACTGTGCTATCTGTAACAATCTTTCTGCACCCCAGTCTCAAACATCTGCTCTCTGTAACAGGTCTTCTGCAACTCAGTCTCCAAAGTCTGCTCTCTGTAACAGGCCTTCTGCACCCCAGTCTCCAACCTCTGCTCTCTGCAACAGTCCTTCTGCACCCCAGTCTCAAACCTCTGCTCTCTGTAAGATCCTCCTGCACCCTGTTTTCCAAACTTTGCTCTCTGGAGCAGTCATTCTGCATCTCTGTCTCCAACCTCATCTCTCTGCAATGGCCCTTCTGCACCCCAGTATCAAACCTCTGTTCTCTGAAGCATTCCTTCTGCACGCGATGCTAGAAACTCTGCTCTCTGCAACAGTCCATCTTCACCCCAGTCAAACATCTGCTCTCTGCTACAGTCCTATGCACCCCAATCTCCAACCTCTACTCTCATCAAAATTTCTTCTGCACCCCAGTCTTCAACCTGTGCTCTCTGTAACTATCCTACTGCGCCCCTGTCTCCAAACTCTGCTCTCTGTAGCGATCCTTCTGCACTTCAGTCTCCAACCTCTGCTCTCTGCAACGATCCTTCTGCAGCTCAGTCTCCAACATCTGTTCTCTGCAAAAGTCCTTCTCACGCCAGTCTCCAGGTTCTGCTCTCTGTAACATCCTTCTCAACCACAGTTTCCAAACTCTGCTCTAGGTGACATTAATTCAGAACCCCAGTCTCCACCCGCTGCTCTTTGTAACAGTACTTCTGTACCGCAGTCTCCAATCTATGCTGACTGCAACATTTCTTCTGCACACCAGTCTCCAATCTGTGCTCTCTGTAACTTTCTTTCTGATCCCAGTCTCCAACCTCTGCTCTCTGTAACGATCCTTCTGCACCTCAGTCTCCAAACTCTGCTCTCTGAAACAGTCGTTCTGCACCCCTGTCTTCAAACTCTTCCCTCTGTAACAGTCGTTCTGCATCACTTCACCAAACTCTGCTCTCTGTAACAGGCCTTTTGCACTGAGTCTCCAAACTCTGTTCTCTGGAACAGTCCTTTTGCACCCCAGTCTCAAACCTCTGCTCTCTAAAAAGATCCTTCTGCAACTCAGTCTACCACCTCCGTAATCTTCAACAATTCTTCTGCACCTCAGTTCCCAAACTCTGACTTCTGCAAAGGTCCTACTGCACCCCAGTCTCTAATATGTGCTCTTTGAAACGATCACTTTGCTCCACAGTCTCCAACTTCTGCTCTCTGCAAAAGTCCTTCTGCACCCCAGTCTCCAACCTCTGCTCTCTGTAAGATCCTTCTGCAACCCAGTCTCCAAACTCTGCCCTCTGTAACAGTCATTCTGTATCCCTTCACAAAACTCTGCTCTCTGTAACAAGCCTTCTGAACCGCAGTCTCCAACCTCTGTTCTCTGTAACAGTCCTTCTGCACCCCAGTCTCAAACCACTGCTCTCTACAAAGATCCTTCTGCACCCCAGTCTCCAAACTCTGCTCTCTGAAACAATCCTGTTCCACCTCAGACTCCATCCTCTGCTCTCTGTAAGATTCTTCTGCAACCCTGTCTTCAAACTCTGCTCTTTGTAACAGTCCTTCTGCACCCCAGTCTCAAACCTCTTCTCTGTGCAACAGTTCATCTGCACCGCAGTCTCCAACCTCTGCTGTATGAAAGATCCTTCTGCACCTCAGTCTCCAACATCTGCTCTCTGCAACAGTCTTAATGCACCCCATTCTCCAACCTCTGTTTTCTGCTAGAGTACTTCAGAATGTCAGTCTCCAACCTCTGCTCTCTGTAAAAATCCTTCTGCACCCCAGTCTCCAACCATTGCTCTCGGTATCATTTCTTCTGAACCTCAGTCTCCAAACTCTGCTCTATGTAAGATCCGTATGCCACCCAGTCTCCAAACTCTGTTCTCTCTAACAGTCCTTCTGCACCCAGTCTCCAACCTCTGCTCTGTGCAGCAGTTAGTCTGCACCCAACTCTCCAGTCTCTGCTCTCTGTAAGATCCTTCTGCACCCCAATCTCCAAACTCTGATCTCTGTAACAGTTCTTCTCCACCCCAGGCTCCAACCTCTGCTCCCTGCAACAATCCTTCTGCACCCCAGTCTCCAACTTCTTCTCTCTGCAACAGTTCTTCTTCACCCCAGTCTTAAACATCTACTCTCTGAAACAGTCCTTCTGAATCCCATTCTCCAACCTCTGCTCTCTGTAGCAGTCCTTCTGTACCCTGGTCTCCACCCTCTGCTCTCTGTAGAAGTCCTTCGTCACTGCAGTCTCCCAATTTTGCTCTCTTTAAGGTTCATTCTGGACCCAAGTCTCCAACCTCTGCTTTCTGTATCAGTCCTTCTGCACCCCAGTCTCCAAACTCTGCTCTCTGTAACAGTCCTTCTACACTCCAGTCTTCAACCTCTGCTCTGTGTAACAGTCCTTCTGAAACCAAGTTTCCAATCACGGCTCTCTGCTATGATCCTTCTGCATCCCAGTCTCCAACATTTGCTCTCTGCAACCGTCCATCTGCACCCAAGTCTCCGACCTCTGCTCTCTTCAATGATCCTTCTGCACACCAATCTCCATCCTCTGCTCTCTGAAATAATCCTACTGCACCCCAGTCGTCACCCTCTGCTCTCTGTAACAATCCTTCTTAACTGCAGTCTCCAAACTATGCTCTACGTAATATTCTTCTGCAACACAGTCTCCAATCTCTGCTCTCTGTAACACCCCTTCTGTACGCAGTCTCCAAACTCTGCTCTCTTTAACAGGCCTTCTGAACCCCAGTCTCCAAACTCTGCTCTCTGTATCAGTCTTTCTGCATTGCAGTCTTTTACCTCTGCGCTCTGCAACAGTTTTTCTGCACACCAGTCTCCAACATATGCACTCTGAAAAACTTTTTCTCCACTCCAGTCTTAAACCTCTGCTCTCTGTAACAGTCCTCCTGTATTGCAGTCTCCAAATTCTGCTCTCTGTCATGGTTCTTCTGCACCTCAGTCTCCAACCTCTGCTTTCTGTATCCGTCCTTCTGCACACCAGTCTCCAACCTCTGCTATCTGAAACAGGCCTTCTACACCTCAGTCTCCATATTCTACTCTCTACAAGAGTCCTTCTGCACCAAGTCTCCAACATCTGCTCGCTGAAAAAGTCCTTCTGCACCCCAGTTTCCAACCTCTGCTATCTGCAACAGTCCTTTTGCACCCCAGTCTCCAACCTCTGATCTCTGCAGCAGTCCTTCTGCACCCCAGTCTCCAACCTCTGCTCTCTGTAACGGTCCTTGTGCACCATATTCTCCAACCTCTGCTCTCTGTTACAGTCTTTGTATACCAGAGTCTCCAACCTCTGCTCTCTGTAACGGTCCCTCTGCACCCCAATTTCAAACCTTTGCTTTCTGTAACAGTCTTTCTGCACCTCAGTCACCAAACTCTGCTCTCTGTAACTGTCCTTCTGCACCTAAGTCTCCAACGTCTGCTCTTTGTAACAGTCCTTCTGCACCTCAGTCTGAAACCTCTGCTCTCTGCATGATCCTTAAGCACACCAGTCTTCAACCACTGCTCTCTGTAACAGTCATTCTGCACCTAAGTCCCAAGCAATTGCTCTCTAAGATTCTTCTGCAACCCACCCTCAAAACTCTGGTCTCTATAATAGTCCTTCTGCAACCCAGCCTCAAAAATCTGCTCTCTATAACAGTCCTTCTGCAACCCAGTCTCAAACCTCTGCTCTCTTTAATGGTCCTTCTGCACCCCAGTCTCCCACATCAGCTTTCTGTGTCATAATTCTTTACACCAGTCTCCAACGTCTTCCTGTGTAACAGTCCTTCTGCATCCCAGTCTCCAACCTCTGCTTTCTGCAACATTCCTTCTGAGCCCCAGTCTTCAAACTGTGCTCTCTGTAACAGTCCTTCTGAACCCCTGTCTCCCACCTCTTCTCTCTATAATGATTCTTCTACAACCCAGTCTCCAACTCTGCTCTCTGCAACGATTCTTCTGCAACTCAGTCTACATATTCTGCTCTCTGTAAGAGTCCTTCTGCACCCCAGGATCCAACATCTGCTCTCTGCAACATTTCTTCTACACCCAGGTCTCCAAACTGTTCTCCCTGTAACTGTCTTTCTGCACCTCAGTCTGAAAATGCTGCTCTCTGCAACAATCCTTCTGCACCCCAGTCTTTAACCTCTGCTCTTGTAACACTCCTTCTGCACCTCTGTCTCCAAAAGGCTCTCTGTAAGATCCTTTTGCAACCCAGTCTCGAAACTGTGCTATCTGTCACAGTTCTTATACAACCCAGTCTCCAACCTCTGCTCTCTGCAACAGTCCTACTGCACCTCAGACTCCAACCTCTACTCTGTCTATGATTCTTCTGCACCACAGTCTACAACCTCTGCTCTCTCTAACAGTCTTTCTGCACCTCAGTCTCCAACCTCTACTCTGTCTATGATTCTTCTGCACCACAGTCTACAACCTCTGCTCTCTCTAACAGTCTTTTTGTACCCCAGTCTCCAAACTCTGCTCTCTGCAACAGTCCTTCTGAACCCAGGTCTCCAACCTCTATGCTCTGTAAGATCCATCTGCACCGCAGTCTCAAAACCCTCTCTCTGTAACAGTCCTTCCGTACCCCAGTATCCAACCTCTGCTCTATGCCACATTCCCACTGCAACCCAGTCTCCAAACTCTACTCTCTGTAAGATTCTTCTGCACCGCAGTTTCCAAACACTGTTCTCTGCAACAGTCATTCTGCACCCCGGTATCCAACCTGGGCTCTCTGTAAAAGTCCTTCTGTACTGCAGTCTCTAAACTCTACTCTCTGTAACTGTCCTTCTGCAGTCCAGTCTCCAACCTCTGCTTTGTTTATCAGTCCTTCTTCACCCCAGTCTCCAACCTCTGGTCTCTGCAAAATCCTTCTGCACCCCTGTCTCCAACCTCTGCTCTCTGCAACATTTCTTCTAAACTCAGATCTCAAAACTGTCTGTAACTGTCATTCTGCACCCCAGTCTACAACCTCTGCTCTCTGTAATGATCCTTCTGCCCCTGAGTTTCCAAACTCTGCTCTCTACAACTATCCTTCTGCACCTCAGTTTCCAACCTCTACTCTCTGCAGCGATCCTTCTGCACCCCAGATTCCAACCTGTGGTCTCCGTAACTGTCCTTCTGACCCGAGTCTCCAAACTCTGCTCTCTGTAAAGATCCTTCTGCACCACATTCTCCAACCTCTGCTCTCTGCAATAATCCTTCTGCACCTCAGTTTCCAACCTCTGCTCTCTGCAACGATCCTTCTGTAACCCAGTCTCCAACATCTGCTCTCTGTAACAGTCCTTCTTCACCTCAGTCTCCAACCTCTGTTCTCTGTACCAATCCTTCTGTACCTCAGTCTCCAAACTCTGCTCTCTATAACAGTCCTTCTGCACATCAGTCACCAACATCTGCTCTCTGTAACAGCCCTTCTTCACCCCAGTCTCCAAACTCTGCTCTCTGTAACAGTTCTTCTGCACCCCAGTCTCGAACCTCTGCTCTCTGTAACAGTCTTTCTGCACCCAAGTCTCCAAACTCTGCTCTCTGTAACAATCTTTCTGCACCCCAGTCTCCAACCTCTACTCTCTGTGCAGTTCTTCTACACCACAATCTCCAAACTCTGGTCTCTGTAACACTCCTTTGCACCCCAGTCTACATCCTCTGCTCTCTGTAAGAATCCTTATGCACCCCAGTCTCCAACCGCTGCTCTCTGTCAAAGTCTTTCTGTACCTCAGTCCGCAACCTCTGCTATCTGTAAAACAACTTCTGCAACCCAGTCTCCAACATCTGCTCTCTGAAACGATCCTTCTTCTACCCATTCTCCAAACTCTACTCTCTGTAACAGTCCTTTTGTATCGGAGTCTCCAACCACTTCTCTTTGTAATGGACTTTCTGCTCACCAATTGCAAACCTCTGGTTTCTGTAACAGTCTTTCTACACCTCAGACTCAAAACTCTGCTCTCTGTAAAAGTCCTTCTGCACCTCGTTCTGAATCCTCTGCCCTCTGCAGCCATCCTTCTGCACTCCAGTCTTCAAACTGTGCTATCTGTAACAGTCCTTCTGAACCCCAGTCTCCAAACTTTGCTCTCTGTAGCAGGCCTTCTGCACCCCAGTCTCATAACTCTGCTCTCTGTAACAGGCCTTCTGCACCCCTGTCTCCCACCTCTTCTGTCTGCAACAATCCTTCTGCACCTCAGTCTCCAACATGTGCTCTCTGCAACAGTCAGTCTGCACTCCAGTCTCCAATTTCTGCTCTCTGTAAGATCCTTCTGCATCCCAGTCTCCAAAATCTGCTCTCTGTAACAGTCCTTCTGCACCCCAGTATCCAACGTCTGCTCTCTGTTAAATCCTTCTGCACCTTAGTCTCCAAACTTTGCTCTCTGTAATGGTACTTCTGGACCCCAGTCTCCAAACTCTGCTCTCTGTTACAGTCTTTCTGTAGCGCAGTCTCCTAACTCTTCTCTCTGTAATAGTCCTTCTGAACACCAATTGCCAACCTCTGCTGTCTGTAACAGTCCTTCTGCACCTCAGACTCCAAATTCTGCTCTCTGTAACAGTCCTTCTGAGCCTCAGTCTGAAACCTCTGCTCTCTGTCAGGGTCCTTCTTCATCCCAGTCTCCAACCTCTGCTCTCTGTAACAGTCCTTCTGAGACTCAGTCTGAAACCTCTGCTCTCTGTAAAAGTCCTTTTGCACCTGAGTCTCCAAACTTTGCTCTCTGTAATGGTCTTTCTGCACCCCATTCTCCAACCTATGATCTGTAACAGGTCTTCTGCAACCCAGTCTCCAAACTCTGCTTTGTAACATGACTTCTGCACCCCAGTCTCCAACCACTTCTCTATGCAAGGATCCTTCTGCACCTCAGACTCCAATCTTTATACTCTGCAACAGTCCTTCTTCACCCCAGGCTTATAACTCTGTTCTCTGTAATAGTCCTTCTGTGCCGCAGTCTCCAAACTCTGCTCTCGGTAACGGTCATTCTGCACCCCAGTTTTCAAATGCTGCTTTGTGTATCAGTTATTCTGCACCCCAGTCTCCAACCAGTGCTCTCTGTGAAAGTCCTTCTGCACCTCAGTCTCCAACGTCTGCTTTCTGCAACAGTCTTTCTATACCCCAGTCTCCAACCTCTGTGCTCTGCAATGATGCTTCTTCACCACAGTCTCCAACGTCTGTTCTCTGCAACAGTCTTTCGGACGCCAGTCTTCAGCCTCTGCTCTCTGTAAGATCCTTCTGCACCCCAGTTTCCAAACTCTACTCTCTGTGACATTCCTTCTGAACCCCAGTCTCCAGCCTCTTCTCTTTGTAACAGTACTTCTGTACCACAGTCTCCAATCTCTTCTAACTGCAACATTTCTTCTGCACACAACTCTCCAAAATATGCTCTCTGTAACTGTCTTTCTTACCCCAGTCTCCAACCTCTGCTCTCTAACTATCCTTCTGCACCTCAGTCTCCAACCTCTGCTTTCTGCAACGATCATTCTGAACCTCAGTTTGCAACATCTGCTCTCTGCAACGATGCTTCTACACCCCAGTTTCCCACCTCTGGTCTCTGTAACAGTCCTTCTACACCTCTGTCTCCAACCTCTACTTTCTGTACCAATCCTTCTGCACTTCAGTCTCCAACCTCTGCTCTCCTTAACAGTCCTTCTGCACCTCAGTCTCCAAATGATTCTCTCTGTAACAGGCTTTCTGCACCCCAGTCTCCAAACTCTGCTCTCTGTAACAGTCCTTCTGCAACCCATTCTCCAACCTCTTCTCTCTGCAAGGATCTTTCTGCACCTCAGTCTCCACCCCTGCTCTCTGGAACGATTCTTCTGCACCCTAGTCTCCAGACTCTGCTCTCTTTAAGATACTTTTGCATCTATTTCTCCAAACTCTGCTCTCTGTAACAGTCCTCCTGCACCCCAGTATCCAATCTCTGCTCTCTTTAAGATCTTTTTGCATCCCTTTCGCCAAACTCTGCTCTCTGTAACAGTCCTCATGCACCCCAGTATCCAACCTCTGCTCTCTTTAAAATCCTTCTGCATGTCAGTCTCCAACCTCTGCTCTCTGAAAAGTCTTTCTACACACCACTCTCCAATATCTGCTCTCTGCAACGATCCTTCTGCACCTCAGTTTCCAACCTCTGCTCTCTGCAACAGTCCTTCTAAACCCCAGTCTCCAACCTCTGCTCTCTGCAACAAACCTTCTGAACCCCAGTCTCCATCCTCTGCTCTTTGTAAGAATCCTTTTGCACCCCAGTATCCAACGTCTCCTCTCTGTAAAAGTCGTTCTGCACCTCAGTCTCCAAGTTCTGCAATCTGTAACAGTCCTTCTGCACCCCAGTCTCAAACCTCTGCTCTCAGAAATAATCTCTCTGCACCTCAGTCTCCAACCTCTGCTCTCTTTAATAGTCCTTCTGCATCCCAGGCTCCAACCTCTGCTATCTGCAACGGTCCTTCTACACCCCAGTTTCTAAACTCTGCTCTCTGTAACAATCCTTCTGCACCTCAGTCTCCAAACTCTGCACTCGTAAACAGTTTTTCTGAACCCCAGTCTCCAACCTCTGCTCTCAGTAACAGTTCTTCTGCACCCCAATCTCCAAACTCTGCTCTCTGTAACACTCCTTCTGAACCCTAGGCTTCACTCTCTACTCTCTGTAAAAGTCCTTCTGAAACTCAGTCTCCAACCTCTGCTCTCTGTAAGATCCTTCTGCAACCCATTCTCCAAACGCTGCTCTTTGTAACAGTCCTTCTGAACCCCAGTCTCCAAACTCTGCTTTCTGTAACAGGCCTTCTGCACCCTAGTCTTCAACTTCTGCTCTCTGTAACAGGCCTTCTGCACCCCCGTCTCCAACCTGTGCTCTCTGCAACGATCCTTCTGCACCCCAGTCTCCAAACTCTGCTCTCTGTAACAGTCTTCCTGCACCCCAGGATCCTACATCTGCTCTCTGAGACAGTCCTTCTGCACCTCAGTCTGAAAACTCTGCTCTCTGCAAAAAGCCTTCTGCACCCGAGTTTACAACCTTTGCTCTCTGTAACAGTTCTTCTCAACCTCAGTCTCCAAAATGCTCTCTGTAAGAACCTTCTGCAACCCAGTATCGAAATTGTGCTATCTGTAAGAGTCCTTCTGCACCCCAGTATCCAAAGTCTGCTCTCTGTTACAGGCTTTCTGCACCCCGGTCTCGATTCTCTGCTCTCTGTAACAGGCCTTCTGCACCCCAGTCTCCAACCTCTTCTCTCTGGAAGGATCGTTCTTAACCTCAGTCTCCAACCTCTGCTTTCTGAAACAGTTCTTCTGTACCACAGTCTCCAACCTTTGCTCTCTATAACGATCCTACTGCACCCCAGTCTCAAACCTCTGATTTCTGTATCAGTCTTTTTGCACAGCAGTTTTCAAACTCTGCTGTCTGTAACAGTTCTTCTGTACCACAGTCTCCAACCTTTGCTCTCTATAACGATCCTACTGCACCCCAGTCTCAAACCTCTGATTTCTGTATCAGTCTTTCTGCACAGCAGTTTTCAAACTCTGCTGTCTGTAACAGTCCTTCTGAAGCTCTGTCTCTAACCTCTGCTTTCTGCAACCTTAATTCTGCACCCCATTCTCTAACCTCTTCTCTCTCCAACAGTCCTTCTGAACCAAAGTCTCCAACATCTGCTCTCTGCAACAGTCCTTCTTTACCCTAGTCTTTAAACTCTCCTGTCTATACCAGACCTTCTGTACTGCAGCTTCCAAACTCTGCTCTCTGTAACCTTAATTCTGCACCCCAGTCTCCAACCTTTTCTTTCTGTATCAGTACTTCTGCACCCCAGTCTCCAACCTCTGATCTCTGTAACATTCTTACTGCACCTCAGTCTCCAACTTCTGCTCTATGCGACAGTTCTTCTACAACCTAGTGTCCAACATCTGCTCTTTGCAACAGTTCTTCTACACCAGTCTCCAACATCTGCTCTCTGTAACAGTCCTCCTGTATTGCAGTCTCCAAACCTTGCTTTTTGTAACGGTCCTTTTACACACCAGTCTCCAACCTCTGCTTTCTGTATCAGTCCTTCTGCCCCCTAGTCTCCAACCTCTACTCTCTGTGACAGTCGTTCTGCTCCTCAGTCTCCAAACTCTTCTCTCTGCAACAGTTCTTCTGCACCCATGTCTCCAACACATGCTACCTGCAACAGTCCTTCTACACCCCATTCTACAACCTCTGCTCCCTGCAATTGTCCTTCTGCACCTCAGTCTGCAACGTCTACTCTCTGTAACATTCCTTCTGCACCTCAGTCTTGCAACTCTGATATTTGTAAGATCCTTCTGCAACCCAGTCTCCAAACTCTGCCCTCTTCAACGATTTTTCTGCACCCCAGTTTCCAAACTATGCTCTCTGTAACAGTCCAGTTGCACCTCAGTCTCCAAACTCTGCTCTCTGTAAGATGCTTCTGCAACCCTGTCTCAAAACTCTGCTCTCTGTAACAGTCCTTCTGCACCCCAGTCTCCAACTTCTGCTCTCTGCAACAGTCCTTCTAAACCCCAGTCTCCAACCTCTGCTCTATGCAACAGTCCTTCTGCACCACAGTCACCAACATCTGTTCTCTGTAAAAATTATTCTTCACCTCAGTTCCCAAACTCTGATCTCTGCAATGGTCCTTCTGCACCCCAGTCTCCATCCTCTGCTCTCTGTAAAAATCCTTTTGCAACCCAGTCTCCAACCTCTGCTCTCTCCAACGATCCTTCTGCATTCAGTCTACAACACCTGTTCTCTGCAACAGTCCTTCTTCACCTCAGTCTGTAAACTCTGCTCTCTGCAATGATCCTTGGACAACCCAGTCTCCAAACTCTGCTTTGTGTAACAGTCTTTGTGCACGTCATTCTCCAACCTCTGCTATCTGTACTAGTCCTTCTGCACCCCTGTCTCCAACCTCTGCTCTCTGTAATATCCTTCTGCACCCAGGTTTCCAAACTCTGCTCCCTGTAACATTTTTTCTGGTACCCAGTATCCAACCTTTTCTCTCTGTAACAGTCCTTCTGCTCCCCAGTCTCCAAGCCCTGCTCTCTGTAACAGTCCTTCTGTACCGCAGTCTCCAACCTCTGCTCGCTGTAACTGTCGTTCTGTACCGCAGTCTCCAAACTCTGCTCTTTGCAACGGTCTTTCTGCACCCCATTCTTCAACCTCTGTTGTCTGCAAGAGTTCTTCAGCACCTCAGTCTCCAACCTTTTCTTTCTGCAACAATTCTTTTGCACCCCAGTCTTCAACATCTGCTCTCTGAAAAAGTCCTTCTGCACCTGAGTCTCCAACATGCTCTCTGCAACAGTCCTTCTGCATCTCAGTCTGAAAACTCTGCTCTCTGCAACGATCCTTGTGCACCCCAGTCTCCAAACTCTGCACTCTGAAACAGTCCTTCTGTACTACAATATCCAACCTCTGCTCTCTGTAACAGTCCTTCTGCACCCCAGTCTCCACCTTCTGCTTTCTGTATCAGTCCTTCTGCACCCCAGTCTCCAAACTCTGCACTCTGAAACAGTCCTTCTCCACCGCAGTCTCCAACTTCTTCTCTCTGTAACAGTCCTCCGATAGTGCAGTCTCCAAAATCTGCTCTCTGTAACGGTCCTTCTGCACCACAGTCTCTAACCTCTGCTTTCTGTATCAGTCCTTCTGCACCCCAGTATCCAACCTCTGCTCTCTGTAACAGTCCTTCTGCACCTCAGTCTTCAAACTATGCTGTCTGCAACAGTCCTTCTGCATCCAGGTCTCAAACCTCTGCTCCCTGCAACAGTCCTACTGCACCTCAGTCTCTAACCTCTACTCTCTGTAACAGTCCTTCGGCACCTCAGTCTTTAACATTTTCTCTTTTTTTTTTTTTTATTGGTTGTTCAAAACATTACAGAGCTCAAGACATATCATCTTTCATACATTCGACTCAATTGGGTTTTGAACTCCCCAAATACATAATACAGACTCACTTCTGTTACATACTCACATTTTTACATAATGGCATATTAGTGACTGTTGTATTCTGCAGAATACAGCAGAACATTTTCTCTTTGTAAGATTCTTCTGCAACCCAGTCTCCACACTTTACTCTTTGTAACAGTCCTTCAGCACCCCTTCTCCAAACTCTGTTCTCTGTAACAGTCCTTCTGCACACCAGTCTCAATACTCTACTCTCTACAACGATCCTTCCCACCCGCAGTTTTCATTCTCTGCTCTCTGCAACAGTCCTTCTCCACAACAGTCTCCAACCTCTGCTCTCTGTAACAGTTGTCCAGTAGTGCAGTATCCAAAATCTCCTCTCTGTAACAGTCCTTCTGCACCCCAGTCTCCAACTTCTGTTCTCTGCTACAGTCCTTCTGCACCTCAGTCTGAAAACTCTGTTCTCTGCAATGATCCTTCTGCAAACCAGTGTCCAACCTCTGCTCTCTGTAACAGTCCTGCTATACTTCAATCTCCAATCTCTGCTCTCTCTAAGATCTCTCTGCAACCCTATCTCCAAACCCTGCTTTCTGTAAGCGTCCTTCTGTACCCCAGTCTCCAACCTCTGCTCTCTGTAACAGGCCTTTTGCACCCCATTCTCCAACCTCTGCTCTCTGTAACAGTGCTTCTGCACCCCAGTCTCCAAACTCTGCTTACTGTATCAGTCTATCTGCAACACAATTTCCAACTTCTGCTCTCTGTGACAGTCTTTTTCACCACAGTCTCAAACCTCTGCTCTCTAACTATCCTTCTGCACCTCAGTCTCCAACCTCTGCTTTCTGCAACGATCCTTCTGAACCTCAGTTTGCAACATCTGCTCTCTGCAATGATCCTTCTACACCCCAGTTTCCCACCTCTGGTCTCTGTAACAGTGCTTCTGCACCTCTGTCTCCAACCTCTACTCTCTGTACCAATCCTTCTGCACTTCAGTCTCAAACCTCTGCTCTCCTTAACAGTCCTTCTGCATCTCAGTCTCTAACCGATTCTCTCTGTAACAGGCTTTCTGCACCCCAGTCTCCAACCTTTGCTCACTGTAACAGTTCTTCTGCACCCCAATATCGAACCTCTGCTCTCTGTAACAGTCCTTCTGCAACCCAGTCTCCAACCTCTTCTCTCTGCAAAAATCCTTCTGCACCTCAGTCTCCAACCCCTGCTCTCTAGAACGGTTCTTCTGCACCCCAGTCTCCAGACTCTGCTCTCTTTAAGATACTTTTGCATCTCTTTCTGCAAACTCTGCTCTCTGTAACAGTCCTCCTGCATGCTAGTATCCAACGTCTGCTCTCTGTAAAAGTCCTTTTGCACATCAGTCTCTAAACTTTGCTCTCTGTAATGGTCTTTCTGCACCCCATTCTCCAACCTCTGCTCTCTGTAACAGGCCCTCTGCAACCCAGTCTCCAAACTCTGCACTGTAACAGGACTTCTGCACCCCAGTCTCCAACCAATCTCTATGCAACAATCCTTCTGCACCTCAGTCTCCAACCTCTGTTTTCTGCAACAGTCCTTCTGCACCCCAGGCTTCAAACTCTGCTCTCTGTTATAGTCCTTCTGTACTGCAGTCTCCAACCTCTGCTCTCTGTAACGGTCATTCTGCACCCCAGTTTCCAAATGCTTCTTTGTGTATCAGTTATTCTACACCCCAGTCTTCAACCAGTGCTCTC
This sequence comes from Ictidomys tridecemlineatus, assembly GCF_052094955.1. Classification (NCBI taxonomy): domain Eukaryota; kingdom Metazoa; phylum Chordata; class Mammalia; order Rodentia; family Sciuridae; genus Ictidomys; species Ictidomys tridecemlineatus. The sequence continues at coordinate 423,093 of NW_027521069.1, read as the reverse complement.
TGTAAAAGTCCTTCTGCACCTCAGTCTTCAACATGTGTTCTCTGCAAAAGTCCTTCTGCACCTCAGTCTGAAAACTCTGTTCTCTACATGGATCCTTCTTCCCCCCAGTCTCCAACCTCTGCTTTCTGTAACAGTCCTGCTGCACCTCGCTCTACAACTTCTGCTCTCAGTATGATCCTTGTGCAACTTTGTCTAAAAACTCTGCTCTCTGTAGGAGTTCTTCTGCACCTCAGTCTGAAAATTCTGTTCTCTACAAGGATCCTTCTGCACCCCAGTCTCCAATCTCTGCACACTGCAATGATCTTTCTGCACCACAGTCTCCAACGTCTGTTCTCTGCAACAGTCTTTCTGAACCCAGTCTCAAGCCTCTGCCCTCTGTAAGATCCTTCTGCACCACAGTTTCCAAACTCTGCTCTCTGTGACATTCCTTCATAACCTCAGTCTCTAGCCTCTGCTCTTTGTAACAGTACTTCTGTACCAGAGTCCCCAATCTCTGCTCACTGTCACATTTCTTCTGCACACCACTCACCAAACTGTGCTCTCTGTAACTGTCTTTCTGACACCAGTCTCCAACCTCTGCTTTCTGTAACGATCCTTCTGCACTTCAGTCTCCAACCTCTGATCCTTGCAATGATTCTTCTGAACCTCAGTTTGCAACCTCTGCTCTCTGCAACGATCCTTCTGCACGGCAGTTTCCCACCTCTGCTCTCTGTAACAGTCCTTCTACACCTCAGTCTCCAACCTCTCTTCTCTGTACCAATCCTTCTGCACCTCAGTCACCAACCTCTGCTCTCTTTAACAGTGTTTCTTCACCTCAGTCTCTAACCGATGCTCTCTGTAACAGGCTTTCTGCACCCCAGTCTCCAAACTTTGCTCTGTGTAACAGTTTTTCTGCACCCAAATCTCGAACCTCTGCTCTCTGTAACAGTCCTTCTGCAACCCAGTCTCCAACCTCTGCTCTCTGCAACAATCCTTCTGCACCTCAGTCTCCAACCTCTGCTCTCTGCAACAGTCCTTCTGCACCCCATTCTCCAACCTCTGCTCTCTGTAACAGTGCTTCTGCACCCCAGTCTTCAAACTCTGCTTACTGTATCAGTCTATCTGCACCACAATTTCAAACCTCTGCTCACTGTAACAGTCTTTCTGCACCTCAGTCTACAAACTCTGCTCTCTGCAACAGACTTTCTGCATCCCAGACTCCAACATCTGCTCTCTGCAACAGTCCTTCTGCACCAAATCTCCAACCTCTGCCTCTGTAACAGTCCTACTCTAACCCAGTCTCCAACCTCTGCTCTCTGCAACAGTTTTTCTGCACCCCAATCTGAACCTGTGCTCTCCGCAACAGTGCTTATACACCCAAGTTTCCAGCCTCTTCTCTCTACAACAGTCCCTCTGCATCCCAGTCTCCAACATCTGCTCTATGTAACAATCCTTCTGCACCTCACTCTCCAACCTCTGTTCTCTGCAATGGTCCTTCTTCACCTCAGTCTCTATAAACTACTCTGTGAAAAAGTACTTCTGAACACCTTCTCCATACTCTGCTCTCTGTAACAGGCCTTCTGCACCCCAGTCTCCCAACTCTCTTCTCTATAAAAATCCTTTGGCACCCCAGTCTCAAAATTTTTCTCTCTACAACGATCCTTCTGCACCCAGTCTCCAACATCTGCTATATGCAACAGTCCTTCTGCACCCCAGTCTTCAACATGTGCTCTCTGCAAAAGTCCTTCTGCACCTCAGTCTGAAAACTCTGTTCTCTACATGGATCCTTCTTCCCCCCAGTCTCCAACCTCTGCTCTCTGTAACAGTACTGCTGCACCTCGCTCTACAACTTCTGCTCTCAGTAAGATCCTTGTGCAACTTTGTCTAAAAACTCTGCTCTCTGTAGGAGTTCTTCTGCACCTAAGTCTGAAAACTCTGTTCTCTACAAGGATCCTTCTGCACCCCAGTTTCCAATCTCTGCTCTCTGTAACAGTCCTTTCGCACCTCAGTCTCCAAACTCAGCTCTTTGGAACGATCCATCTGCACCTCATTTTCGAAAGTCTACTCTCTGTAACAGTGCTTCTTCACCCCAGTCTCCAACATCTGCTTTCTGTAACTTTCTTTCTGCACCCCAGACTCCAATCTCTGCTTTTTGTATCAGTCCTTTTGCACCCCAGTCTCGAACTTCTTCTCTCTCTAAGAGTCTTTCTCCATCCCAGTCTCCAACCTCTGCTCTCGGTAACAGTCCTATACCCCAGTCTCCAACCTCTGCTCTTTTTAACGGTCCTTCTGCACCCCATTTTCCAAACTCTGCTTCCTGTAACAGTCCTTCTGCACCTGAGTCTCAAAACTCTGCTCTCTGTAACAGTCCTTCTACATCTCAGTCTCAAACCTCTGCTCTTTGTAACCGTCCTTCTGCACCTCAGTCTGAATCCTCTGCTCTCTGTAACAGTCCACCTGCACCTCAGTCTCCAACCTCTGATCTCTGTAAGATCCTTCAGCAACCCAGTCTGTAAACTCTGCTTTCTATAACAGTCCTTCTGCACCCGAGTATCTAAGTTCTCCTCTCTGTAACCGGCCTTCTGCACGCCAGGCTCCAAACTCTGCTCTCTGGAGCAGGCCTTCTGCACCCCAGTCTCCAAAGTCTGCTCTCTGCAATGATCAATGTGCACACCAAACTCCAATTTCTGATCTCTAAAACATTCCTTCTGCACCTCAGTCTCCAATTTCTTCTCTCTATAAGATCTTTCTGCACCCCTGTCTCCAAGGTTTGCTTTTTGAAATGATCCTTCTTCACCCCAGTCTCCAAACTCTGCTCTATGTAATAGGCCTTCTTCACCCCAGTCTCCTACCTCTGTTGTCTGCAACATTCTCTCTGTACCCCAGTCTCCCACATCTGCTCTATGCAACAGACCTTCTGCATCTCATTCTCCAAACTCTCTTCTATGAAGGGTTCTTCTGCAACTCAGTCTCCAACCACTACTCTCTGTAACAGTTCTTCTGCACTTCAGTCTCCAAACTCTGCTAACTGTAAGAGTCTTTTTTCACACCATTGTCCAACCTCTGCTCTCTACAACAGTCCTTCTGTATCCCAGTCTCCAACAGCTGCTCTCTGCAACAGTCCTTCTGCACCTCAGCCTAAAAACTCTGCTGTCTGCAACGAACCTTCTGCACCCCGTCTCCTACCTGTGCTGTCTGTAATATCCTTCTACATCTCAGTCTCCCAATTCTGCTCTCTGTAAGATCCTTCTGCAACCCAGTCTTTAATGTCTGCACTCTGTAACCGTCCTTCTGCACAACAGTCTCCAACTTGTGCTCTGTGTAACAGTCCTTCTGTACTGCAGTCTCCAAACTCTGCTCTCTGTAACGGGACTTCTGCACCCCAGTCTCCAACCTCTGCTCTCTGCAATGATCCTACTGCACCCCAGTCTCCAACCTCTGATTTCTGCAAGAGTTCTTCTTCACCTCAGTCTCCAAATTCTGCTCTCTGTAAGAACCTTCTACATTCCCGTACCCAAATTCTGCTCTCTGTAAAAGTCCATCTTCACCCGAGTCTCCAACCTCTGCTCTCTGTAACAGGACTTTGGTAAATCTGTCTTCAAACTTTGCTCTCCGCAACAGTCCTTCTGCACCCCAGTCTCCAACCTCTGCTCTCTACAACAGTCCTTCTGCACCCTAGTTACCAATATCTGCTCTCTGCAACAGACCTTCTGCACACCAGTCTCCAACATCTTCTCTCTCATACAGTTCATTTGCACCTCAATCTGAAAACTCTGCTCTCTGCAATGACCCTTCTGCACCCCAGTCTCCTACCTCTGCTCTCTGTAACAGTCCTTCTTCACCTCAGTCTCCCAACTCTGCTCTCTTTATGATTCTTCTTCAACACAGTCTTTAAACTCTGCATTCTGTAACGGTCCTACTGCACAACAGTCTCCAACCTCTGCTCTCGGTAACAGGTCTTCTGCAACCTAGTCTCCAAACTCTGCTCTATGTAAAAGGCATTCTGCACCCCAGTCTCCAACCTCTTCTCTCTGAAAAGATTCTTCTCCACCCTATTCTCAAACATCTGCTCTCTGCAACAGTCCTTTTGCACCCCAGTCTTCAATCTCTGCTCTCTGTAAGATCCATCTGAACCCCAGTCTCCAACCTCTGCTCTCTGTAACAGTCCTTCTGCACAGCAGTCTCCAAATGCTGCTTTCTGCAACAGTCATTTTCCACCCCAGTCTCCAACATCTGTTCTCTGCAACAGTCCTTCTGCACCCCAGTCTCCAAACTCTGCTCTCTGGAAAGATCCTTCTGGACCCCAGTCTCCAATATCTGCTATCTGCAAAAGTCCTTCTGAACCACAGTCTCCAACCTCTGCTCGCTTTAAGATCCTTCTGCACTCCAGTTTCCAAAATCTGCTCTCTGTAACATTCCATCTCCACCCCAGTCTCCAACCTCTGTCCTCTGCAACAGTTTTTTTGCTCCCCAGTTTCTGAGATCTGCTCTCTGTAACAGTCCTTCTGTACTGAAGTCTCCAACCTCTGCTCTTTGTAACGGTTCTTCCTCACCCCAGTCTCCAACCTCTGTTTTTTGTATCAGTCAGTCTTAACCCCGTCTCCAAACTCTGTTCTCTATCTATTTTTCTATACCTTAGTCTCCAACCTGTGCTCTATGTAAGAGTCCTTCTGCACCCTAGTCTCCAACCTCTGCTCTCGGTAACAATCCTATACCGCAGTCTCCAAACTCTGCTCTCTGTAACGGTCCGTCTGCACCCCAATTTCCAAACTCTGCTTTCTGTAACAGTCCTTCTGCATCTGAGTCTCCTAACTCTTCTCTCTGTATCAGTCCTTCTACACACCAGTCTCCAACCACTGCGCTTTTTAACAGTCCACCTGCACCTCAGCCTCAAAACTATGCTCTCTGTAAGATGCTTAAGCAACCCAGTCTCCATACACTGCTCTCTATAACAGTCCTTCTGCACCCCAGTCTCCAACCTCTCCTCTCTGTAACAGGCCTTCTGCACGCCAGTCTCCAAACTCTGCTCTCTGCAATGATCCTTCTGTACCCCAGTCTTCAACCTCTGCTCTCTGCAATGATCCTACTGAACGCCAGACTCCAACCTCGGATCTCTGCAACACTCCTTCTGGACCTTAGTCTCCAATTTCTTCCCTCTGTAACATCCATCTGCACCCCTGTCTCCAAGCTCTGCTCCTCGCAAAGATCCTTCTGCACCCCAGTCTCCAAACTCTTCTCTATGTAATAGTCATTCTGCACCCCAGTCTCCAAACTCTGTTCTCTCCAACAGTCCTTCTGTACTGCAGTCTCTAACCTCTGCTCTCTGTAACGGTCTTTCTGCACCCCAGAATCAAATCTATGCTTTCTGCATCAGTCCTTCTGCACCTCAGTCTCCAACCTCTTCTCTCGGCAAGAGTCCTTCTGCACACCAGTCTCCAAACTCTGCTCTCTGTAACAGTCTTTTGCACCTCAGTCTCGAACCTCTGCTCTCTGCAGCAGTCCTTCTGCACCCCATTCTACACCCTCTGCACTCTGCGACAGTACTTCTGCACCCCAGTCTCCAAAATCTGCTCTCTGCAAGGATCCTTTTTGACCGCAGTTTTCAATGTCTGCTCTCTGCCACAGTACTTCTGCACCACAGTCTCTAAAATCTGCTCTCTGTAAGATCTTGCTGCACTCCAGTTTCCAAAATCTGCTCTCTCTAACATTGATTCTCCACCGAAGTCTCCAATCTTCTTTCTGTGAGGGTCCTGCGGCACCCCAGTCTCCAACGTCTGTCCTCTGTAACAGTCCTTCTGCTCCCCAGTCTCCAACATCTGCTCTCTGTAACAGTCCTTATTACTGCAGTCTCCAAACTCTCTGTAATGGTCCTTCTGCAACCCAGTCTCCAACCGCTGCTTTTTGAATCAGTCCTTTTGAACCCCAGTCTTCAACCTCTGCTCTCTGTATCTATCATTCTGCACCTCAGTCTCCAACCTGTGCTTTCTGTAACAGTCCTTCTGCACCCAAGTCTCCAAACTCTGCTCTCTGTGACAGTCATTCTATATCGCAGTCTCCAACCTTTTCTCTCGGTAACGGTCCTTCTGCACCCAGATTTCCAACCTCTGCTTTCTGTAACAGTCCTTCTGCTCCTCACTCTCTAAACTCTGCTCTCTGTAACAGTCCTTCTACACCTCAGTCTCCAACCTTTGCTCTCTGTAACAGTACTTCTGCACCTCAGTCTGAAACCTCTGCTCTCTGCAACAGTTCTTCTGCACCAAAGTCTGAAAACATTTCTCTCTGCAATGACCATTCTTCACCCCAGATTCCTACCTCTGCTCTCTTTAACAGTCCTTCTGCACCTCAGTCTCCCAACTCTGTTTTTTTAATATCCTTCTGCAACCCAGTCTTTAAACTCTGAACTCTGTAACAGTCCTTCTGCACAAAAGTCTCCAACCTCAGCTCTCTATTAAAGTCCTTCTTCACCTCAGTCTCCAAACTCTACTCTCTGTAACATTCCTTTTTCACATCAGTCTCAAACGTCTACCCTCTGTAACAGTCTTTCTGCACCTCAGTCTGAAACCTCTGCTTTCTGCAAGTATCCTTCTGCACCCCAATCTCCAATCTCTGCACTCTGTAACAGTCCTACTGCACCTCAGTCTCCAAACTCAACTCTATATAAGAACCTTCTGCAACCCAGTATCCAAACTCTGCTTTCCGTAACAGTCTGCCTGCTCCCCAGTCTCCAAACTCTGCTCTCTGTAACAGGCCTCATGAACCCCAGTCTACAAACTCAGCTCCGTGTAACAGGCCTTCAGCACAGCAGTATCCAACCTATTCTCTCTGCAACCATGCTTCTACACCCCAGTCTCCAACGTCTGCACTCTGCAACAGTTCTACTGCACCCCAGTCTCCAAACTCTGCTCTCTTTAACAGTCCTTCTGCACATCAGTCTCCAACCTCAGCTCTCTGAAACAGTCCTTCTGCACCCCATTCTCCATCATCTTCTATCTGCAACAGTCTCTCTGCACCCCAGTCTCCAAACTCTTCTCTCTGCAACGATCTTGCTGGACCCCAGTCTCCAAGTCTGCCCTCTGCAACAGTCATTCTGAAACCCAGTCTCCAACATCTGCTCTCTGCAACAGTCCTTCTGCACCTCAGTCTGAAGACTCTGCTCACTGTAACATTCCTTCTCCATCCCTGTCTTTAACCTCTGTCCTCTGCAACAGTACTTCTGCTCCCCAGTCTCTGAAATCTGCTCTTTGCAACAGTCCTTCTGTATTGGAGTATCCAACTTCTGCTCTTTATAACGGTCCTTCTACACCCCAGTCTCCAAACTCTGCTTTCTTTATCAGTCTTTCAGAACCCCAGTCTCCAACGTGTGTTCTCTGTATCTATCCTTTTGCAACTCAGTCTCAACCTGTGCTTATGTAAGAGTCCTTTTGCACCCCAGTCTCCAACCTCTGCTCTCGGTAACAGTCCTATATCGCAGTCTCCGAACTCTGCTCTCCTTAACGGTCCTTCTGCACCCCAATTTTCAAACTCTGCTTCCTGTAAAAGTCTTTCTGCACCTGAGTCTCCAAACTCTGCTCTCTGTAACAGTCCTTCCACACCTCAGTCTCCAACCTCTGCTCTCTGTAACAGTCCTTCTGCACCTCAGTCTGAAAAATTCTGTTCTCTTCACGATCCTTCTGCACCCCAGTCTCCCACCACTGCTCTCGGTAACAGTCCCCCTGCACCTCAGTCTCCAACCTCTGCTCTCTGTAAGATCCTTCATCAACCCAGTCTCCAAGCACTGCTCTCTGTAACAGACCATCTCACCCAAGTCTCCAAATTCTTCTCTCGGCAACGATTCTTCTCCACACCAGTCTCAAACCTCTGCTCTCTGCAACAGTCCTTTTGCACCATAGTCGACAGCCTCTGCTCTCTGCAACAGTCCTTCTGCAACCCAGCCTCCAAACTCTGCTCTCTGTAACCGTCCTTCTGCACCCCAGTCTCCAACCTCTGCTCTCTGAAACCGTCCTTCTCCACCCCAGGCTCCAACCTTTGCTCTCTGTAACAGTCCTTCTGAACCTCAGTCTTCAACCTCTGATCTCTGCAACAGTCCTTCTGCACCCTCCTCTCCAACCTCTGCTCCTGCAACAGTCTTTAGCACCCCAGTCTCTAACATCTGCTCTCAGCAACAGTCCTTCTAACACCAGTCTCCAAACTCTGCTCTCTGCAAGGATCCTTCTGAACCCCAGGCTCCAACGTCCTTCTGCAACAGTATTTCTGCACCAGTCCTTCTGCACCATAGTCTCAAACTTCTGCTCTCTGTAAGATCTTTCTGCACGCAAGGTTTTAAAATCGGCTCTCTCTAACATTCCTTCTCCAACGCAGTCTGTAACCTTTGCTTTCTTCGAAGGTCCTGCAGCAACCCAGTCTCCAACCTCTGTCCTCTGTAACAGTCCTTCTGCTCCCCAGTCTGCAACATCTGCTCTCTGTAACAGTCCTTCTGTACCGAAGTCTCCAACCTCTGCTCTCGGTAACGGTCCTTCTGCAACCCAGTCTTTAACCTCTGCTTTCTGCAAGTGTCCTGCGGAAACCCAGTCTCCAACCTCTGTCCTCTGCAACAGTCCTTCTTCTCCCCAGTCTCCAACATATGCTCTCTGTAACAGTCCTTCTGAAATGCAGTCTCCACCCTCTGATCTCTGTAATGGTCCTTCTGCAACCCAGTCTCCAACCTCTGCTCTTTGTAGCATCCTTCTAAAACCCAGTCTCCAAACTCTACTCTCTATAAAATCCTTCTGCACACCAGTCTCCAACCTCTGCTCTCTGAAACGATCCTTCTTAACCCCAGTCTCCAATGTCTGCTCTCTGCAACAGTTCTTCTGCACCCCAGTCTCCAACATCTGCTCTCTGCAACAGTCATTCTGCACTTCAGTCGGAAAACTCTGCTGTGTGCAACGAACCTTCTGCACCTCAGACTCCCAACTCTGCTCTCTGTAAGATCCTTCTGCAACCCAGTCTTTAAACTCTGCCCTCGGTAATCGTCCTTCTGCATAACAGTCTCCAACCTCTGCTCTCTGTAACAGGACTTCTGCACCCCAGTCTCCAAACACTTCTCTCTGCAAAGATGCTTCTTCACACCAGTCTCCAACCTCTGCACTCTGCAACAGTTCTCTTGTACCACAGTCTCCAAAATCTGCTCTCTGTAAGATCCATCTGAACCCCAGTCTCCAACCTCTGCTCTCTGTAACAGTTTTTCTGCACCTCATTCTCCAAATTCTGCTTTCTGCAACAGTCTTTCTGAACACCATTTTCCAAACTCTGCTCTCAGCACCAGTCCGTCTGCACCCTAGTCTCCAACATCTGCTCTCTGCAACAGACCTTTTACACCCCAGTCTCCAACACTGCTTTCTGCAACGATCTTTTGGACCCCAGTCTCCAACGTCTGCTCTCTGCAAGAGTCCTTCTGGACCACAGTCTCCAACCTCAGATCTCTGTAACAATCTTTCTGCACCCCTGTATGCAACCTCTGCTCTTCTTAAGATCCTTCTGCAACCCAGTTTGAAACTCTGCTTTCTTTAACTGTGCTTCTGCCCACCTGTCTCCATCCTCTTCTCTCTGCAATGATCCTTCTTCACCAAAGTCTCCAACCTCTGCTCATTGCAACAGTCCTTCTACAACCCAGTCTGCAATATCTGCTCTCTGCAACAGTACTTTTGCACCTCACTCTGAAAAGTCTGCTCACTGCAACGACCCTTCTGCACCACAGTCTCCTACTTCTGCTCTTTTTAACAGTCTTTCTGCACCTCATTCAGCCAACTCTGCTCTTTGTAAGATCCTTCTACAACCCAGTCTTTAAACTCTGCACTCTGTAACAGTCCTTCTGCACAACAGTCTCCAAATTCTGCTCTCTGAAACATGACTTCTGCCACCCAGTCTCCAAACTCTGCTCTCTGTAACAGGCCTTCTGCACCCCAGTCTCCAACCTCTTCTCTCTGCAACGATTATTCTCCTCCCCAGTCTCCAGAATCAGCTCTCTGCAACAGTCCTTCTGCACCCCAGTCTCCAAACACTGCTCTCTGTAACAGTCCTTCTGAAGCTCAGTCTCCAACCTCTGCTCTGTGTAACAGTCCTTCTGCACCCCAGTCTCTAAAATCTGCTCTCTGCCACAGTCCTTCTGCACCCCAGTCTCCAATGTCTGCTCTCTGGAACAGTCCTTCTGCACCCCAGTCTCAAAACTCTGCTCTTTGCAACGATCCTTCTGGACCCAAGTCTCCAACCTCTGCTTTTTGTATCAGTCTTTCGGAACCCCAGTCTCCAAACTCTGTTGTCTGTATCTATCCTTCTGCACCTCAGTCTGCAACCTGTGCTCTATGTAAGTGTCCTTCTGCACCCCAGTCTCCAACCTCTTCTCTCGGTAACAGTCTTATACCGCAGTCTCCAAACTCTGCTCTCTCTAACGGTCCTTCTGCATCCCAATTTCCAAACTCTGCTTCCTATAACAGTCCTTCTGCACCTGAGTCTCCAAACTCTGCTGTCTTTAACCGTCCTTCTACACCTCTGTCTCCAGCCTCTGCTCTCTGTAACAGTCCTTCTGCACCTCAGTCTCCAACCTCTGTTCTCTGTAAGATCCTTCAACAACCCAGTCTCCAAACTCTGCTCCCTACAACAGTCTTTCTAAACCCAAGTTTCCAACCTCTCCTCTCTGTAATAGGCCTTCTGCACGCCAGTCTCCAAACTCTGCTCTCTGAAGCAGGCCTTCTGCACCTCAGTCTCTAACCTCCGCTCTCTTCAACGATCCTACTTCACCCAAGTCTCCAACCTCTGCTCTCTGCAATGATCCTACTGCACCCCAGTTTCCAACCTCTCATCTCTGCAACAGTCCTTCTGTACCTCAGTCTCCAAATTCTGCTCTCTGTAAGATCCTTTTGCACCCTTGTCACCAAACTCTGCTCTTTGCAATGATCCTTCTACACCCCAGTCTTCAAACTATTCTCTATGCACCTCAGTCTCTTAACTCTGCTCTATGTAACATGACTTCTGCACCTCAGTCTCCAACCTCTCCTCTCTGAAACAGTCCTTCTGCACTCCAGTCTCCAAACTCTGCTCTCTGCAACAGTCCTTCTGTACTGCAGTCTCCAACCTCTGCTCTCTGTAACGGTCTTTAAGCACCCCAGACTTCAATCTCTGCTTTCTGTATCAGTCCTTCTGCACCCCAGTATCCAACTTCTGCTCTCTCTAAGAGTCCTTCTGCACCTCAGTCTTTAACCTCTTCTCTCTGTAACAGTCCTTCTGCACTCCAGTCTCCATCCTCTGCTCTCTGCAACAGTCGTTCTGCACCCAGTCTCCAACCTCTTCTGTCTTCAACAGTCCTTCTGCACCCCAGTCTTCAAACTCTGCTCTCTGCAACGATATTTCTAAACCCTAGTCTCCAACCTCTAATCTCTGCAACAGTCCTTCTGCACCACAGTCTCCAACCTCTGCTCTCTGTAAGATCTTTCTGCACTCCCGTTTACAAAATCTGCTCTCTCAAACATTTCTTCTCCATCGCAGTCTCCAACCTCTGCTTCTGAGAGTGTGCGGCACCCCAGTCTTCAACTTCTGTCCTCTGTAACAGTCCATCTGAACCCCAGTATCCAACCTCTGCTCTCTGTAACATTCCTTCTGTAGCGCAGTCTCAAACCTCTGCTCTCCAGAACAGTCCTTCTGCACCCCATTCACCAATATCTGCTTTCTGTATCAGTCTTTCTCAACCCCAGTCTCAAAACTCTGCTCTCTGTATCTATCCTTCTGCACCTCAGTCTCCAACCTGTGCTCTGTGTAACATTCCATCTGCACCCCAGTCTCCAACCTCTGCTTTGTATAAGAGTTTTTCTATACCACAGTCTCCAAACTGTGGTTTCTGTAACGTTCCTTCTGCACCCCAATTTCCAACCTCTGCTTTCTGTAACAGTCCTTCTGCACCTCAGTCTCCAAACTCTGCTCTCTGTAACATTCCTTCTACACCTCAGTCTCTAACCTCTGCTCTCTGTAACAGTCCTTCTGCACCTCAGTCTGACACATCTGTTCTCTGCACGATCCTTCTGCACCCCAGTCTCCAACCACTGCTCTCTGTAACAGTACACCTGAACTTCAGTCTCCAACCTCTGCTCTCTGTAAGATACTTCAGCAACCCAGTATCAAATCTCTGCTCTCTAAAACAGTCTTTTTGCAACCCAGTCTTCAAATTCTCTTCTCTCTTACAGGCCTTCTGCACGCCAGTCTCCAAAATCTGCTCTCTGTAGCAGGCCTTCTGCACCACAGTCTCCAAACTCTGCTCTCTGCAACGATCCTTCTGCACCCCAGTCTCCAAACTCTGCTCTCTGCAATGATCCTATTGCACCCTAGTCTCCAACCTCTGATCTCTGCAAGAGTCCTTCTGCACCTCAGTTTCCAAATCCTGCTCTCTGAAACATGCTTTTGCACCGCTATATCAAACCTCTGAACTCTTTAATAATCCTTCTGCACCTGAGTTTTCAAACTATGCTCTCTGTGACAGAATTTCCGCACCTCATTCTCCAACATCTGCTATCTACAACAGTCCTTCTGCACCCCAGTCTCAAACCTCTGCTCTCTATAACAGTCCTTCTGCGACCTAGTTACAAATATTTGCTCTCGGCAACAGTCCTTCTTGACCACAGTCTCCAACACCTGCTCTCTGCAACAGTTCTTCTGCACCTCAGTCTGAAAACTCTGCTCTCTGCAACGACCCTTCTGCACCCCACTCTCCTACATCTGCTCTCTCTAACAGTCCTTCTGCAACTCAGTCTCCTAACTCTGCTCTCTGTAAGATTCTTCTGAAACCCAGTCTTTAAATTCTGCACTCTGTAACAGTCCTTCAGCACAACAGTCTCCAAACTCTGCTCTCTGTAACAGGCCTTCTCCACCCCAGTCTCCAACCTCTTCTCTCTGCAACGATTCTTCTCCATCCCAGTCTCCAACATCTGCTCTCTACAACAGTCTTTTTGCACCCCAGTCTCCAAAATTTGCTCTTTGTAAGATCCATCTGAACGCCAGACTCCAACCTCTGCTCTTTGTAACAGTCCTTCTGCACCCCAGTCTCCTAACTCTGCTCTCGGTAACAGTCCTTCTGCACCTCAGTCTCCAAACTCTGCTCTGTGTAACAGTCCTTCTGCACCCCAGTATTTAAAATCTGCTCTCTGCAACAGTCCTTCTGCACCCCAGTCTCCATCATCTGCTCTCTGCAACAGTCCTTCTGCACCCCATTTTCCAAACTCTGCTCTCTGTAACGATTTTTCTGGACCCTTGTCTCCAATGTCTGCTCTCTGCTAAAGTCTTTCTGCATTACACTCTCCAACCTCTCTCTCTGTAAGATCCTTCTGCACTCCAGTTTCCAAACTCTGCTTTCTGTAACATTCTTTCTTAACCCCAGTCTCATACCACGATCCTCTGCAAAATTTTTTCTGCTCCCCAGTCTCCGAGATCTACTCTCTGTAACAGTCCTTCTGTACCGCAGTCTCCAACCTCTGCTCTTTGTAACGGTCCTTCTACACCCCAGTCTCCAAACTCTACTTTCTGTATCAGTCTGTCTGAACTCCAGTCTTCAACCTCTGTTCTCTGTATCTATCCTTCTGCACCTCAGTCTCCAACCTGTGCTCTATGTAAGTCCTTCTGCACCCCAGTCTCCAACCTCTTTTCTCGGTAACAGTCCTATACCGCAGTCTCCAACCTCTGCTCTCTGTAACGGTCCTTCTGCACCATAATTTCCAAACTCTGCTCTCTGTAAAAGTCGTTCTTAAACTCAGTCTCCAACCTCTGCTCTCTGTAAAAATCATTCTGCACCTCAGTCTCCAAACACTGCTCTCTGTAAAAGTCCACATGCACCTCAGTCTCCAACCTCTGCTCTTTGTAAGATTCTTCAGCAACCCAGTCTCCAAATACTGCTCTCTTTAACAGTTCTTCTGCATCCCAGTCTCCAAACTCTGCTATCTGTAAGATCCTTCTGCACTCCAGTTTCCAAACTCTGCTCTCTGTAACATTCTTTCTCCACTCTAGTCTTTATCCTCTGCTTTCAGCAAGTGTCCTGCAGCACCCCAGTCTTCAACATCTGTCCTCTGCAACAGTCCTTCTCCTCCCGAGTCTCCAACATTTGCTCTCTGTAAGAGTCCTTCTGTACCGCAGTCTCCAACCTCTGCTCTCCGTAACATGCCTTCTGCATCCAGTCTCCAAACTCTGCTTTCAATATTAGTCCTTCTGAACCCCAGTCTCAAATCTCTGCTCTCCGTATCTATCCTTCTGCACCTCAGTCTCTAACCTGTGCTCTCTGTAACATTCCTTCTGCACCCCAATTTCCAACCACTTCTTTCTGTAACAGTCCAACTGTACCTCCGTCTCCAAATTCTGCTCTCTGTAAGATTCTTCTGCACCCCTGTATTTAACCTCTAGTCTCTGTAACTGTCCTTCTGCACCGGAGTCTCCAAACTCTGCTCTCGGTAACACGACTTCTACACCTCAGTCTCCAACCTCTATGCTTTGCAACAGTCCTTCTGCACCCCAGACTCCAAACTCTGCTCTCTACAACAGTCCTTCTGCACATCAGTCTCCATCCTGCGCTCTCTGAAACAGTCCTTCTGCTCCCCAGTCTCCAACATATGCTCTCTGTAACTGTCCTTCTCCACCCCAGTCTCCAACCTCTGCTCTCTGCCACAGTCCTTCTATACTGCTGTCTCCAACCTCTTCTCTCTGTAACTGTAATTGTGCACACCCGTCTCCAAACTGTGCTTTTTGTATAAGTCCTTCTGCACCCCAGGCTCCAACTTCTTCTCTCTGTTACAGTCCTTCTACACCTCAGTCTCAAATCTCTGCTCTCTGCAACAGTCCTTCTGCACCTCAGTGTCCAACTTCTGCTCTCTGTAACAAGCCTTCTTTATCTCATCCCCAAACTCTTTTCTCTGTAACTATTTTTCTCAACCCCATCTCCAAACTCTGCTCTCTGTAACAGTCCTTCTGGACCCCAGTCTCGAAACTCTGCTCTCCGTAGGGACCTTCTCTACCCCAGTCTCCAACCTTGCTTTCTATATCAGTCCTTCTGCACCACTGTCTCCGACCTCTTATCTCTGCAATACTCTTTCTGCACCACAGTCTCCAACCTGTGCTCTCTGCAAAATTTTTTCTGCACCCCAGTCTCCAACCTGTGCTTTCTTTAACAGGCTTTCTGTACCGTAGTCTTCAAACTCTGCATTTTTTAACCGTCCTTCTGCACCCCAGTCTTCAACCTGTTCTCTCTACAATGATTCTTCTGCACCCCAGTCTCCAACGTCTTCTCTCTGCAAAAGTCCTCCTGAAGCCCAGTCTCCAAACTCTGCTCTTTGTAAGATCCTTCAGCAAATCAGTTTCCAAACTCTGCTCTCTGTAACATTCCTTCTCCACCACAGTCTCTCACCTCTGCTCTTTTAAAAGGTCCTTCTGCACAGCAATCTTCAACCTTTATTTTCTGCGACAGTCCATCTTAACCCAAGTCTCCAACCTCTGTTCTCTGCAACAGTCGTGCTGCACCCCATTCTCCAACCTCTGCTCTCTGCCACAGTCATTCTGTACACTAGTCTCAAATCTCTACTCATTGTAACAGTCGTTATGTATTGCAGTCTCGAACCTCTGCTCTCTGTAACGGTCCTTATGCACCCCAGTTTCCAAAGTCTCCTTTCTGTATCAGTCCTTCCTCACCCTAGTCTCCAAACTTTACTCACTGAAACAGTCCTTCTGCACATCAGTCTCGAAACTCTGCTCTCTGCAAAAGTCCTTCTTCATCCCAGTCCCCAACCTCTGCTCTCTGCAAAAGTCCTTTTACACTCCAGTCTCCAACATCTGCTCTCTGCAACACTCCTTCAACACCACTGTCTCTAAACTCTACTCTCTGTAACTGTCCTTCTGCACCTCAATCTCCAACCTCTGCTCTCTGTTAGATCCTTCTTCACCCCTGTCTCCAACCACTGCTCTCTGTAAGAGTCCTTCTGCACTCCAGCCTCCAACATCTCCTCACTGCAACCGTCCTTCTGCAACCCAGTCTTTAACGTCTGCACTCTCAACAGTCCTTCTGCACCTCAGTCTGAAAACTCTGCTCTCTGCAAGTATTTTTCTGCAACCCAGTCTCCAACCTCTGCTCTCTGTAACAGTCCTACCGCACCTCAGTCTCCAAACTCAGCTCTACATAAGATCCTTCTGCAACCCAGTATACAAACTCTGCTCTCTGTAACAGTTCTTCTGCACCCCAGTCTCCAAACTCTGCTCTCTGTAACAGGCCTCATGCACTCCATTCTACAAATTCAGCTCTATGTAACAGGCCTTCAGCACAACAGTATCCAACCTATTCTCTCTGCAACGATCCTTCTACAACCCAGTCTCCAACGTCTGCACTCTGCAACAGTTCTTCTGCACCCCATTCTCCAACCTCTGCTCTCTGTAAGATCCTTCTGCACCCAGTTTCCAACCTCTGCTCTTTGAAACAGTCCTTCTGTACCCCAGTCTCCAAACTCTGCTCTCTGTAACAATGCTTCTGCTCATCAGTCTCCAACATCTGCTCTCTGCAATGGTCTTTCTACACCTCAGTCTCCAACCTCTGTTGCAGTAGTTCTTTTGCACCCCAGTGTGCAAACTCTGCTGTCTGTAAAAGTCCTTCTGTACAACAGTGTCCAACCTCTGCTCTCTGTAACGGTCCTTCTGCACCGCAGTCTCCAAAATCTGCTTTCTATATCAGTCCTTCTGCACACCAGTCTCCAAACTCTGCTCTCTGTAACAGTCCTTCTGAACCTCTTCTCTAACCTCTGCTCTCTGCAACAGTCCTTCTGCACCTCAGCTTCAACCTCTGCTCTCTGCAACAGTCCTTTTGCACCCAAGTCTCCAAACTCTGCTTTCTATAACAGTCTTTCTGCACCCCAGTCTCCAATCTCTGCTCTCTGTAAGATCCATCTGCACCCCAGTCTCCAGACCCTGCTCTCTGTAACAGTTCTTCAGCACCTCAGTCTCCAAACTCTGCTCTCGGTAACAATCCTTCTTCACGTCAGTCTCCAACCGCTGCTCTCAGCAACGGTCCTTCTGCACCCCAGTCTCCAAACTCCATTCTCTGCAACAGTTTTTCCGCACCCCAGTCTCCAACCTCTGCATTCTGCAACAGTCCTTCTGCACCCCAGTCTCCAACCACTGCTCTGTGTAACAATCCTTCTGCACCTGAGTCTCAAACCTCTGCTCTCTGCAACGGTCCTTCTGCACCCCTGTCTCCAAACTCTGTTGTCTCCAACAGTCCCTTATTCACCTCAGTCTTCTGCACCGCAATCTTAAAACCCAAACTCTCTGCAACACTCCTTCTGCACCCCAGTCTTCAACCTCCTCTCTACAACAGTCCTTCTGCACCCCAGTCTCCAACATCAGATCTCTGCAACAGTCCTTCTCCACCCAAGTCTCCAACCTCTGCTCTCTGTAACAGTTCCTCTGTACTGCATTTTCCAAACTCTTCTCACTGTAACTATCCTTCAGAACCCCAGTCTCCAACCACTGCTTTCTCTATCTGTCCTTCTGCACTCAAGTCTCCAAACTCTGATCTCTGTAACAGTCCATTTGCACCTCAGTCTCCAAATTCTGCTCTCTGCAAAGGTCCTTTGACACCCCAATCTCCAACTTCTGCTCGCTGCAACAGTCTTTTTACACCCAAGTCTCAAAGCTCTGCACTCCGCAACAGTCCTTCTGAACCTCAGTCTCCAACATCTGCTCTCTGCAATTGTCTTTTATACCTCAGTATTCAACATCTATCTCTGTAACAGTCCTTCTGCACCTCAGTCTCCATCCTCTGCTCTCTGTAACAGGCCTTCTGCACCCAAGTCTCTAAACTCTGCTCTCTTTCACAGTCCTTCTGCACCCAAATCTCCAACCTCTTCTCTATGGAACAGTCCTTCTGCACCTCAGTCTCCAAACTCTTCTGTCTGTAAGATCCTTCTGCACCCCAGTCTTCAAACTCTGCTCTCAGTATCAGTCCTGCAACTTAGTCTCCAAACATGCTCTCTGTAACAATTTTTCTGCGCCTTAGTCTTCAACAATTGCTCTCTGAAATAGTCTTTCTGCACCCCAGTCTCTAAACTTTGCTCTCTATAACAGTCCTTCTATACCCAAGTCTCCATAATCTACTCTATGCAACGATCCTTCTTCAATCCAGACTCCAACGTCTGCTCTCTGCAACAATCTTTCTGCACCCCAGTCTCCAAACTTTCCTCTCTGTAAGATCCTTGTGCACCCCAGTTTCAAACTCTGCTCACTGTAACATTCCTTCTGCACCCCATTCTCCAAATTTGCTCTCTGCAATGCTCCCTGTGCACCCCAGTCTCCAAACTTGTTCTCTACAACAGTTCTTCTGTACCGCAGTCTTCAACCTCTGTTCTCTGTAAGGGTCCTTCTGCACCCCAGTCTCCAACCTCTGCTTTCTGTATCACTCCTTCTGCACAACAGTCTCCAAACTCTGCTCTCTGTAACAGTCCTTCTGCACCTCACTCTGCAACAACTGCACTCTGAAACAGTCCTTCTGCACCAAAATCTTCAAACTCTGCTCTCTGCAACAGTCCTTCCTCACCCCAGTCTCTAAAATCTGCTCTCTGGAACAGTACTTTTCCACTGAAGTCACCAAACTCTGTTTTCTGTAACAGTCCTTCTGCACCTAAGACTCTAACCTCTGCTCTCTGCAACAGTCCTTCTGCGCCCCAATCTCGAACCTCTGCTCTCTGCAACAGTCCTTCTGCACCTCAGTGTCCAAACTCTGCTATCTGTAAGATCCTTTTGAAACCCAGTCTCCAACATAGCTTTCTGCAATAGTCCTTCAGCACCAGAGTCTCCAACCTCTGTTCTCTACAACATTTATTGTGCACCCCAGTCTCCAACCTCTACTCTCTGTAACAGTCCTTCTGTACCACAGTCTCAAACCTCTGTTCTCTGTAAGGGACCTTCTGCACACTATCTCCAACCTCTGCTTTCTGTATCAGTCTTTCTGCAACCCAGTCTTCAAACTCTGCTTTCTGTATCCATCGTTGTGAACTACAGGCTTCAACCTCTGCTCTCTGTAAACAGGCCTTCTGGACCCCAGTCTCCAACCCCTGCTCTCTGCAACAGTCTTTATGCACCCCAGTCTCCAACCTCTGTTCTCTGTAAGAGGCCTTCTGCACCCAGTCTACAACCTCTCTTTTTGTAACAGGCCTTCTGCACCCAAGTCTCTAAACTCTGCTCTCTTTAGCAGTCTTTCTGCACCCCAGTCTCCAACCTCTGCTCTCAGTATCAGTCCTGCACCCCAGTCTCCAAACACTGCTCTCTGTAACAGGTTTTCTGCACATCAGTCTTCGACAACTCCTATCTGCAAGAGTCCTTCTGCAGCCCAGTCTCCAACCTCTGCTCTCTAGAACAGTCCTTCTATACTACAGTCTCCAAAATCTACTCTCTGCAACGATCCTTCTGCAACCCAGTCTCCAACGTCTGCTCTCTGCAAAATTCCTTCTGCACTTTAGTCTCCAAACTTTCCTCTCTGTAAGATCCTTCTGCACCCCAGTTTCCAAACGCTGCTATCTGTAACATTCCTTCTGCACACCAGTCTCCATCCTGTTCTCTACAACAGTTCTTCTGTACCACAGTCTTAAACCTCTGTTCTCCGTAAGAGTCTTTCTGCACCCCAGTCTCCAACCTCTGCTTTCTGTATCAGTCTTTCTGCACCCCAGGCTCCAACCTCTGCTCTCTGTAACAGTCCTTCCGCACCTCACTCTGCAACCTCTGCTCTCAGCAGCAGTCCTTCTGCAACCCAGTCTTTAACCTCTTCTCTCTGCAACAGTCTTTCCTCACCCCAGTCTCCAAAATATGCTCTCTGTAATAGTCCTTTTCCACCGCAGTCTCAAACCTCTGTTCTCTGTACAGTAATTCTGTACTGCAGTCTCAAACCTCTGCTCTTTGTAATGGTCCTTCTGCACCCCAGTCTCCAAACTCTCCTTTCTGTATCAGTCCTATTGCACCCTGGTCTCGAACCTCTGCTCTCTGTAACAGTCCTTCTGCACCTCAGACTCCAGCCTCTGCTCTCTGCAACACTACTTCTGTGCCCCAGTCTCCAACCTCTGCTTTCTGCAATGGTCCTTCTGCACCCCAGGCTCCAACCTCTGTTCTCTTCAACACTTATTCTGCACCCCAGTCTCCAACCTCTTCTCTCTGTAACAGTCTTTCTGTACCATAGTCTCCAACATCTGTTCTCTGTAAGGGTCCTTCTGAAGCCCAGTCTCCAACCTCTGCTTTCTGTATCCGTCTTTCAGCCCCACATTCTCCAAACTCTGCTCTCTTTAACAGTCCTTCTGTACATAAGTCTGCAACCTCTGCTCTCTGCAATAGTCCTACTTCACCCCAGTCTGCAATCTCTGCTCTCTGCAACAGTCCTTCTGCACCCTAGTCTCCAACATATCCTCTCTGCAAAAGTCTTTCTCCACCTGTCTCCAACCTCTGCTTTCTGCATCAGTCCTTCTGCACCCCAGTCTCCAATGTCTGCTCTCTGTAACAGTCTTTCTTTTTTTTCTCTCTTTTTTTTATTGGTTGTTCACAACATTATAAAGCTCTTGACATATCATACTTCGAACAATAGTTTCAAGTGAGTTAAAATTTAACAGTCTTTCTGCACCTCAGCCACTAACCTCTACTCTCTGGCAGCAGTTCTTCTCCACCCCAGTTTCCAACCTCTGCTCTCGGCAACAGTCCTTCTGGACGCCATTCTCAAACTTCTACTCTCTGCAACAGTCCTTGTACACCCCAGTCTTTCACATCTGCTCTCTGTAACAGTCTTTCTGCACCTCAGTCTGAAAACTCTGCTGTCTGCAATGATTCTTCTGAACCTCAGTCTCCAACTTCTGCTCTCTGCAACAGTCCTTATGCACCCCAGTCTCCAACCTCTGTTCTAAGCAAAAGTCTTTGTACACCCCAGGCTCCAAACTCTGCTCTCTGTAACAGTCCTCGTCTACTGCAGTCTCAAACCTCTGTTGTCTGCAATGGTACTTCTGCACCCGAGACTCCAAACTCTACTTTCCATATCAGTTATTCTACACCCAAGTCTCAAAACCTCTGCTCTCTGTAACAGTCCTTCTTCACCTCAGTCTCCAACCTCTACTCTCTGCAACAGTCCTTCTGCACCCCAGTCTCCAACCTCTTCTCTCTGCAATAGTCCTTCTACACCCCAGTCTCCAAACTCTTCTCTCTGCAACGATCCTTCTGCACCCCAGTCTCCAACTTCTGCTCTCTGCTACAGTCCTTCTTCACCCCAGTCTCAAAACAGTGCTCTCTGCAACTGTCCTTCTGCACCTCAAGTCACCAACATCTGTTCTTGGCAACGATCCGTCTTCTTCCCAGGTTCCAACCTCTGTTCTCTGCAACGGTCTCTGCACCCCAGTTTCCAAACTCTGATCTTTGTAACAGTCCTTCTGCACCTCAGTCTCCAAATTCTGCTCTCTGCAACAGTCTTTCTGCACCCCAGTCTCCAACCTCTGCTCCAGGTAACAGTTCTACTGCACCCCAATCTTCAAACTCTGCTCTCTGTAACACTCCTTCTTCTCCCCAGTCTCCACACTCTGATCTCTGTAACAATCTTTATGGACCCCAGTTTCCAACCTTTGCTCTCTGAAACAGTCCTTCTGAAACTAAGTCTCCAAAATTCTCTCTGTAATATCCTTCTGAAACCCTGTCTCGAAACTGTGCTATCTGTAACAGTGCTTCTGCACCCCAGTAAACAAACTCTTCTCTCGGTAACAGGCCTTCTGCACCGCACTGTCCAAACTCTGCACTCTATAAAAGGCCTTCTGCAACCCAGTCTCCAACCTCTTCTTTCTGCAACGATCCTTCTTCACCTCAGTCTCCAACCTCTGCTCTCTGCAAAGTTTCTTCTGCACCCCAGTCTCCAACCTCTGCTCTCTGTAACGGTTCTTTTGCACCCCAGTCTCCAATGTCTGCTTTCTGCATCAGTTCTTCTGCACCCCAGTCTTCAATCTTTGCTCTCTGTAACTGTCCTTCTGCTCCCCAGTCTCCAACCTCGGCTCTCTGCAAGGATCCTTCTGCACCTCAGTCTCAAACCTCTGTTCTCTGCAATGATCCTTCTACACACCACTCTCCAAGCTCTGCTCTATGTAATAGTCCTTCTGAACATCAGTGTCAACACTCTGCTCTCTGTAACAATCCTTCTGTATCTCAGTTTCCAACCTATGCTCTCTATAATAGTCCTTCTGCACCTAAGTCTCCAACCTCTGCTCTCTGTTACAATCTTTCTGCACCACAGTCTCCAAACTCGGCTCTCTGTAACAGACTTTCTGCACCCCAGTCTCCAACCTCTGCTCTCTTTAACAGTTTGAACAACAGCAGAGGAGGTAGAGAGGGATGTTGGGAGGGGAGGGGAGGGGGATAGTAGGGGATAGGAAAGGTAGCAGAATACAACAGTCACTAATATGCCATTATGTAAAAATGTGAGTATGTAACAGAAGTGAGTCTGTATTATGTATTTGGGGAGTTCAAAACCCAATTGAGTCGAATGTATGAAAGATGATATGTCTTGAGCTCTGTAATGTTTTTAACAACCAATAAAAAAAATAATTAAATTTCTTAGGGACATTTCCTGCCCTTCAGCAAACATTAAAGATAACGTCAATTAAAACCTAAAAAAAAAAAAAAAAAAAAAAAAAACAGTTCTTCTGGACACCAATCTACAAACTCTGCTCTCTGTAACTCTCCTTGTGCACAACAGTCTCCATCCTCTGCTCTCTGTAAGAATCCTTCTGCTCCCCAGTCTCCAACCACTCCTCTCTTTAACAGTCCTTCTGCACCTTAGTCTCCAATATCTGCTCTCTGAAATGATCTTCAGCACCTCAATCTCCAACCACTGCTCTCTGTAACAGGCCTTCTGAACCCCACTCTCCAACATATGCTCTCTGCATGAGTTTTTATGCACACCACTATCGTACCTCTGCTCTCTATAACAATCCTTCTTCACCTGAGTCTCCAACCTCTGCTCTCTGAAAAGGTTCTTCTGCACCCCAGTCTCCAAACTCTGTTCTCTGCATCAGTCCTTCTGCACCCCTGTATCCAACCTCTGCTCTCTGTAACAGTCCTTCTGTAACGCAGTCTCAAAACTCTGCTCTCTGTAACGGTCCTTCTGCACCCCAGTCTCCAACATCAGCTTTCTGTATCAGTTCTTCTGCATCCCAATCTCCAACCTGTGCTCTCCGGAACAGTCCTTCTACACCCCAGTGTCCAGTCTCTGCTCTCTGCAACAGTCTTTCTACAACCAAGTCTCCAACCTCTGCTCTCTGAAACAATCCTTCTGCACCTCAGTCTTCAAACTCTGCTCTCTGCAACTGTCCTTCTGCACCTCAGTCTCCAAAATCTATTCTCTTTAAATGTACTTCTGAACCCCTTCTCCAAACTCTGCTCTCAATAATAGGCCTTCTGCACCCCAGTCTCCAACCTCTGTTCTCTATAACAATCCTTCTGCACCCCAGTCTCAAATTTTTGCTCTCTAAAACGATTCTTATGCACCCCAGTCTTTAATCTCTGCTCTTTGCAACAGTCCTTCTGCACCCCAGTCTCCAACATGTGCTCTCTGCAAAACTCTTTCTGCAACTCAGTGTGAAAACTCTGTTCTCTACAACGATCCTTCTGCACCCCAGTCTCCAACCTCTGCTCTCTGTAACAATCCTGATGCACATCGGTCTACAACTCTGCTCTCTGTAAGATCCTTGTGCAACCTTGTCTAAAAACTCTGCTCTCTGTAGGAGTTTTACTGCACCCCAGTCTCCAACCTCTGCTCTCTGTAACGATCCTTCTGCAACTCAGTCTCAAAACTCTACTCTTTGTAACAGTCCTTCTGCACCCTAGTCTGAAACCTCTGCTGTCTGCAAGAATCTTTCTGTAACCAGTTTCCAACATCTGCTCTCTGCAACAGTGCTTCTGCACCCCAGTCTCCAACCTCTGCTCTCTGCAACGATCCCTCTGCACCCCAGTCTTAAAATTCTGCTCTCTACAACAATCCTTTGCACCCCAGTTTCCAACCTCTGCTCTCTGTGAAAGTCCCTCTGCACCCCAGTATCCAACATCTGCTCCCTGCAACAGTCTTTCTGCACCTCAGTCTTACAACTCTGCTCTCTGCAATGGTCCTGTTGCACCCCAGTCTCCAACCTCTGTTCTCTAAAACAGTTATTCTGCACCCCAGTATCCAACCTCTACTCTCTGTAACAGTCATTCTGAAGCGCAGTCTCCAATCTTTGTTCTTTGTAAGGATACTTATGCACCCCAGTATCCAACCTTTGCTTTCTGTATGCGTCGTTTTTCACCACAGTCTCCAAATTCTTCCCGCTGTAACAGTCCTTCCGAAACTCAGTCTGCAAACTCTGCTCTCTGCAACAGTACTTCTAAACTCCAGTCTTTATCCTCTGCTCTCTCCAACAGTTCTTTTGAACCACAGACTCCAACATCTTCTCTCTAAAACAGTTCTTCTCCACCCCAGTCTCAAACCTCTTTTCTCTGCAAAAGTCCTTCTTTACTGCAGTCTCCAAAATCTGCTCTCTGTAAGATCCTTCTGAAACCCAGTCTGTAAACTCTGCCTTTTGTAACAGACCTCCTGAACCCCTTCTCTAACCTCTGTTCTCTGTAACAGTCCTCGTGTAGTGCAGTCTCCAAAATCTGCTCTCTTTAACGGTCCTACTGCACCCCAGTCTCCAACCTCTGCTTTCTGTATCAGTACTTCATTACCTCAGTCTCCAACCTCTGCTCTCGGTAACAGTCCTTCTTCACCTCAGTCTCCAAACTCTGCTCTCTACCACAGTCCTCCTGAACCAAAGTCTCAAACCTCTACTCCCTGCAACACTCCTTCTGCACCTCAGTCTCTAAACTCTACTCTCTGTAACAGTCCTTCTTTACCGTAGTCTCAAAACTCTGCTCTTTGTAACAGTCTTTCTGAACCCCAGTCTCCAACGTAAGCTTTCTCTATAAGTTCCTCTGCACCCCAGTCTCCAAACTCTGCTCTCAGTAACAGTTCTTCTGCACCCCAGTCTCCAACTTCTGCTCTCTGCAACTTTTCTTCTGCACCCCAGTCTCTATCTGTGCTCTCTGTAACTGTCCTTCTGCACCCCAGTTTCCACCCACTGATCTACGTAACAGTCCTTCTGGACCTCAGTCTCCAACCTCTGCTCTCTACAACAGTCCTTCTGCTCTTAAGTCTCCAACCTCTACTCTCTGTAAAAGTCCTTGCGCACCTCGGTCTCCAACATTTGCTCTTTGTAAGATTCTTCTGAACCCAGTCTCTAATTTCTTCCCTCTGTAACAGTTCTTCTGCACCCCTTCTCCAAACTCTGTTCTGTGTAACAGTCTTTTTGCACGCCAGTCTCAATACTCTGCTCTCTACAACGCTCATTCTGCACCCAAGTCTCCATCCTCTGCTCTCTACAAAAGTCCTTCTGAACTCCAGTCTCCAAACTCTACTCTTTGTAACAGTCCTCCTGTATAGCAGTCTCAAAAATCTGCTCTCTGTAACGGTCCTTGTGCACCCCAGTCTCCAAACTCTTCTCTCTGTAACAGGCCTTTTGCACCCCATTCTGCAACCTCTTCTCTCTTTAATAGTTCTTCTGCACCTCAGTCTACAATCTCTGCTCTCTGCAACAGCCCTTCTGCACCCAGTCTCCAAACTCTGCTTACTGTATCAGTCCAACTGCACAAACAATTTCCAATCTCTGCTCTCTGTAATAGTCTTTCTGCACCTCAGTCTCCAAACTCTGCTTCCTGCAACAGTCCTTCTGCACCAAATCTCCAAACTCTGCCTCTATAACATTCCTAATGTAACCCAGTCTCCAAACTCTGCTTCCTGCAACAGTCCTTCTGCACGCCAATCTCCAACCTGTAATCTCCACAACAGTCCTTCTGCACCCTAGTGTTCAGCCTCTGCTCTCTGCAACAGTCCTTCTGTTCCGCAGTCTCCAACATCTGCTCTCCTAACGGGTGTTCTGCACCCCAGTCTTCAAACTCTGCTTTCTGTATCGGTCCTTCTGAACCTCAGTCTCAAACCTCTGCTCTCTGTATCTATCCTTCTGAACATCAGGCTCCAACCTATGGTCTCAGTAACAGTTTTTCTATACAGCGGTCTCCAAAATATGGTCTCAGTGAGTGTCCTTCTGCACCCCAATTTCCAACCTCTGCTTTCTGTAAAAGTTTTTCTGCACCTCAGTCTCCAAACTCTGCTCTTTTTAACAGTCTTTCTACACCTCAGTCTCCAACCTCTGCTCTCTGTAACAGTCCATCTGCACCTCAGTCTCCAAACTCTGCTCTCTGTAAGATTCTTCAGCAACCCAGTCTCCAAACTCTGCTCTCTAAAACAGTCCTTCTGCACCCCAGTCTCAAACCTCTCCTCTCTGTAACAGGCCTTCTGCAAGCCAGTCTCCAAACTCTTCTCTCTGCAGCAGGCCTTCTGCACCCCAGTCTCCAAAATCTGCTGTCTGCAACGATCCTTCTGCACCCCAGTCTCCAACATCTGCTCTCTACAATGATCCTACTGCAACCCAGTCTCCTACATCTGATCTCTTCAACAGTCCTTCTGCACCTCAGTCGCCAAATTCTGCTCTTTGTAAGATCCTTAAGCACCCCAGTATCCAACCTCTGCTCTCTGTAACAGTCTTTCTGCTTCCGAGTCTCCAAACTCTGCTCTTCACAACAATCCTTCTGCACCCGAGTTAACAACATCTGCTCTCTGCAATGACCCTTCTGAACCCCAGTCTCCCACCTCTGCTCTCTATAACAGTCCTTCTACACCTCAGTCTCCCAACTCTGCTATCTGTAAGATCCTTCTGACACCTAGTCTTTAAACTCTGCACTCTGTAACCGTCCTTTTACACCCCAGTCTCCAAACTCTGCTCTCTGTAACAGTCCTTCTGCACCCCAGTCTCCAACCTCTTCTCTCTGCAGTGATCCTACTGCACCCAGGTCTCCAACCTCTGATTTCTACAAGAGTCCTTCTGCACCTCAGTCTCCAACTTCTGCTCTTTGTAAGATCCTTCTGCACACCTGTCTCCAAGATCTTTTTTTTTCAACGATCCTTCTTCAACCTCTACTCTATTTAACAGGACTTCTGCAACTTAGTCTCTAATCACTGCTCTCTGCAACAGTCCTTCTGCACCACAGTCTCCAAACTCTGGTCTCTGTAAGATCCTTCTGGAATTCAGATTCCAAACTCTGTTCTCTTTAACATTCCTTCTCTTTCCCAGTCTTTATTCTCTGCTTTGTGCAAGTGTTCTGCGGCACCCCAGTCTCCAACCTCTTACCTTTGCAACAGTCCTTCTGCTCCCAGTCTCCAACATCAGCTCTCTGTAACAGTCTTTCTGTACCGCAGTATCCAACCACTGCTCTCCGTAACGGGCATTCTGCACCCCAGTCTCCAAATACTGCTTTCAGTATCAGTCCTTCTGAACCTGAGTCTCAAACCTCTGCTCTCTATATCTATCCTTCTGCACCTCAGTCTCCAACCTGTGTTCTCTGTAACATTTCTTCTGCACCCCAGTCTCAAACCTCAGCTCTCTGTAACAGTTTTTCTATACCGCAGTCTCCAAACTCTGGTCTCTGTAACAGTCCTTCTGCACCCCAGTCTCCAACCTCTTCTCTCTGCAATGATTCTTCTCCACCCCAGTCTCCAAAATCTGCTCTCTGCAACAGTCCTTTGGCACCCTAGTCTCCAAACTCTGCTCTCTGTAAGATCCTCCTGCAACCCAGTCTTTAAACTCTGCACTCTGTAACAGTCCTTCTGCAAAACAGTCTACAAACTCTGCTCTCTGTAACAGGCCTTCTGCACCCCAGTATCCAACCTCTTCTCTCTGCAATGATTCTTCTCCACCCCACTCTCCAACATCTGCTCTCTGCAACAGTCCTTTTGCATCCTAGTCTCCAAACTCTGCTCTCTGTAAGATCCATCTGAACCCCAGTCTTCAACCTCTTCTCTCTGAAACAGTTCTTCTGCACCCCAGTCTCCAGCTCCGATCTCTGTAACAGTCCTTCTGTACCTCAGTCTCCAACCTCTGCTCTATTTAATAGTCCTTCTGCAACCCAGCCTCTAAAATCTGCTCTCAGCAACAGTTTTTCTGAACCCCAGTCTCCAACATCTGCTCTCTGCAGCAGTCCTTCTAAACCCCAGTCTCCAAACTCTGCTCTTTGCAACGATTCTTCTGGACCCCTGGCTCGAACGTCTTCTCTCTGCAACAGTCCTTCTGCACCACAGTCTCCAAAATCTACTCACTTTAAGATCCTTCTGCACTCCTGTTTCCAAACTCTGCTCTCTGTAACATTCCTTCTCCACCCCAGCCTCGAACCTCTGTCCTCTGCAACAGTTTTCTGCTCCCCAGACTCAGAGATCTGCTCAATGTAACAGTCCTTCTTCACCTCAGTCTCCCAACTCTGCTCTCTGTAAGATAATTCTGCAACCCAGTTTTTAAACTCTGAACTCTGTAACAGTCCTTTAGAACCCCAGTCTCCAAACTCTGCTCTCTGTTAGATCCATCTGAACCCCAGTCTCCAACCTCTGCTCTCTGTAAGATCCATCTGAACCCCAGTCTTCAACCTCTGCTCTCTGTAACAGTCCTTCTGCACCCCAGTCTCCATCGCTGATCTCTGTAACAGTCATTCTGTACCTCAGTCTCCAACCTCTGCTCTATTTAATAGTCGTTCTGCACCCCAGCCTCTAAAATCTGCTCTCTGCAACTGTTTTTCTGAACCCCAGTATCCAACATCTGCTCTCTGCACCAGTCCTTCTGAACCTCAGTCTCCAAACTCTGCTCTTTGCAACGATTCTTCTGGACCCCTGGCTCGAACGTCTTCTCTCTGCAACAGTCCTTCTGCACCACAGTCTCCAACATCTTCTTTCTTTAAGATCCTTCTGCACTCCAGTTTCCAAACTCTGCTCTCTGTAACATTCTTTCTCTACCCCAGTCTCCAACCTCTGTCCTCTGCAACAGTTTTCTGCTCCCCAGACTCAGAGATCTGCTCAATGTAATAGTCCTTCTGAACCTCAGTCTCCCAACTCTGCTCTCTGTAAGAAATTCTGCAACCCAGTTTTTAGACTCTGAACTCTGTAACAGTCCTTTAGAACCCTAGTCTCCAAACTCTGCTCTCTGTTAGATCCATCTGAACCCCAGTCTCCAACCTCTGCTCTCTTTAACTGTCCTTCTTCACCCCAGTCATCAAACTCTGCTCTCTGTAACCGTCCTTCTGTAACTCAGTCTCCAACCTCTGCTCTATGTAACAGTCCTTCTGCACCCCAGTCTCCAACATCTGCTCTCTGCAACAGTACTTCTGAACCCCAGTCTTTAAATTCTGCTCTCTGCAACGATCCTTCTGGACCCCAGTCTCCAACGTCTGCTCACTGCAACAGTCCTTCTGCACCACAGTTTCCAACCTCTGTTCTTTGTAATATCCTTCTGCACTCCAGTTTTCAGACTCTGCTCTTTGTAACATTATTTCTCCACCCCAGTCTCCAACCTCTGTCATCTGAAACAGTACTTCTGCTCCCAAAACTCCAATATCTGCTCTCTGTAACAGTTCTTCTGTACCGCAGTCTCCAACCTGTGCTTTTTGTAAGGGTCCTTTCACACCCCAGTCTCCAACCTCTGCTTTCTGTATCAGTCTGTCTGATCCCAAGTCTCTAACCTCTGTTCTCTGTATCTATCCGTGTGTTCCTCAGTCTCCAACCTGTGCTCTATGTAAGAATCCTTCTTCACCCCAGTCTCCAAACTCTGCTCTCTGTAACAGTCCTTCTGCACCCCAATTTCAAAACTCTGCTTCCTGTAAAAGTCCTTCTGAACCTGAGTCTCCAAACTCTTCTCTGTGTAACAGTCCTTCTACACCTCAGTCTCCAACGTCTGCTCTTTGTAACCGTCCTTCTGGACTTCAGTCTGAAACCTCTGCTCTCTGCACGATTCTTCTGCACCCCAGTCTCAAACCACTGCTCTCTGTAACAGTCCACCTACACCCCAGTCTCCAACCTGTGCTCTCAGTAAGATCTTTCAGGAACCCAGTCTCCAAACTCTGCTCTCTATAACAGTACTTCTGAAACCCAGTCTCCAAACTCTCCTCTCTGCAACAGTCTTTCTGCACCCCAGTCTCGAACATCTGCTCTCTACAACAATCCTGCTGAACCTCAGTCTGAAAACTCTGCTCCATGAAAACACCCTTCTGCACGCCAGTCTCCTAATTCTGCTCTCTGTAACAGTCTTTCTGCACCTAATTCTCCCAACTCTGCTCTCTGTCATATCCTTCTAAACCCAGTCTTTAAACTCTGCACTCTGTAACAGTCCTTCTTCACAACAGTTTCCAAACTCTGCTCTCTGTAACAAGACTTCTGCAACACAGTCTCCAACCTCTGCTCTCTGTAACACTCCTTCTGTACTGCAAATTCCAAACTCTTCTCTCTGTAACGGTTCTTCTGCACCCCACTCTCCAACCTCTGCTTTCTCTATCAGTTCTTCTGCACTCAAGTCTCCAACCTCTGCTCTCTGTGACAGTCCTTCGGCACCCCAATCTCCAACCTCTGCTCTCTGCAACAGTCCTTCTACACCCAAGTCTCCAAAGTCTACACTCGGCAACAGTCTTTCAGCACCTCAGTCTCCAAATTCTTCTCTTTGCAAAGGTCTTTTTGCACCCCAGTCTCCAAAATCTCCACTCTGAAACAGTCCTTCGGCACCCCAGTCTCCAACCTCTGCTTTCTGTATCAGTAATTCTGTACCCCTGTTTCCAAATTTTGCTCTCTGTAACATTCTTTCTGCACCTCAGTCTCCAACCTCTGCTCTCTGCACCAGTTCTTCTGCACCACAGTCTCCAAACTCTGCTCTCTGCAACACTTCTTTTGCACCCCAGTCTCCAACATCTGCTCTCTGAAACATTTCTTCTCCACCCCAATCTCCAACCTCTTCTCTCTGTAACAGTCCCCCTGAATTGCAGTCTCCAAACTCTGCTCTCTGTAACGGTCCTTCTGCACCCCAGGCTCGAAACACTGCTCTCTGCAACAGTCCTTCTGGACCTCAATCTCCAAATTCTGCTCTCTGCAACAGTACTTCTTCACCCAAGTCTCCAACACCTGCTCCCTGAAACAGTCCTTCTTCACCGCAGTCTCCAACCTCTACTCTGTGTAACAGTCCTTCTGCACCCCAGTGTCCAACCTCTGCTCTCTGCAATGATCCTTCTGCATCCCAGCCGCCAGAATCTGCTCTCTGCAACAGTCCTTCTGCACCCAAGTCTCCAACATCTGCTCTCATCAACAGTCTTTCTGCTCCTCAGTCTGGAAACTCTGCTGTCTGCAACCTTCCTTCTGCACCCCAGATTCTGACGTCTGCTCTCTGTAACAGTCTTGATGCACCTCGGTCTACAATCTCTGCTTTCTGTAAGATCCTTCTGGATGCCAGTTTTCAAACTCTGCTCTCTGTAAAATTCCTTTTCTACCACAGTTTCCAACCTTTGGAATCTGCACCGGTCCTGCTGCACCCCAGTCTCCAAACTCTGTTCTCTGCAACAGTTCTTCTACTCTCCATTCTCCAACCTCTGCTCTCTGTAACAGTCCTTCTGTACCGCAGTCTTCAGACTCTGCTCTCTGTAACGGTCCTTCTGCACAACCATTTCAAACCTCTGCTTTCTGTATTCGTCCTTCTGCACCACTGTTTCCAACCTCTGCTCTCTGCAATAGTCCTTCTGCACCTCTTTCTCCAAACTCTGCTCTCTGCAACCTTACTTCTGCACCCCATTCTCTAACCTCTGCTCTCTTCTACAGATCTTCTGAACCAAATCTACAACATCTGCTCTCTGCAACAGTCTTTCTGTACCCTAGTATCCAAACTCTGCTCTCTGTAACGGTACTTCTTCACCCCAGTCTCCAAACTCTGCTCTCTGTAACAGTCCTTCTGCACCTCAGTCTCCAAATTCTGCTCTCTGCAACAGTCTTTCTGCACCCAAGTCTCCAACCTCTGCTCTCTGCAACAGTCAATCTACACCCAGTCTTCAACCTCTGCTCTGTGTAACAGTCCTTCTGCACCCCAGTCTCCAACCTCTGCTCTCTGCAACTCTCCTTCTGCAAGTCAGTCTCCAACTTTGTGCTCTCTGTAAGATCCTTCTGAAACCCAGGCTCCAAACTCTGCTCTCTGTAACAGCTCTTTTGCACCCCATTCTCCAAAGTCTGTTCTCTATAACAATACTTCTGCACCCTAGTACCAAACATCTGCTCACTACAACGATCCTTCTGCACCCCAGTCTACAACCTCAGTTCGCTGTAACAGTCCTTCTGATACCCAGTCTCTAACATGTGCTCTCTGCAACAGTCCTTCGGCACCTCAGTCTTAAAATTCTGTTCTCTGCAACGATCCTTCTGCACCTCAGTCTCCAACCTCTACTCTCTGTAACAGTCCTTCTGCACCTCAGTCTCCAACATCTGCTCTCTGTAAGATCCTTCTGCAAACCAGTTTCCAACTCTGCCAAATGTAAAAGTCATTCTGGAGCCCTTCTCCAAACTCTGCTCTTCGTAAAAGGCCTTCTGCACCCCAATCTTCAACCTCTGCTCTCTGTAACACTCCTTCTGCACCTCGGTCTACAATCTCTGCTCTTTGTAAGATCCTTCTGAAACCTTGTCTAACAACTCTTCTCTCTCTAACAGTTCTTCTGCACCCCAGTCTAGAACCTCTGCTCTCTGTAACAGGCCTTTTTCATCACAATCTTCAACCTCTATTCTTTGTAACAGTCTTTTTGCACCTCAATCTCCAACGTCTGCTCTCTGCAACGATCCTTCTGCACCCCAGTCTCAAACATCTGCTCTCTGCAACAGAACTTCTACACCTCAGACTCCTACGTGTCCTCTCTTTAACACTCTTTCTGCACCCCAGTCTCTACCCTCTGTTCTCTGTAAGGTCCTTCTGCACCCCAGTTCCCAAACACTGCTCTCCGTAACATTCTTTTTCCAACCCAGTCTCCAACCTCTTCTTTCTTCAACGGTCCTGCTGCAACCCAGTCTCCAACCTCGTTCTCTGCAACAGTCCTTCTACTCCCCAGTCTCCAACCTCTGCTCTCTGTAACAGTCCTTCTGCACCACAGTCTCAAACCTCTGCTTTCTGTATCAGTCCTTCTGCACCACGGTTTCCAAGCTCTGCTCTCTGTAACTGTCCTTCTGTACCTCTGTGTCCAACGTCTGAACTCAGCAACCCTACTTTTGCACCCCATTCTCTAACCTCTGCTCTCTGTAACAGTCCTTCTGCACACCATTCTCTAACCTCTGTTCTTTGCAACAGTCCTCCTGAACCACAGTCTCCAACCTCTGTTCACTGTTATGGTCCTTCTGCACCCCAGTCTCCAACCTCTGCTTTCTGTATCAGTAA
Source organism: Ictidomys tridecemlineatus (assembly GCF_052094955.1). Taxonomy (NCBI): domain Eukaryota; kingdom Metazoa; phylum Chordata; class Mammalia; order Rodentia; family Sciuridae; genus Ictidomys; species Ictidomys tridecemlineatus. The sequence goes on along the minus strand of NW_027521069.1, from coordinate 389,728 downwards.
TTCTGCACCCCAGTGTCCAACCTCTGATCTCTGCAATGATCCTTCTGCATCCCAGTCTCCAACATCTGCTCTCTGCAACAGTCCTTCTGCAACCAAGTCCCCAACATCTGCTCTCTGAAAAAATCCTTCTTCACCCCAGTCTCCAAACTCTGCTCTGTGTAACAGTCCTTCTGCAACCCAGTGTCCAACCTCTGCTCTCTGCAATAATCCTTCTTCATCCCAGCCTCCAGAATCTGCTCTCTGCAACAGTCCTTCTGCACCCAAGTCTCCAACATGTTCTCTCAGCAACAGTCCTTCTGCGCCTCAGTCTGGAAACTCTGCTGTCTGCAACGATCCTTCTGCACCCCAGTCTCCGACGTCTGCTCTCTGTAACAGTCTTGCTGCACCTCGGTCTACAATCTCTGCTTTCTGTAAGATCCTTCTGCATCCCAGTTTTCAAACTCTGCTCCCTGTAACATTCCTTTTCAACCACAGTCTCCATCCTCTGTATTCTGCACCGGTCCTGCTGCACCCCAGTCTCCAAACTCTCTTCTCTGCAACAGTTCTTCTGCTTTCAATTTTCCAACATTTGCTCTCTGTAACAGTCCTTCTGCATCTCAGTCTCCATCATCTGCTCCCTGTAAGATCCTTCTGCAAACCAGTTTCCAACTCTGCCATATGTAAAAGTCATTCTGGAGCCCTTCTCCAAACTCTGCTCTTCGTAAAAGGCCTTCTGCACCCCAGTCTTCAACCTCTGCTCTCTGTAACAGTCCTGATGAACCTCGGTCTACAATCTCTGCTCTCTGTAAGATCCTTCTGCAACCTTGTCTAACAACTCTTCTCTCTCTAACAGTTCTTCTGCACCCCAGTCTAGAACCTCTGCTCTCTGTAACAGGCCTTTTGCATCACAATCTCCAACCTCTATTCTTTGTAACAATCTTTTTGCACCTGAGTCTCCAAAGTCTAATCACTGCAACGATCCTTCTGCACCCCAGTCTCAAACATCTGCTCTCTGCAACAGACCTTCTGCACCTCAGACTCCTACGTCTCCACTCTTTAACACTCTTTCTGCACCCCAGTCTCTAACCTCTGTTCTCTGTAAGGTGCTTCTGCACCCCAGTTTCCAAACTCTGCTCTTTGTAACATTCCTTCTCAAACCCAGTCTCCAACCTCTTCTTTCTTCTATGGTCCTGCTGCAACCCAGTCTCCAACCTCGTTCTCTGCAACAGTCCTTCTACTCCCCAGTCTCTAACCTCTGTTCTCTGTAACAGTCCTTCTGCACCACAGTCTCAAACCTCTGCTTTCTGTATCAGTCCTTCTGCACCACGGTTTCCAAACTCTGCTCTCTGTAACTGTTCTTCTGTACCTCTGTGTCCAACCTCTGAACTCAGCAACCCTACTTTTGCACCCCATTCTCTAACCTCTGCTCTCTTTAACAGTCCTTCTGCACACCATTCTCTAACCTCTGTCCTCTGGAACAATCCTCCTGAACCACAGTCTCCAACCTCTGTTCACTGTTATGGTCCTTCTGCAACCCAGTCTCCAACCTCTGCTTTCTTTATCAGTAATTCTGCACCCCAGTCTCCAAACTTTGCTCTCTGTAACATTCATTGTGCACCTCAGTCTCCAAACTCACTCTCTGTGAGAGTTCTTTGGCACCCCAGGTTTTAAACTCTGCTCTCTGCAGCCGTTCTTCTGAATCCCAGTCTCCAACATCTGCACTCTGAAACAGTTCTTTTATAAACCATTCTCCAACCTCTGCTCTCTGTAACAATCCTTCTGCACCCCATTCTTTAACCTCTGCTTTCTGTATCAGTCCTTCTGCACACCAGTCTCCAACCTCTGCTCTCTGTAACAGTCATTCTGCACCTCAGTCTCCAAATTCTGCTCTCTGCAACAGTCCTACTGCACCCAAGTCTCTAACACCTACTCCCTGCAACAGTCCTTCTTCATCCCAGTCTCCAAAATCTGCTATCTGCTACAATCCTTCTGCACCCCAGTCTCCAATCTCTGCTCTCTGCAATGGTCCTTCTGCACCTCAGTATCCAACCTCTAATCTCTGTAACTGTTCTTCTGCACCTCAGTCTCCAACATCTGCTCTCTGTAAGATCCTTCTGCAACCCAGTTTCCAAACTCTGCCCTCTGTAACTGTCGTTCTGCATCCCTTCACCAAACTCTGCTCTCTGTAACAGGCCTTATGAACCGCAGTCTCCAAACTCTGTTCTCTGTAAAAGTCTTTATGCACCCCAGGATCCAAACTCTGTTCTCTGTAACAATCCTTCTGCGCCTCAGTTACCAAACTCTGACATCTGTAATGGTCCTACTGCGCCCCAGTCTGTAACCTCTGCTCTCTGCAACGATCTTTTTGCACCCCAATCTCCAAACTCAGCTTTCTGCAAAATTCTTTCTGCACCCCAGTCTCAAACATCTACTCTCTCCAAGAGTCCTTCTGCACCTCAATCTGAAAACTCTGCTCTGTGCAACGATCTTTGTTCACCACAGTCTCCAAACTCTGCTTTCTGTATCAGTTTTTTTGCAACTCAGTCTCCAACCTCTGCTCTCTTTAACAGTCCTTCTGCACCCCATTCTCCAAACTCTGCTCTCTACAACAGTCTTTTGCACCCCAGTTACCAACATCTGCTCTCTGCAACAGACCTTCTGCACCCCAGTGTCCAACCTCTGCTTTCTGCAATGAACCTTCTGCATCCCCGTCTCCAACATCTGCTCTCTGCAACAGTCCTTCTGCACCCAAGTCCCCAACATCTGCTCTTTGAAAATGTCCTTTTTTACCCCAGTCTCCAAACTCTGCTCTGTGTAACAGTCCTTCTGCACCCCAGTGTCTAATCTCTGCTCTCTGCAATGATCCTTCTGCATCCCAGTTTCCACAATCTGCTCTCTGCAACAGTCCTTATGCCCTCAATTCTCCAAAATCTGCTCTCAGCCACAGTCCTTCTGCGCTTCAGTCTGGAAACTCTGCTGTCTGCAACGATCCTTCTGCACCCCAGTCTCCCACATCTGCTCTTTGTAACAGTATTGCTGCACCTCGGTCTACAATTTCTGCTTTCTGTAAGATCCTTCTGCATCCCAGTTTTTAAACTCTGCTCTCTGTAACATTCTTTTTCCACCACAATCTCCAACCCCTTGATTGTGCACCGGTCCTGCTGCACCCCAGTCTCCAAACTCTGTTCTCTGCAACAGTTCTTCTGCTCCCCATTCTCCAATCTCTGCTCTCTGTAACAGTCCTTCTGTATCGCAGTCTTCAACCTCTGCTCTCTGTAACGGTCCTTCTGCACCACCATCTCAAACCTCTGCTTTCTGTATCCGTCCTTCTGCACCACTGTTTCCAACCTCTGCTCTCTGTAATAGTCCTTCTGCACCTCATTCTCCAACCTCTGCTCTCTGCAACCTTTCTTCTATACCCCATTCTCTAACCTCTGCTCTCTTCTACAGTTCTTCTGAACCACAATCTACAGCATCTGCTCTCTGCAACTGTCCTTCTGTACTCCAAACTCTGCTCTCTGTAACGGTCCTTCTGCACCCCAGTTTCCAAACTCTACTCTCAGTAACAGTCCTTCTGCACCTCAGTCTCCAAATTCTGCTCTCTGCAACAGTCTTTCTGCACCCAAGTCTCCAACCTCTGCTCTCTGCAACAGTCCTTCTACAACCCAGTCTTCAACCTCTGCTCTGTGTAACAGTCCTTTTGCAACCCAGTCTCCAAACTCTGCTCTCTGTAACAGCCCTTTTGCACCCCATTCTATAACAATACTATAACAATATTCTCTATAACAATACTTCTGCACCCCAGTACCAAACCTCTGCTCTCTACAACGATCCTTCTGCACCCCAGTGTACAACCTCAGCTCTCTGTAACAGTCCTTCTGAAACCCAGTCTCCAACATGTGCTCTCTGCAACAGTCCTTCGACACCTCAGTCTTAAATTTCTGTTCTCTGCAACGATCCTTCTGCACCTCAGTCTCCAACCTCTACTCTCTGTAACAGTCCTTCTGCACCTCAGTATCCAACATCTGCTCTCTGTATGATCCTTCTGCAAACCAGTTTCCAACTCTGCCATATTTAAAAGTCATTCTGGAGCCCCTTTTCAAACTCTTCTCTTCGTAAAAGGCCTTCTGCACCCCAGTCTTCAACCTCTGCTCTCTGTAACACTCCTGCTGCACCTCGGTCTACAATCTCTGCTCTTTGTAAGATCCTTCTGAAACCTTGTCTAACAACTCTTCTCTCTCTAACAGTTCTTCTGCACCCCAGTCTAAAAACTCTGCTCTCTGTAACAGGCCTTTTGCATCACAATCTCCAACCTCTATTCTTTGTAACAGTCTTTATGCACCTCAGTCTTCAACGTCTGTTCTCTGCAACGATCCTTCTGCACCCCAGTCCCCAACATCTGCTCTCTGCAACAGACCTTCTGCACCCTAGTTTCCAAACTCTGCTCTCTGTAACAGTCCTTCTATACTGCAGTTTCCAACCTCTGCTCTGGTTAAGGTTCATTCTGGACCCAAGTCTCTAACCTCTGCTTTCTGTAACAGTCCTTCTGCACCCCAGTCTCCAACCTCTGCTCTTTGTAACAGTCCTACTGCATCTCAGTCTCAAATATCTTCTCTCTGTAACAGTCCTTCTCTACCCCAGTCTCCAACTTCTACTCTGTGCAACAGTTCGTCTGCACCCCAGTCTCCAACCTCTGCTCTCTTAAAGATCCTTATGCACCCCAGTCTCCAAACTCTGATCTTTGTCACAGTCCTTCTTGACCTCAGTCTCCAACCTCTGCTCTCTGTAACAATCCTTCTGCACCTCAGTCTCCAACATCTGCTCTATTCAACGGTCCTTCTGTACCCCATTCTCCAAACTCTGTTGTCTGCAAGAGTCCTTCAGCACGTCACATCCAACCTCTACTCCCTGCAAAAATTCTTTTGCACCCCAGTCTCCCACTTCGACTCTCTGCAACAGTTCTTCTGCACCCCAGTCCCCAACATCTACTCTCTGAAGAAGTCATTCTCCACCCCAGTCTCCAACCTCTGATCTCTGTAACAGTCCTTCTGTACCGCAGTCTCTATCTTCTGCTCTTTGTAAGATCCTACTGCACCCATTCTCGAACCTCTGCTTTCTGTATCAGTCCTTCAGCACCACAGTCTCCAAACTCTGCTCTCTTTTACAGTCCTTCTGTACCTCAGTCTCCAAACTCTGCTCTCTGAAAAAGTCCTTCTGCACCCTAGTCTCCAACCTCTGCTCTATGTATCAGTCCTTCTATACTGCAGTCTCTGTCCTCTGTTCTCTTTAAGGTTCATTCTAAACCCAAATCTCCAAACTCTGTTTTCTGTATCAGTCGTTCTGCACCCCTGTCTCCAACCTCTGCTTTTTTTAACATTCCTTCTGCATCTCAGTCTCAAACATCTTCTCTCTGTAACAGTCCTACTTTACCCCAGTCTCAAAACTCTGCTCTCTGTAACAGTTCTTCTACACCCCAGTCTTCAACCTCTGCTCTGTGTAACAGTCCTTCTGCAACCCAGTGTCCAATCTCTGCTGTCTGCAACAGTACTTCTGCATCCCAGTCTCCAACATCTGCTCTCTGCAATCGTCCTTCTGCACTCAGGTCTCCAAACTCTGCTCTCTGCAACGATTCTTCTGCACACCAGTCTCCAAACTCTGCTCTCAGCAATGATCCTACTGCATTTCAGTCACCAACCTTTGCTCTCTGTAACAATCCTTCTGAACCTCAGACTCCAAACTCTGCTCTACGTAATATCCTTCTGCAACCCAGTGTCCAAACTCTGCTCTTTGTAACAGCCCTTCTGCACCCAAGTCTCAAACCTCTGCTCTTTGCAATAGTCTTTCTGCACCCAAGTCTCAAACCTCTGGTTTCTGCAAAAGTCCTTCTACACACCAGTCTTCACACTCTGCTCTTTGTAACAGTCCTTTTCCACTGCAATCTCCAACCTCTGCTCTATGTAACAGTCCTTCTGTACTGCAGTCTCCAACCTCTGCTCTCTGTAACGGTATTTCTGCACCCCAGTCTCCAAACTCTACTCTCTGTAACAGTCCTTGTGTACCTCAGTCTCCAAATTCTGCTCTCTGCAACAATCCTTCTGCACCCAAATCTCAAACCTCTGCTCTTTGCAACAGTCCTTCTACACACCAGTCTTCAAACTCTGCTCTTTTAACAGTCCTTCTGCACACCAGTCTCCAACCTCTGCCCTCTGTAACAATTCTTCTGCACCCCAGTCTCCCACCTGTGCTTTCTTTATCATAATTTTTCACCCCAGTCTCCAATGTCTGCTATGTGAAACAGTACTTCTGCATCTCAGTCTCCAACCTCTGATCTCTGCAACAGTCCTTCTGCACCCCAGTATCCAACCTCTGCTTTCTGCAAAATTCTATTTGCACCCCACTTTCCAAACTGTGCTCTCTGTATCAGTCCTGCACCCGAGTCTGCAAACACTGCTCTCTGTAACAGTTTTTCTGCACCCTCAGTCTTCAACCTCTGCTCTCTAGAACACTCCTTCTATACCCCAGTCTCCATAATCTACTCTCTGCAACGATCCTTCTGAACCCCAGACTCCGACCTCTGCTCTCTGAAAAAGTCTGTGGCACCCCAATCTCCAAATGTTACTCTCTGCAACAGTCTTTCTCCACCAAGTCTCCAACCTCTGCTCTATGCAACAGTTCTCCTGCAACCCAATCTCCAACCTCTACTCTTTGCAATCGTCCTTCTGCACCCAAGTCTCCAACCTCTACTCTATGCAACAGTCCTTCTGCATCCCAGTCTCCAACATCTGCTTTATACAACAGTTTTTCGGCACCATAGTCTCCAAACTCTTCTCTCTTTAACAGTCCTTCTGCACCTCACTCTTCAACCTCTGCTCTTTGCAACAGTCCTTCTGTATGCCAGTTTTCATCCTCTTCTCTCTGCAACAGTCCTTCCTCAACCAAGTCTCCAAAACATGCTCTCTGTAACAGTCCTTTTCCAAAGCAATCTCCAACCTCTGCTCTCTGTAACTGTCCTTCTGTACTGCAGTCTCTAACCTCTGCTCTCTGTAACGGTATTTCTGCACCCCAGTCTCCAAACTCTGCTTTCTGTATAAGTCCTTCTTCACCCAGTCTCAAACCTCTGCTCTCTGCAACAGTCCTTCTGCACCCAGGTCACCAAGGTCTGTTTTCTGTATCAGTCCTTCTGAACCCCAGTCTCCGACCTCTGCTCTCTGTAACAGTCCTTCTGCACCTCAGTCTCCAACCTCTACTCTCTGCAGCAGTTCTTCTCCACCCTAGTCTCCAAACTTTGCTTTCGGCAACATTCGTTCTGGACGCCAATCTCAAACCTCTACTCTCTGCAAAAGTCGTTCTACACACCAGTCTCCAAACTCTGCTCTCTGTATCAGTCCTTCTGTACCTCAGTCTTAAACCTCTGCTCTCTGTAAGATCCTTTTGCAACCCAGTCTTTAAACTCTGCTCTCTGTAACTGTTCTTCCGCACCCCAGTCTCTGAGCCCTGCTCTCTGTAACAGTTCTTCTACACCCCAATCTCCAAACTCTGCTTTCTGTAACAGACCTTTTGACCCTGGTCTCCATCCTCTTCTCTCTTCAACGATCCTTCTGCACCCCAGCCTCCAACCTCTGCTCTAAGCAACAATCCTTCTGCATCCCTGTCTCCAACCTATGCTCTCTGTCAGATCCTTCTGCACACCTGTCTCCAGCCACTGCTCTCTGAAACAGTCCTTCTGTACCGCAGTCTCCAACCTCTGGTTTCTGTAAGGGTCCTTCTGCACCTTAGTCTCCAACCTGTGCACTCTTAAAAGAACTACTGCACCCCAGTCTTCAACCTGTGCTCTCTGTAAAAGTTTTTCTGCACCACAGTCTCCAAACCCTGCTCTCTTTAACGATCCTTCTGCACCCCAGTCTCCAAACTCTGCTCTCTGTAACGATCCTTCTGCACCTCAGTCTCAAAACTCTTTCCTCTAAAACAGTTATTCTGCACCCCAGTCTTCAACCTCTTCTCTCGGTAACAGTCCTTCTTTACTGCAGTCTCCAACCTTTGTTCTTTGTCAGGGTACTTATTCACCACAGTATCCAACCTCAGCTTTCTGTATCTGTCGTTTTCCACCACAGTCTGCAAACTCTGCCCGCTGTAACAGACCTTCTGCAACTCAGTCTGCATCCTCTGCTCTGTGTAACAGTCCTTCTACACACCAGTTTCCATCCACTGCTCTCTGCAACAGACATTTTGAACCACAGACTCCAACATCTGCTGTCTTAAACAGTTCTTCCTCACCCCAGTCTCCAACCTCTGCTCTCTTTAACAGTCCTTCTGTACTTCAGACTCCAACCTCTGCTCTCCGTAAGGGTCCTTCTGCAACCCAGTTTCCAAACTCTGCTTTCTGTATCAGTTCTTGTGCACTCCAGTCTCCAAAATCTGCTCTCTGTAACATCCTTCTGCAACCTAGTCCCCAAACTCTGCTCTCTGTAACAGTCCTTCTGCACCCCAGTCTCCAAACTCTGCTCTCTGCAACAGTCTTTCTGCAACCCAGTCTCTAACATATTCTCTCTGCAACAGTCCTTCTGCACCCAAGTCTCCAAGATATTCTCTCTGCAACAGTCCTTCTCCACCCAAGTTTCAAACCTCTGCTGTCTGCAACAGTCCTTTTGCACCCAGTTCACAAAGGTCTGCTTTCTATTTCAGTCCTTCTTAACCCCAGTCTCCGACCTCTACTCTCTGTAACAGTCCTTCTGCACCTCAATCTCCAACCTCTACTCTCTGCACCAGTCCTTCTCCACACCAGTCTCCAACCTATGCTCTCCCGAAAAGACTTTCTGAACCCCAGTCTCCAACATCTGCTCTCTGCCACAGTCCTTCTGCACCTCAGTCTGAAAACTCTACTCTCTGCAATGATCCTTGTGTACCTCAGTCTCCAAATCTGCTTTCTGTAACAGTCATTCTGCACCTCAGTCTCCAACTTCTGCTCTCTGCAAAAGTTCCTCTGCACCCCAGTCTTTAACATGTACTCTCTAAACAGTCCTTCTACACCCCTGTCCAAATGCAGAAGAATGAGACCTGAACTATCGCTCACCTGAAAAAAATCAACTCAAAATGCATTAATGACCCAGGCACTAGACCAGAAATTATGCAGTTTTTAGAAAAAAACAAAGTCAATACTCCAACCTACAGGCAGAGGCAATGACTTTCTCAATAGGATGCCAAATCTCAAAAGATAACACCAAAAGTTAGCTAATAGGATGGCATCAAATTAAGAAGGTTCTGCAAAGCAAAAGAGACAATTAGATTATGAAGAGAGAACCTAGGGAAAGGGAGAAAATCTTTATGAGAGGTTCTTCTAAAAATACGATGGATATTCAGAATATTAATAAAGAACTCAAAAAACTTAACATCAAATTCACAATTATTAAATAACCCTATTATCATATAACCCAATTACCAAATGGGAAACTAAAAGAACTAAACAGACATGTCTTAGAAGAAAATATGTGAGTGGCCAACAAATATATGAAAATACTTGCAAGTCAAGACTACCCTGAGATTTCATCTCACTTCAGTGACAAAGGCAACCACCAAAAATACAAACAAAAACCAGTGTGACAAGGAGAGAATTGGAAAGGAGCACTCTCACCCTGTTGGTGGGCATGTAAATCAGCACAACCACCACAAAAATCGGGATGGAGGCTCCTCAGGAGTAGCCATGGACGACCCTGCGACCCAGCTCTACCTCTGCGGATCGAAGTCATCATACTATAATGACACATACATGCCCATGAACCAGCCGAGGTGACATCAGTGGACGAATGGATAAAGAACATCTGGTATATGCACACTGGAATTTCATTCAGCCATAAAGAAGAACGAAATTATGTCATGCTGGAAGATGGATGGATCTTCAGAACATTAAGGGAAATAAGCAACTCAGAAAGTTAAGGGCCGTATGTATTTCCACTGTTAAAGCTAGAGGGGGTAAAGGAAGGAAAGTTGGGAAGGAAGTCTCATCATGAAAGTTGAAGGAAGATCTGTAGAGTCAAAGCACCAGGGAAGGAGGTGAGGAAAAGAGAAATATTGGAATGATATTGGCAAAAGTTCACGGTTATTTTGTGTGCATGTTGAAATATGTGTCAGCAAATCTTACCATTATGGACCACTACAATGCACCAATGAAGAGTGAAAAGAAGAGTTTCACATTACATGGGACAGACACTATTCTAGGAGGGTGCCCATTTTATCCCATCTATAAATACCACGATCATTTACCACTGTCAAAAATCTCTACAGATTCAAATGTTCTGATCACTGCTCCACAACATGGCCTCTTCTACTTCAGGGTCCCCTTATTCTCACTGAAATCAGGGAGCCCGTTTCAAGGATGCCATCTGTTAATGTCTTCCCAGGCTGCCGAGGACAGGAGCTGTGGGTTTCACAAGGATCTGGTGCTGCCTTCTGAAAGCATGTCCACAAGGCCTTGGCGAAGGCTGGTGCTCCAGGCCCTCCTCCAGATCCAACTGTGAGGCCAGGGAAGGGGTCACATAACACGCCATCCAACACCTTATTTATTTCTGACCACCATCCTTTCCATTATTCCAGGATCATATCGGTCATTGAACTTAAGCAAACACTGAGTCCAGATTTCAGTCCATTAACCAAGAAAGTCTAATAGCCACTCCCCGTGGCTCAGGAAAATCCTTGGCCCTAACATTTCTGGTGATTACGTCCCTGTGACTGCATTCAAGATGATCCAGCAATATGTCCTGACTTCTTTGGTCTAGAAGACTCAAACAAATTCGCTTATATATTCTTAAGGCTCCTATTAACAAAATACAGTAAAATATTTACCTTTTATTTTGGTGTGACCTTTATACTCTCCTGGGCTATATTTTATAATCTTACCTGAGGCATTCTAGGATCAGACCCCAATTAAGATTCTGGTGATAATGTGGGATGATGGATGAGCATCTTAAAGACAATTGGGCTGGGGATGTGGCTCAAGCAGTAGTGTGCTTGCCTGGCACCGGGTTCGATCCTCAGCACCACATACCAACAAAGATGTTGTGTCTGCCGAGAACTAGAAAATGAATATTAAAAATTCTCTCTCTCTCTCTCTCTCTCTCTCTCTCTCTCTCTCTCTCTCTCTCTCTTTCTCTCTCTCTCTCTCTCTCTATCTCTCTCTCTCTCTCTCTCTCTCTCTCTCTCTCTCTCTCTCTCTCTCTCTCTCCCCTCTCTTCTCCTCTCCTCTCCTCTCTCATTCTCTCTTTAAAAAAAAAAAGACAACTGGCCAGGTAGAGTCACCATAGGGTCTTCAATTTAAAGAAAGCTAGTCTCCTCTGGGGAGGAGGGGCTGCTTCTGACAGCAAAGAGGGTTAATGGACATTCCAGGGTTCCAGGCTCTGAGATTTGACTAAATCCACTGTTATTTTGCCATTCTAATTAAGAGGGTCTCAATCATTCCCCCATTAATGTCCTAATTGATATAAGAGATACCTGGAGAAATTGTGGATTTATAATTTTTTTGTACTTCTGCAATTTGGAGAATTGAATGTTTTATTCTGATATTAACCTTTATCAATTTTCAGAGAGAAAATATTTCTGATGATCTGAACTTGACTTGAAGGAGGAATTTAATGCTTGAACCTATCATTTTCTTTCTGTAAGTCTCCCACTCCAGTCAGTAACAGTAGTCTGTAGTCATGTTGTAATGTTTATTCCAACCCTGAAGGTCGATGGTGTTATTCCAAAGCTCAGTTTTCCATAGACATTTGATTTCAGGCCATGATAACTTAAAGTCTCTATTGGGTCATTGCACACCAGGAATTATCAGGTCTCCTTTCCCATAGGCTGTGACATCATCAACATATAGAATTCCTCAGGTCAGACATCCAACCTACCTCCTAAGATCTGTTATCTAGAACCATCTCTGATGTAAACCACTATTGTGGTCAGTGCCACCGTGGTCAGGTAGATATGAAGAATGACTCTTGATGTCTTAGGGTAGAGGAAGTTGACACAGAAAAAAGTTATAAAATGGTTGGGAGATCTGGAAGAAAAAAGGAAAAAAGGGCAGGTGACACCACCCCATATATGGAAACCCTAACTTCCCTGAAAAGAGAGGCTAATTCCACGCTACTGTGACCCACATTCAGGAACACCTGTCTAGGAGCCTGCACACACAGCTCTTGGCACCAAGGACATTAGTTCCTGCCTCTACAGGGCTGGTTTTCTGCTGCTGCTATGGGATCCAAAAAAACTTACTTTCTTTCTTTCCTTTCTTCCTCTCTGCCTAGTGTTTGGCTGATCTTGACAGAACCTCCTAAAATGGAGGCCTGCAGGCAGGGGAGTGTGGGAAACGAGGTTCTCGTACTTTCTGTCTCTCTGGTGTGGGGAGAACACAGAAGGACAGAGATGGTGCTGAACACCCACACAAGGTGTCCGACACATTTGAACCTGAAAGTGGGAAAAGGGTGTTTGTGAAAAGAAAGGAGAGAAAGAAGTCTCAGAGATTTTAAAAGCGGGAGTTGGAGTTGAAGCTCCAGATACAGACTCTCTAACCAGGTGCCTACAAGTCCCTGGGAGGCATCATTTTCAGATGACTGTATACTACAGTTTGATGATTTGTCTAGACTTTGATCATGCAAAGGGATGCACACCATCCAGCCAGCTTCCTCAGGGCACTCTGGACCTCATTGCTTCTCAGGCTGTGAATTCTGGGGCTCAACAGTGGGCTCACCACACAGAAGAGAACAGAGACCAGGGTGTCTATGTCCAGCCTTCTCTGGGCCTGTCATACTGGAAGTTGGCTGTTCCATAGAAGACAACCACGACAGTGAGGGGGGACACACAGGTGGAGAAGGCCTTCCTTCTTCCCTGAGCAGAATGAATCCCCAGGATGGCCGCCATGAAGAGTGCTTAGGAGCCTGCAGTGAAGAGGCAGAGGCTAAGGCCCATGGTGGCATGACCACGTAAAGCGCAAACTCGTTGACAGAGGTATCTGAGCAGGAGAGTTTCAGAAGCAATGGGGTGTCACAGAGAAAGTGGTTGAACTGGTGGGGCCCACACAGAGTGAGTGTGATGGCCAGCACCATGTGTGTGACCAAATTCACCAGCCCACACAGCCAGGACAAAGTCACCAGGCCAACACAGACCTTCACATTCATGATGACTGGGTACTGAGGAGGACAGCAGGTGGCCACACAGCAGTCATACTGGCCACACAGCCAGTAAGACGCCTTCTGTGCCAGCACTTGTCACCAAGAAGAAGATCTAGGAAAGGCAGCCCTCATAAAAAAATGGCCTTCTTCTCCCAGAAGAAGTTCAACAGCATTAATGGGAGGTTGGTGGATGTTTAGCAGACGTCCAAGAAGCTCAAATTGCTGAGGAAAAAGTACATTGGAGTGTGGAGAGCAGGACTAACCCTGGTGCCCACTATTATGAGCATGTTCCCCAGGAGAGTAGTCAGGTAAATGACCAGAAAGAGCAGAAATAACCAGCCATGTAGGTTGGAGTGGTTGGAAAATCCCAAGATTATGAATTAAGTGACAAATGATTGATTGCTCATTTCCAATGGTATCATAGCTAAAAAACAGAGAAAAAGAGACCATGACGAGAATGGACTGAGAGCACCCTAAACAGGCTTCTTAATCTGCAGCAACATGGCAAATAATATTGTATACAGAGATGCCTGGACTTTGGAAAGAGATGTATAGGAATAACTTTAGAGAGAGCATAACTTCTCACAGACTTTTGCATGGGTGCTGTTTTGTAAGAATAAATGAAGACTTGGTCAAAATGCACAACCAGCTATCAACCCCTGTGTCTCATTGAGTCTGCAGTATCTCACTCCTAACACTGTGCTTCACTGAGATGAATTCTTTTTTGTATGTCTGTTATTTCAAGTAATAAGTTTTCATTGTGGAAAAATAAAGAAAATGCAGAAAGTTATTCAGAAGAATAGAACAGGTCACAAAATCAAAGCTCTCTTTGCATTCATCCCATTCTAACTCTATCTATCTTTAAAATATCCAAAGCAAAATTTTCCAATATTGTTGTACTCTATTTTTTTGTTTGCCTTGTAATCTTAATTTCCTAACATGAAATTAAGTTAATATCTCCCTTTTTATTGAACATAGAAACCTTCTATTCCATTTACTATCATAAATATTGGAATAGAAGCTTTCATACATATGTATCTGTGATCATCTCTGATTATTTCTTAAAAGTAAAATTATAAGTCACCTGCTTTTAAATACATTGATCTATTTTTTTCAGTAGAAACTTTTATTTTTGTAAGTTTTATAAGATACAAAAAATTTTGACAAATGATATATACTTAGGTATTTTTTTTCTTTTGTATTATAAGATTTACCTCACCAAACTTTACATTTCCTGAAAAAAAAATGATTGATACAATTACTGATTTCCTATCATGTTACCCATGCTAATCCGTGATCTATTGTTTTAACTAAAATTTCTGTTTCTTTTTCAATCTTAAATGAAAAATATTATAGTTAAACAATAGGCTCTTGGTCCAGATAGATGTGGATTGAAATCCATCTGTTGTTTACTAGACGTTGTTTGTAAAAAAGTCAGCTCATCTCTATTCCTCAGTTTGTTCCTTGCTTAGGATATTAACGATGTCTATTTCACAACTGCTGAAAAAGTTTTAAGATAATATAAGCTATGTGTCTGGCACATTACATTTACTCAATGCCTTTTATCAAGTTAGAAAATGTCTATCCATTTTTTACTAGTAGTTTTTTTTTTTTTTTTGGTGTATGTTTCCTGGGTCTTAAATTCAGAGCCTTATGCATACTAAACATGCACTCAACCACTGGACTTTGCCCCTAGTTTCATTTAGTTATAGTTTTTATCATAAATAGATATTGAATTTTTTAATTTTCTCTGCATCTATTGAAATGATATATATTTTTTCTTATTTATTTTGTTACTATGGAAATTCGGTTGATTGAATTTTTGAATATTGAACCAGCCTTGCATTCTGGGATTGATCTCAATTGACTGTAATGTTATCCTTATTCTATATGGCTGAGTTGAGTTTGTTAATATTGTTCCCTGCTTGCTTTTTTGTATTCTATTTTCGCTGTTCTTCAGAGACAATCTATTTCTTGAAGAATTCTCAGCTGTATTCTACGGTTATTTTCAGTCAATGCATGTTAGTGGACTAGTGGGAAACAGAGAAGGGATTTCTGATGTTTCCAGGAAGCCCTGCCTTAGGTACTGTAAACTCAGTCACAGGGATATGGCCTTCACAGTGACCCACTTTCTAGCAATATGGCTGAGCCTAGTTCTTATTCCTCCCAACGTTACATATTTCGGCCTGTTCCTTTCCATAGCTGCAAAGGTTTTCCGTTGAGTGTCCTAATGTAACAGTTTCTGTTACTCTTGCCCCTGAAGATTACAGATTTTGTTCTATGCAAAAAATCAGGAAATTGGTCTGGGAGGAGTTTTGGCTGCTGTTGCTGCTCTTTGTCGCTCCACCTATACAAGAAATGATACTGTTAAAGACACTTTCTCAGAATACTTCCCTATCTTCCTGAGAGCATTTGGTGGAATCCATGGAGAAAAAGAAAAAATAAAAAAATCTTATGTCTATAGCCCTCTGGGTCTTTATGCTCTTAAACCAGTCTATACATAGTCTTTAGCAATCCATTAACTATTTTTTTTGAGTTTTTTTTTTAAATAAACTCCTATGTATCTAGTGGGTTGTCCCATAGTTAAAAAAATGCCTGAATTATTTTGGTTGCTTATCTCTCCCCAGACTTCGGTTAGTTGTTTGCCTTATAATCTTCATCCCTAATAAAGTCAAGAGAAGTCATTAATTTGCATTTTCTTCTCCTCTTTTTGGTTATTATAATGATGAAAACAACATGCTTTCTAGCTATTTTGATAGATACTCAATGTGAAATTTGAAGTCTATACACTTACTTTTCAAAAATATTTAGTAATTTCTAATTTAGTTAAATATGTAGTTATTCTATTCAAAACAATCCCATTCCTAGCATATTTCCAAGGAAATTAATGCACAGTTCACAAAAATTCTTGTGTAAAAATTCATAATAACTCAAACAAATATTATGCCTTCAGCAGAAGGACAGAAGACAAATCATGGTTTATCATGCAGTGGAATAATTCAGTTACTTTAGAAACACAAATACTGGAATATTAAAAACATTGACAAATCTAAAAAAAATTTTCTGGGTGAAAGAAGCCAGATACAAAATATATACTGTATGTTTCCTTAAAATAAAGTTCAAAAATTAGCAAAACAGCTATAATCGTCAAGTAATAATGGTTGTCTTTCTTTTTTTTTTTTTTTTTGGAGCTCAGGGGTGATATCAGTTGAAGCATGAAGTAATTATCTAAAGTGATGCAAATGTTTTATATCCTGATTTTTGGTAGTTCATATATATGTAAAATATTATAAACCTGTACACTTTAGATCTGTGCATTCTTTGAGTACAAATTATAGTTCAATTTTTAAAAATAGCCTTATTTTAAAAATAAGTAATTAATGAGGAAGAGTGGTACCTGCCTGTAATCCCATGTACCTGGGAGACTAAGGCAGAAGGATCATAAATTTGAAACTCTGCAAGGCCCCACGCCCCAAATAATTGAAAGGGCTGGAGATATAGCTTCATGGTAGAGTGCCACTGGGTTCAATCCCCAGTACTGCAGTAAGTAGGTAAGTAAGTAAGTAAATTGATAAATGGAAGTGAAAGCATTTTTTCAGGTGATTTTTAACTCAGGATTGGTTGGAACCACATCTAAATATTTTTTTAGGTCTCTAAGAGGTTAAGTATTTTCTCCCATTTTTTTTGCATTTCTCTACTTCTTTTTTTACCACAGTGATAGTCCAGGACATATCACATTTTACAAGTGACATCAGTTGTTTTCTGACAACGATCTGTTTGAAGGAGTGAATGTGATTGGTGGGTGCATTCATTCTGTATCACAGATACAAAGCCTTGCTCACCATGATGAATGGGCGTATGCGTGTGTGTGCGTGTGTGTGTGTGTGTGTATGTGTGTGTGTGTGTGTTATTGGTTGTGGGAATGTTATTGGTTGTGGGAAGCCTATGGGGTCGGGACTAGGCTCTGTGAAGCTGTGTCAGGCCTGATTTCTAAGCAAGGTACTTGGCAATAGAAACTTCGGAAAACGTTCCACCTCCCACCATGCCACGGGCCACCAGAGAGCCCAGGTGTGTCTCTGGAAGCCAGGCTTGGGTATGAGCATGGACACCAATGATTGCAGAGTATCAAAAATAAGGGACCATAAATCTCTTTCAGGTGAGTGCAGACTGAAAACAGGGACACCATGAGGGAGATAGACTGGGTTTTAAAAAATCATCAGATCTCTAGGTCTAGAACACACAGATAGACCCACTCATGGAATTGTGCGTGTGAGTCCAAGGAGCAGGGGTCGATAACTGTGAAACCTGGTTCCCCAGGTTTTAGACACACATGTTTAGTTCAAAAGAGTGATCTGAGTGCTAAAACAAGATCAAAATGAATTGGTCTGTATCTGAAGATGTGCTGTGTTGAAGGTAAGAGAAAATCTCTGAAGCCCTCATGGAGAAGGATATGGAGAACTTTAAAGTCCTAGTTGAAGAGGACACGGTAAAGACAACAAATCAGTTTGGGCAGGCTGGCTAGCTGGTGGGATCACTCAGGAAAACAGGAATATGTGAGGAATAGCAGATGTAGAGGAGGCTTTAGTGGATTTGATTTGAGTAATGTTGAATGTGAGTTATCTGTGGGATAATCACGTGGAAATGCCCTTCACAGACAGCCTAGAACTGCAAGTGTGGATTTGGGAGTCACTGTCTTGAAGGCAACTGTTACAGCAAAGGGTTAATATAAAATCCCCCAGGAGAATAGAGAAAGTAGAGAAGGAAATAGACAAAGTAGGGATTCTTGTGATACTTGGTGTTGACGATAATTGTAGTAAAAGTTTATCCAGAAATGACTAAAAACACCAGACTATCTAGTTCAGTTGTAGGTATCACTTTCTCTAAATAATTTCCCTAAACAAGAGGTTACCTTATTAGCATTGATTTACAATAAATCAACTTTGAAATGGAGCTGGAAGCTACATGTACTTGACATTTCTCACGTTCTCTGTTTTCTCTATCAACTACCTGGATGAACTTCAAGTCATTTAGAAATCAGTGACATGTACTTTCTTTTAACTCCTCATATCAAAAAGATCAATATGACAATCTTTTTTCTATGTAGATATCTAGATGTTTTCAGAAAAAGAAATAAAATTCCACATAGAAGGCAGTTCCAGCAGATTTTACTATGGGAAATTGGTACATGGTCTGTGGATGTGTAAAAGGGAAAACTAAACGAAAATATTCAGGGATTTTAAAATACAATCTCTGAAGTTGTGCATACTGCTATTGTAAAGGTCTTAAATATAAAGGTCAGTTCAGGAGGGACTATTTCATGGTAAATTAAAAAAATCTTCCAGTATGTGTTTATATAATTTTATCTACATATAAGTTTTTCCTTAGTTTTACTGGCTAATTTCTTGTAGGTCATAGGTGTGGGGTAGGGTGAAGGATGATACCCAAACAATTTTCCTTATCCTCTATGCTCTTTATTAATGTAGGTCATTAGATTGAATTATCATCATGGTCACCATTAGAATCCATTATTAACAATCATAACTCATGAATGACACTTTGTGATACAATATGTATTGCTCCTTATAATTTATATAATGCAGCATAGGAATTAGATCAACTTAATAATGAACCCTCTGCTCTGCAATGATAATAACCATAATCATCATAATCATCTAGGACATATTTCATAGAAAATTAATTTGAGTGTGAGTCTTCTTATTGCTTCAATACACATAAATGCCTGACTTTAAAAACCTTGTTTAATGTAGTTTAAAAGTGGCCTGTTTTCTGTAAAAATTAGATTGAATTTAGGATAATCCATTTTATCAAAACTCAGTGAATTTCTTTGAAAAGATGAATTTTTACATACCTGAATCGAATCAGGATTTTTCAAATTGAGTAACGAATAGAGACACACACTAGATAAAAATACCTAACACTTATTAAAAGCCTATAAGACTTTTACATGCATTAACTTATTTGGTTTACACAACAACCTATAAGATAACCTATTATCCCCATTTTACAGAAAAAAGATTGAAATTAATGCACAATATATTAATGCAAGTAGGGAAACATCAATGAATCACTTTAATTTGCGTAATGTACATTAATTTGTACATTTAATATGTATTAACAATTACGATTTAAGAAACAAAAAAGAAATTGACTCAGAAAATTTATCATGTAATAACTCTTATTTGTAGTGATACTTTGTTACCTGATGATAATACCATATATTAGTAAATTGTCTTATTATCTTCAATGCCCAGACACTCTTTTCTTTGGTTCTAATAATTCATTGCACATGATTAATAGGCCAACACAACTTTCATTATAATTCCAAATCTCAGGGCCTTAAGAAGCTTAAAGTATTTAAATTTCAATAGAAAGTAGGTGCTTCAGTTAAGCACAACTAATTATAAAATCTAAATATAAACAAAATAAAATAAATAAGTCTAGAGTCTTAAAAAAGGAACTTTTTTTTTTTTTTTGCTTTGGCAATAAATGAAATGTTTTGCTGACTAACCTTAGGGATTCATTTCCTCAAATGAAAAAAAAATGGTCATGACCAAAACGAGGAAGAATGGCGTGATCATGAAAACCCTTATGCACATCAGGGAAACATTGATTCCTATTTGATCTCAATAGCACAAGCAATGATAAAAATTTTTAAACCCAATGTTCATGTTGCCCAGTAAATTGCTTAAAACACACACACACACACACACACACACACACACACACACAGTACAATGTCAATTTATTCAGAAAAAATAACTGAATGATTTCAGGTGCTTGTGGCAATGTGAATTTATTACTGTGAAATCTATGAGCTATCTGGCCTGGCCCAAAGTTGTCCTCATATCTTTCCATGTGGTGTGGGTGCTTTTAGCCGAGGTAAAGATCAGAGGTCATTGTGCAGAACAGTTGGCCTCAGTCAGTGAGTTCCAAGTGTTCCCAGTGATGCTGGTCCAAGGACACACTTTGGGGGAGGCTGGGCTCTTTCACCTAACATGCAGAGATGCCCTTACCCCTAACTGGTAGGTTTAAAATCTTAACAAATTCACCAGGAAAAAGCCTCCCTCCTGTCTTGAAGATTCAGCACTCAATTCAGCATTTATCATCTCTTTCAGTTTTGTTTTTTTGGGGCCGGGGTGTAGGGGGGGCAGTTACCGGAGATTGAAATCAGGGGTTGACCACTGAGCCACATTTCCAGCACTATTTTATATTTTATTTAGAGACAGGGTCTCACTGAGTTTCTTGTTGCCTTGTTTTTGCTGAGGCTGTCTTTGAACTCACTATCCTCCTGCCTCAGCCTCCTGAGCTGCTGGGTTACAGGCGTGTACCACTGTGCCAGCTCTTTCAGTTCTTTTTATTTCACCTGTGCTTCTTCTAGTATAAAGGGGAAAGGGAAGACAAATTATTACCTCTTACGATATGTCAGAGCCTTCTAGTTTTAAAATTCTTCAAAATAAAAAATTCTTTTTTCCATTTAGGATTTTAAAATTTCTTTTCTTGGTAGTGGTTAGTTTCAATTCAAACAAATTTTGTTCCTATACAGGGTCTAATTTAGTGCTAATCCAGATTTACTAAGAAACCCAAAGAGGATAAGATCTGATCCCTGTCCTGCTGCGCCCCTCCCCTGACTCAGGCGATGGCAAGGCCCTACTGAGGTGGATGATGCAAGGCATTCATCCTCTGGAGGAGTGCAGTATGTTCCTGGGAATGGGCTGATTTGTTTTTGTATTCCTTTAATAAGTATAGTTTTGATTTCTCATATGACTATTAAGTATAAAGAAAAAATCATGACTTTTCCAATTAATGCAACTACTTCTAAAGCATAGATCTGTTTGCTCTAAATGCAATGATTCACCTGTGGAGTGTAAATTGCTTATGCATAAGCCAAGATACATTCTTCTATTCTAATTGTGGCTTCGTAATATTTTGTTTTGTTTGAATAATGATTCCTGTTTTGTAACCACAAAGTACTGTAAGCCTGCCAAAATAAAAAGTATATATGATCAACTTCACAAGTAAAGATTGGGATCAACACCTTCACTTTGGTGTTTGTGTTGTTTCTCCACCCCTTCTTTCGACGACTCCTCACCATCCACTCGTCTCCTGACACCCCCTGTTGGAGCTGGTCTCCGACACTATCTTTCAACCAACTTACAATCTAATGGGAAGATGAACTCAATATGTGCAGGAAACTTGGTAACAATTCTATGTAATCTACAAATTATCATTATTTTCCCTTAGTGTTTGCTTGGGCAGCTCTGGGAATGGAACACTTAATACTTGTCAAAGCCCCTCATTCCATCTTAAATATGCGCTCCTCCAGATCCTAGTTGGGCCTCTCAATTGTGTTCTAAACACTAGGGCAACACCTTGTGTAAATGTGCACTCAGTAAAGGTTTGAATAATGAAGAAGGTCTGTCAAGAACATCCATGGAGCAGAGTTTTTAAAAGATTCTTTAAAGACGGTACTGTGTGGGACATAAAAGATATAACAGAGACTTGACAGAGGCGAGAAGACATTTCTGTTCAGTGGTTTTGGTGCAGATATATTGCTGAGAAAAATAAAGCCTCTGTGGGCATAAGTGAGGCAGCATAGCCCAGCGGCTTCTGAGGAACTCAGTGTCTCCTGTCTTCTAAACATATCCCTTATGGAGACCATTGGCTCAGTTCCCAGAGAACAAGCAGCACTGCATCTTTCTTTCCCAATCAGTCATCTAAAAGTTAGGTGACCAAGAATGAAGTCACTTATGAGTGACCCCAAAATATAATATTTCTAAAGGAGGGGGGTTGTGTATGAAGTAGATTACTCACAAGTTTCAGGGATTTATTACAGTTAATAAATTGCTTGCAACTCCCCTCCCCAAGCATCCATGTGTTGTAAGATAAAGATAAAAACCCCTAGTTAGTTAATGAATATGTTTCTAAACATAACTTCTTCTACAATAATGATTTTTATTTAAACAGATATTTTGGTAGGTCTATTGTTATGCTATATTGTATCATAATGAGAATGTGTCCCTATACTTTCTCCATGAAAATTATTCCTTTCTGTCCTGCTCATCAAAGAAGAGGATTAACACTTAGCATTATCTATTGTTTACCATAAGTAATTTTCCACACACATCATCTCTCTTAAGGAATTTAGGCATCCCAGGGTTTCTGGTTATGTTTTGGCTTTTCTTCCAGAACTGGAAGCATCATGCTAAATCCCTCAGGATTTGTGATAATCTCTGAAGTTATTTCTACTCTGGCAATACAGGTAGTATTGTGGAAACTTAGACACACATAGAAAAGGTGCTATGATAGGTCATTACATAAATGCTATCAAAATGGTAATGAAAATATATACAATATTCTGTAATATGTTTTTAAGGTGTAGGTATATCCTGATTCTGGGATAGTGTTTTTGAAAAGTGTGATGGTAAATAAACTACTTACCAGCAACTCTCACAGAGAGGCGTAGATTTCTGGTTTTGGTGTGGCCCTTGCTGCTCTCCATACTAGCACCTGGGCTGCAAAGAAAGCTCTTGGTAAAACTGGCTGTTGGTCTCCATTCACCACAAAACGGACCTGTTATTCTGAAAGTTGCCTGTCGCATATCTGTGGCCTCATGAAGTAATGAAAATCCACTGATCTCTCACAATTCATTTTCCTGTGATGGACATTTATAGAGGTCTGGGGCCGACCTGTTGGGAAAATGCATCGAGCCTTTTCTCTGCAACTGCTCTGGGACTCCTCAGTGTGCAAACACAACTCAAGAGCAACAGCTTGAGTTCAACTTCAACAATGGAGAGCAGTTAATTCACTGTTGGATTCATTAATGTCTTGGCAATCACCTTTTCCCAGCATGCAGCGAGAAGATCAGCGTCCTCTCTCTTCTGGGATGTGGGTGAGTGAAGTTCAGAGTGATATTTCTTCTAAGAAGTCGTGGGTGGCTGAAACCTCAAGACTGCCTTCCCTTCCCGCTAGGGATAGAAGGGGTCAGGGTGGGTGTACACTTATTGGGATGGATTTCGCACGGCATATGAAGTTTTTCCTTCATGTTACATACTTTCCCAGATGGACAGATATCAGAAGCCACAATATTAAAAGCATCCCCACTATCTTCAGCTGATCCACTCCTTCTAAGGTCTGATCCCTTACCAAACCCTGTATGACTTCGTGCCCCTTAATTTTATGATCCTGCTGATGCTCATGACCTGATGAAAAAATCGTTTGGTATGGAGTTTAAAAGTAGGGGGAAAAAAGAGTCATCAAAGAGCTCTTTCGGGCACAGATGGAGAAAAGACAACAAGCTTGAAAGTCTTGTAGTATTTTACTGCAAAAAAATAAAAATAAAAGTATTAGATAAAGAGGTAAGTCTCTATAACTTAAAATTTCCAATAGTACAATGGGGTTTTCCTTATGCTTAGGAGAGACAAATTAACAGTACTCCTAAAAGATCTTAGAATAATTAGCCATCAGGGAAAGGCAAAGCCAAAGCACATTTGATGAAGCACTTCACACATTCCAGGGTCGTCACAATAAAAGGAATGATAATGATGTGTTGTTAAGGGAGTGAGGAAATCAGAAGCCTTATTTACCACTCTTAATAATAAGGTAAGCTGGTTCCACTGGTCTGAAAATGATCTGAAACTTCTTCAGAAAGTTAAATATGGAGTTAACGATCCACCTCTTCCACACCTACTTACAAACTCAAGATAAATAATAAAGTTGTCCACCAATGATTTGTACATAAATGTTTATATAATGTTCATATTATATATAATGTTTATATTATATATACAAATCTTATTCATATTAGTCAAAAAGTGAAAATGACCGGGCAGGTCTGTAATCTAGCTACTCAAGAAGCTGAGGCAGGAGGATCACAAATTCAGGGACAACCTGGGCAAATTTACAAGACCCTGTCTCAAAACAAAATTTTTAAAAAAGCTTGGGCTTTGGCTTAGTGGTAGAACATTGTTTAGTGTGCAGGAGGCTCCGGGTTCAATCTGCAGTACACCACCCACACAGACACAAAGTAAAAATTACTATCCAGTGGGAAATGAACAAAGAAAAGTGGCATTTTCATAAGATGGAAATCAGTCACAATAAGGAGGAATAAACTAAAATACTTATACAAGCTACAATATAACTGAAAATTGCAAACATCCTAAGTCAAAGGAGTCAGATCCAAAAGGCGTGTATGGTATTACTTCATTAAAAATATCCACAGAAACTCGAGTGTATACATGGGTCTTTCCACATATGAAGGAGAAACACAGAAATGGTGTTTATTTAAAACTTAGAATCAAGATCCATTACGAAAATGCAAGTCAAATTCACACTGCACATAGCACTTCACATTCACTTGTGTTGGCTAGAGCTGCAATATTGGGGAAAAGGAGATTGACTGCTTTGGGTATAGGCTTTTTTTGGAGAGAAAAGTAATCAAAATATTCTGCAATACCTGTGGATTAGAGAACCCAGGTGAGGTCACAATGTGGCACATACTTAGCACAGTGTGCTTCCCCTGGTTGGAGGGGCACCACAGTGTTCATGAGACACTGTGTATGGAGAGAGCGCTCTTGTAATTGCTGCTGAAGAGTTCACATATTTCTACAACTAAGACATTTCCTAGAATAAAACCATCATCTAGTTCTAATGTCACTATACAGTCTGTCTCCCAGCAAGCTTCCTCAGTGCACTCTGGACCTCGTTGCTTCTCAGGCTCTGAATGATGGGCTTCAACATGGGGGTCACCACACATAAGAGCACAGAGACTAGGCTGTCCGTGTCCAGCCTTCTCTGGGCCTGACATAATGGAAGTTGGCTGTTCCATAGAAGACCACCACGAAAGTGTGGGGCGACGCACAGGTGGAGAAGGCCTTCCTCCTTTCCTGGGAAGAGGGAATCCCCAGGATGGCCGCAATGATGAGTGCGTAGAAGCCTGCAGTGAAGAGGCAGGGGCTCAGGTCCATGGTGGCAATGACAACGTGGAGCACAGACTCGTTGACAGAGGTGTCTGAGCAGGAAAGCTTCAGGAGCAATGGGGTGTCACAGAGAAAGGGGCTGAACTGGTGGGGCCCACACAGAGTGAGTGTGATGGCCAGCACCGTGTGTGTGACCAAATTCACCAGCCCACACAGCCAGGACCCAGTCACCAGGCTAACACAGACCTGGCTAACACAGTCATACGTGCCACACAGCCAGTAAGAAGCCTTCTCTGCCAGCACTTGTCACCAAGAAGAAGATCTGGGAAAGGTAGCCCTTATAAGAAATGGCCTTTTTCTCCTAGAAGAAGTTCACCAGCAGTAATGGGAGGGTGGTGGATGTGTAGCAGACTTCCAAGAAGCTCAAATTGCTGAGGAAAATGTACATTGGAGTGTGGAGAGCAGGACTGACCTTGGTGACCACTATTATGAGCATGTTCCCCAGGACAGTGGTCAGGTAAATGACCAGAAAGAGCAGGAAAAACCAGCCCTGTAGGTTGGAGTGGTTGTTGGAAAATCCCAAAAAGATAAATTCAGTGACAAATGATTGATTGCTCATTTCCAATGTTGTCATAGCTACAAAACAGAGAAATAGAGACCATGATGAAAATGGACTGAGAGCACCCCAAACAGGCTTGTTAATCTGCAGCAACATGGCAAATAATATTGAATGAAAAGCAGCCTGGAGACTGATAACCTGTGGGACTTGTCTCAGGGAATCAGGCCCATGGAGCCGCACACGTTTGCAGGGGTTATGGTGGGTGGGAGTAACCAGAGAATTGTTAGAAGCCAACAGAAAGCCATTCGACCTCAACATAGTGTGAAGTCATTTCTCACTGTCTCAGTAATCTCTGTCTCCTGTTGTCCCTTTATGTAAACATAGGATTTTTGGAGAGGTTCATTTTCATTGCAAATGTTAAGAAAAAAATTTACAAAGCAGAGTCATCATCTGCAGAAGCAGTCGGTGTTGCCTTCAGTGTTTTCCAATGTTGAGTTTTTCTCATTTTACATCAGTCTTGATCTCTGTGTTCGGAAAAGCAGAAGTTAACTATTCCTGTACAATGCTGAAATTATCAGGGCCAGAGCAAAATAGAAGAAAGAAGTTGATGAAGTGGGGTTGGACTGGCTATCTTAAGTATACAGGGAAGATCAGTGGAGTAGAAGAAGAATGAGAGGGCGGAGAGGTTTGGGAAATGAGGAAATGTGAAAAGTCTTTACGCAGATCATGTTATGTGAACATGGAAGTCTAAAACAGGGGACTGCACCTGTATGTATATGTAGAAAGCACCAGTCAGAAATTAACAGATAAATGACCCAAAAAAAGGTCAGTAGAGAAAGGAGAATGAGGCCGGGAAAGGGAGAGAGATGGGGGGTGGGGACTGAATTGAGTAAATCAGATTCCACACACGTAGGATCTTTTCCAAATCAACCCAACTTCTATGTATAACTATTATGCTCTAATAAAAAATTTAAAAGATGACATGATCCTATCAGCAAAGAGTGAGATTTGAATTCTTCTTGACCTATTTGTATACCTTTAATTTCTTTCTTTTGTCCAATGGCTCTGGTAATTTCAAGGATGAAATTGAATAGAAGTGGTTAAAGAGGTGGCTCCCTGTCTTCTTCCAGTTTTTAGAGTGAATGCTTTCAACCTTACTCCACTTAGAATGATGCTGCCTTGGGTTTAGCATAGATAGCATTTACAATGCTTTTACAAAGTTCCTTCTGTTCCTAGTGTTTCTACTGTCTTGACAGGTAGGGGTGCTATATTTTGTTAAATGCTTTTTCTGCATCTATTGAGATGATCAATAAACTTACATCTCTCTTAAATAAACTTAATATCTCCCCTTTGGCTAAACATGCAGATCATGTCCAGTCCTATAAATATTTTAATGAACATTTTTCTAAATAAATATATGTGACCATTTCGAATTATCTCTTCAGAATAAAATTTGAACCTGACATAAAAGAATTTGTTGTGCAGTTTCTATTTAAAACTAGCTCATGGGAGAAATTATATTAAGTGATATAAGCCAGACACATAAAGAGAAATAGCAGTTTTTCACTTGTTTGTGGAAGCTAAAATGTTGATCTCAGAGAAGTAGGGAGTAGAGCCGTGGTTATTGGAGCCTGGGAGAGAATCACAAAAATCATTGTGAGTCTGATTTTTCAATGACACATGTGAAGGACTGCCTGAAACATGCCCTCTGAGTGTGGTCCATAAAAAAAATAAGAGTGGACTTCTAACAGGGTCCTCAGAAAATCTCTCTTCTTTCCTCAGTGGGCAGAAGGAGGTCCATGGGTCTGGCTGCCTAGGAGCTAGCTGTTGTGTGCAAATGGGCAGGACTTGGACGGCTGGAGAATCTCAATAATCACTAGTAGACCACATTCTAGGTGAGGGCAGGCTGCAAACAGGCCATCCAGAAGGAAATGGCTTGAGCTATGAAAATTACAGAATCTGTGGATTTAGGAAAGTGTTGTGGGTACAATCCACTCATAACACCTACTCCCTGGGTCAGTCCACAGTTGCCACAGTTACCACAGGCCTGACCAGAACAACCCGGAGGGGGAGATGCACTCTGGCCTCCTGGCTTGGAGGTTTGGTCTGGGGCCAGCTGACCCATTGCTGCCGGCCTGAGATGAGGTGGGACGCCGAGGTGGAAGGGAACAAGGGGGGAAGCGTCCCTAGCTCATGGCAGCCAGAAGGTTTTGGCGGGGGAGGGGACAGGAGAAGACTTTTCGCAGGGGACAAGATGTGATTCCCCAGGGCATGTCCCCGGCCACACTCCACCTGACCACACTCCTCTCAGTACATTGGGCCTTTCAGATAATTAACCCACAAAATGGATGGATCCACAGATTAGGTCACAAGTCTCACAGTCTAATCATTTATCCTCTGAACACTGCTACTGTGGCTGACCCTGAGCTTTTGGTGGGGGAATACCTTACTTGGAAGCCATAATATTCTCTACAGTCCATGTGCTTTGGTTAGAATACCTTCATGTAGTCTGGGAGAGTAATCGGGTGCCAAAACAAGATTAAAAGGAAATATCTGGTAACTGAAGATGTGACATTTGGAGCTTGGGGAAAAGCTCTGAAGAGGAGCCCTGGGTGGAGCACTTTAAGGTCCTGGTGAGGAGGACACAAGAGGGAACCTGGTGTGTGGGGTAGCTCAGTGGCAGTAGGATCACTCATTAAAACATAAAAAAAATTAGAAGGAGCATGTCTGGGGAGAGAAAAGTAGAAAAGGAGGTTGGGCCTGGAGTCTGGGTACCTGTGGGTTCTCCGCAAGAAGATTCCAAGAGGCAGCGGGACAGGTTCCCAAGAGATAGGCCTGGGACTCATGGCTTAGAGTGACTGTGGAAGTCACAGGTGCTCACAAAGCCAAAAGAGAGCAGGGTGAGGAGAGAGGGCCTGATGGAATGTGTGGAAAAAAAGGTGTCCAGAAGGAGGCTCACTAGCTATCAGTAATCATACTGCACCACAGGGTCAAAGCTCTGCTCTCTGTACCAGGCCTTCTGCACCCCAGTGTAAAACCTCTGCTCTTTATAACAGTCCTTCTGCAGCCCAGTCTACAACCTCTGCTCCCTGAAACAATCCTTCTGCACCCCAGTCTCCAAGTTCTGCTCTCTGAAACACTTTCTGCACCCCAGTCTCGAACATCTGCAACATTTCTTCTGCACCTCAGTCTGAAAACTCTGCTCTCTTCAACAATCATTCTGCACCCCAGTCTCCAACCTCTGCTCCCTGCAAGAAAACTTCTGTACCCGAGTCTCCAAGTTCTGCTCTCTGAAAGAGTCCTTCTGCACCGCAGTCTCCAACCTCTTCTCTCTGAAACGATCATTCTGCACCTCAGTCTTCAACCTCTGCTCTCTGCAGCAGTCTATCTGCACATCAGTCTCCAAACTCTGCTCTATGTATGATACGTTTGCACCCAAGTCTCCAAACTCTGCTCTCTGTAACAGTCCTTCTATACCTCAGTCTCCAAACTCTGTTCTCTGTAACGATCCTCTGCACCCCAGTCTCCAAACTCTGCTATGTGTATCAGTCGTTCTGCAACCAGTCTCCAACCTCTGCTATATGTAACAGTCCTTCTGCACCACAGTCTCCAACCTCTGCTCTCTGTAACAGTCTTTATGCACCCCAGTCTCAAATCTATGTTCTGTGCAACATTTTTTCTGCACCCCAGTATCCAATCTATGCTCTCTGTAACTGTCCTTCTGCACCCCAGTCCCTAAACTCTGCTCTCTGTAAGATCCTACTGCAACTCAGTCTCCAACCTCTGCTCTCTGCAACGATACTTCTGCACCCCAGTCTTCAAACTCTGCTCTCTGTAACAGTCCTTCTGCACCTCAGTCTCTAATCTCTGCTCTCTGTAAAAATCTTTTTGCAACTCAATCTTCAACCTCTGCTCTTTGTAACAGTCCTTCTGCACCTCAGTATCTAACCTCTGCTCTCTGTAATGATCCTTCTGCACTTCAGTCTCCAACCAATGCTCTCTGTAACAAGCCTTCTGCACTGCAGTCCCCAACCTCTGCTCTCTGTAACAGATCTTCTGCACCCCAGTCTTCAAGCTCTACTCTCTGTTACAGTCCTGCTCTACCCGAATCAAACCTCTGCACCCTGTAACAATCCTTCTGAACCCCAGTCTCAAACCTCTGCTCCCTTTAACAGTTCTTCTGAAGCAGAATCTCCAAACTCTGCTCTCTGTAACACTCCTTATGCAACCCAATTTCCATCCTCTGCTCTCTGTAAGAATCCTTCTGCACCCCAGTTTCCAACCTCTGCTCTCTGTGAAAGTCCTTCTGGACCTCAGTCTCCCACCTCTGCTCTTTGTAACGATCCTTCTGCACCTCAGTCTCCAGCCTCTGCTCTTTGTAACAGTCCTTCTGAAACGCAGTCTCCAAACTCTGCTCTCTGTAACAGTCCTTCTGTACCGCAGTCTCCAACCTCTTCTCTCTGTAACTGTCCTTCTGCACCCCAATTGCAAACCTCTTCTTTCTATAATAGTGCTTCTGCACCTCAGACTCCAACTTATGCTCTCTGTAACAGTCCATCTGCACTTCAGTCTGAAACCTCTGCTCTCTGCAACGATTCGCATGTACCCCAGTCTCTGAACTGTGCTATCTGTAACAGTCCTTCTGCACCCCAGTCTCCAACCTCTGCTCTCTGTAATACCCCTTTTTTTTACTCCAGTTTCCAAACTCTGCTCTCTGTAACAGGCCTTCTACACTCCAGTCTCCAACCTCTTCTCTCTGCAACGATCTTTCTGCACCTCAGTTCCAACCTATACTTTCTGCAACAATCATTCTGCACCCAAGTCTCCAACCTCTGCTCTCTGTAAGATTCTTCTGCACCTCAGTCTCCAACCTCTGCTCTCTGTATAATTCCATGTGCACCCCAGTATCCAACCTCTGCACTCTGTAACAATTTTAGGCACGTAAATCTCCAACTTCAGCTCTCTGCATTGGTCTTTCTGCACCCCAGTCTCCAAACTCTGTTCTCAGCAACAGTCCTTCTGCACCACAATCTTCAAAGTATGCTTTCTGTATCAGTTCTTCTGTACCCCAGTCTCCAACCTCTTCTCTTGTTACAGTCCGTCTGCACCTCAGTCTACAACCTCTGCTCTCTGTAACAGTCCTTCTGCAACCTAGTCTCCAACCTCTACTCTCTGCAACATTTTTTCTGCACCCCAGTCTCCAACCTGTTCTCTGTTACTATCCTTGTGCACCCAAGTCTCCAACATCTGCTCTCTGTAAGTATCGTTATCCACCATATTCTCCAACCTCTCTCTGCTCTCTTCTACAGTCTTTCTGCACCCCAATCTCCAACCTCTGCACTCTGCAACAACTCTTCTGCACCCCAGTCTTCAAACTGTGCTCTCCGTAACTATCCTACTGAACCCTGGTCTCCAAACTCTGCTCTCTGTAGCGATCCTTCTGCACCTCAGTCTCCAACCTCTGCTCTCTGCAACGATCCTTCTGCACCCCAGTCTCTAACGTCTGTTTTCTGCAACAGTCCTTCTGACCCCAGTCTCCAGCCTCTGCTCTCTGTAACATCCTTCTGCACCCCAGTTTCCAAAATCTGCTCTAGGTGACATTTTTTCTGCACCTCAGTCTCTACCCTCTGCTCTTTGTAACAGTACTTCTGTACCGCAGTCTCCAATCTCTTCTCACTGCAACATTTCTTCTGCACGCCAGTCTCCAAACTGTGCTCTCTGTAACTGTCTTTCTGACCCCAGTCTCCAACCTCTGCTCTCTGTAATTATCATTCTGCACCTCAGTCTCCAACCTCTGCTCTCTGCAACGATCCTTCTGCTCCCCATTTTCCAACCTCTGCTCTCTGTAACAGTCCTTCAACACTTCAGTGTCCAACCTCTCTTCTCTGTACCAATCCTCTGAACCTCAGTCTCCAAACTCTGCTCTCTTTAACAGTCCTTCTGCACCTCAGCCTCCAAACTCTGCTCTCTGTAACAGGCTTTCTGCACCCCAGTCTCCAAACTTTGCTCTCTGTAACAGTTCTTCTTCACCCCAATCTCGAACCTCTGCTCTCTGTAACAATCCTCCTGCACCTCACACTCCAACATATGCTCTCTGTAACAGTCCTTCTGCACCCTAGTCTCCAATATCTGATCTCTAAAACAGTCCTTCTGTACCGCAGTCTCCAACCTCTTCTCTTTATAACTGTCCTTCTGCACCACAATTGCCAACCTCTGCTTTCTGTAACAGTCCTTCTGAACCTCAGATTCCATCCTCTTTTCTCTGTAACATTCCTTCTGCACCGCAGTCTTCAAACTCTGCTCTCTGCAACGATCCTTCTGCACCTCAGTCTCCAACCTCTGCTCTCTATAGCAATCCTTCTGCACCTCAGTTTCCAACCTCTGCTCTATGCAACGATCCTTCTGCACCCCAATCTTGAATCTCTGCTCTCTGTAACAGTCTTTCTGCACCCCAGTCTCCACATCTTTTCTCTGCAACGATCCTTCTGAACCTCAGTCTCCATCCTCTACTCTATGCAATAGTTTTTCTGCACCCCAGTCTCCAGACTCTGCTCTGTGTAAGATCCTTTTGCAACACTTTCTCCAAACGTTCCTCTTTGTTACAGTCCTTCTACACCCCAGTATCTAACCTCATCTCTCTAAAAGTCCTTCTGCACCTCAGTCTCCAACCTTTGCTCTCTGTAATGGTCCTTCTGTACCCCAGTCTCCAAACTCTGCTCTCTGTATTAATCTTTCTGCACCTCAGTCTCCAAAGTCTGCTCTCTGTTACAGTCCTTCTGCACCCTAGTCTTCAACATCTGCTCTCTTCAACGGTCCGTCTGCACCAAAGTCTCCAAACTCTGCTCTCTCTAACAGTCCTTCTGTATTGCCGTCATCAACCTCTTCTTTATATAACGGTCCTTCTGCACCCCAATTGCGAACCTCTGTTTTCTTTAACAGTCTTTCTGCACCTCAGATTCCAACCTCTGCTCTCTGTAACAGTCCTTCTAAGCCTCAGTCTGAAACCTCTGCTGTCTACAACACTCTTTCTGCACCCCAGTTTCGAAACTGTGCTATCTGTAACAATACATTTGCACCCCAGTCTCCAACCTCTGCTCTCTGCAACAGGTCTTTTTCACCCGAGTCTCCAACCTCTTCTCTCTGCAACGATCCTTCTGCACCTCAGTCTCCAACCTCTGCTCTCTGCAACAGTCCTTATGAAACGCAGTCTACAACCTCTGCTCTCTGCAATGATCCTTCTGCATTCCAGTCTCCAACAACTGCTCTCTGCAACAGTCTTTCTGCACCACAGTCTCCAATCTCTTCTCCCTGCTACAGTACTTCTGCTCCCCAGTCTCCAACCTCTGCTCTTTGCAACATTTCTTTTGCACCCAAGTCTACAACCTGTGCTCTCTGTAACTGTCCTGCTGCAACCCAGTCACCAAACTCTGCTCTCTGTAGCGATCCTTCTTCACCTCATTCTCCAACCTCTGCTCTCTGCAACGATCATTCTGCACCCCAGTCTACATTCTCTGCTTTATGTAAGAATCCTTTTGCAACCCAGTCTCCAATCTCTCTTCTCTGTAAAAGTCCTTCTGCACCAAAGTCTCCAAGTTCTGCAATCTGTAAGAGTCCTTCTGCACCCCAGTCTCAAACCTCTGCACTCAGAAATGATCTTTCTGCACCTCAGTCTCCAACCTTTGCTCTCTTTAATAGTCCTTCTTCTGCACCCAGTCTCCAAAATCTGCTCTCTGAAACGATCCTACTGCTCCCCAGGCTCCAACCTCTGCTCTCTGCAATCGTCCTTCTACATCCCAGTTTCCAAAATCTGCTCTCTGTAACAGTCATTCTGCACCTCAGTCTCAAAACTCTGCTCTCTGAAACAGTCTTTCTGCACCCCTGTCTCCTACCTCTGCTCTCAGAAACAGTTCTTCTGCATCCTAGTCTCCAAACTCTGCTCTCTGTAACACTCCTTCTGCACCCCAGTCTCCAAACTCTTCTCTCGGCAACGATTTTTCTGCACCTCAGTCTCCAACCTCTGCTCTCTCTAAAAGTCCTTCTGCACCTCAGTCTCCATCCTTTGCTCTCTGTAATGGTCCTTCTGCACCCCAGGCTCCAATCTCTGCTCTCTGTAACAATCCTACTGCACTTCTGTCTCTAACGTCTGCTCTCTGTAACAGTCCTTCTGTACCGCAGTCTCCAACCTCTTCTCTCTATAACGGTATTTCTGCACCCGAATTGCCAACCTCTGCTTTCTGAAACACTCCTTCGACACCTGAGACTTTAACCTTTGCTCTCTGAAACAGTCCTTCTAAGCCTCAGTCTGAAACCTCTGCTCTCTGCATCAATCCTTCTAAACCCCATTCTCCAAACTGTGCTATCTGTAACAACCTTCTGCACCCCAGTCTCAAACATCTGCTGTCTGTAACAGGCCTTCTGCACCCCAGTCTCCAACCTCTTCTATCTGCAATGATTCTTCTTCACCCCAGTCTCCAACCTCTGCTCTCTGCAACGATCCTTCTGAACCTCAGTTTCCAACTTCTGCTCTCTGCAACGATCATTCTGCACCACAGTTTCAAAACTCTGCACTCTGTAACAGGCCTTCTACATCTAGACTTCAAACTCTTGTTTCTGTACCAATCCTTCTGAACCTCAATCTCCAACCTCTGCTCTTTTCAACAGTCCTTCTGCACCCCAGTCTCCAGACTCTGCTCTCTGTAAGATCCTTTTGCATTCCTTTATCCAACCCTTCCTCTTTGGAACAGTCCTTCTGCACCCCAGTATCCAACCTTTGCTCTCTCTAAAAGTCCATCTGCACCTCAGTCTCCAAACTTTGCTCTCTGTAATGGTCCTTCTGCACCCCAGTCTCCAATCTCTGCTCTCTGTAACAATCCTTCTTCACCTCTGTCTCAGACGTCTGCTCTCTGTAACAGTCCTTCTGCATCCTAGTCTCCAACATCTGCTCTCTACAACGATCCTTCTGCACCAAAGTCTCCAAACTCTGTCCTCTTTAACAATCCTTCTGTACCACAGTCTCCAACCTCTTCTCTCTATAACGGTCCTTCTGCACCCCAATTGCAAACCTCTGCTTTCTGTAACAGTCCTTCTGCACCTCAGATTCCAACCTCTGCTCTCTGTAACAGTCCTTCTAAGCCTCAGTCTTAAACCTCTGCTGTCTGCAATGATCTTTCTGCACCCCAGTCTGCAAACTCTGCTCTCTGTAACAGGTCTTTTGCACCCCAGTTTCCAAACTCTGCTCTCTGAAACAGGACTTCTGCACCCCAGTCTCCAACCTCTTGTCTCTGCAACGATCCTTCTGCACCTCAGTCTCCAACCTCTGCTCTCTGCAAACATCTTATTATAGCCCAGTATCCAACATCTGCTCTCTGCTACGATCTTTCTGCATCCCAGTCTCCAACGTCTGCTCTCTGCAACAGTTTTTCTGCACCCCAGTCTCCAACCTCTTCTTGCAGCTACAGTACTTCTGCACCCCAGTCTCCAACCTCTGCTCTCTGCAACATTTCTTCTGGACCCAACTCTCCAACCTGTGCTCTCTGTAACTGTCCAGCTGCACCCCAGTCTCCAAACTCTGCTCTCTGCAGCAGTCCTTTTACACCCCAGTAACCAAAATCTGCTCTGTGAAAGGCTCCTTCTGCACCTTAGTTTCCAACCTCTGCTCTCTGAAGCGATTCTTCTGCTCCCCAGTCTCCAACCTCTGATCTCTTTATCAGTACTTCTGCACCACAGTCTCCAAACTTTGCTCTCTGCCAAAGTCCTTATGCACCCAAGTCTTAAAACTCTGCTGTCTGTAACATTTCTTCTGCACCCCAGTCTCCATCCTGTGCTCTCTGTAACAGTCCTTCTGCACCCCAGTCTCCAACATCTGCTCTCTGCAAGGATCCTTCTTCTATCCAGTCTCCTAACTCTGCTCTCTGTAAAAGTCCTTTTGTATCGCAGTCTCCAACCTCTTCTTTTTGTAAAGGTCCATCTTCTCCCCAATTGCCAACCTCTGTTTTCTGTAACATTCCTTCTGCGCCCCAGTCTCCAAACTCTTCTCTCTGCAACGATTGTTCTACACCTCAGTCTCCTAACTCTGCTCTCTGTAAAAGTCCTTCTGCACCTCAGTTTCCATCCTTTGCTTTCTGTAATGGTCCTTCTGCACCCCAGTCTCCAATCACTGTTCTCTGTAACAATTCTTTTGCACCTCTGTCTCCAACGTCTGCTCTCTGTAACAGTCCTACTGCACCCCAGTCTCCCACATCTGCTCTCTGCAATGATCCTTCTGCACCCCGTCTCCAAGCACTTCTCTCTATAACGCTCCTTCTGTACCCCAATTTCAAAACTCTGCTCTCTGTAACAGTCCTTCTAAGCCTCAGTCTGAAACATCTGCTCTCTGCAACAATCCTTCTAAACAACAGTCTCCAAACTGTGCTATCTGTAACAATCCTTCTGCAGCCCAGTTTCCAACATCTGCTATCTGTAACAGGTCTTCTGAAACCAAGTCTGCAAACTCTGCTCTCTGTAACAGGCCTTCTGCACCCCAGTCTCCAAACTCTGCTCTCTGCAAAAGTCTTTCTACACCGCAGTCTCCAACCTCTGCTCGCTGCAACGAATCTTCTGCATCCGAGTCTCCAACGTCGGCTCTCTGTAAGATCCTTCTGCACCCCGTTCTCTAAACTTTGCTTTCTGTAACAATCAGTCTGCACCTCAGTCTCTAACCTCATCTCTCTGCAACGGCCCCTGTGCACCCTAGTATCCAAACTCTGTTCTCTCCAGCTGTCCTTCTGCACCCCAGGCTAAAAACTCTGCTCTCTGTAACAGACTTTCTGCACCCCAGTCTCCAAACTCTACTTTCCGTATTAGTTATTCTGCACCCAAGTCTAAAACCTCTGCTGTCTATAACAGTCCTTCTGCAACTCAGTCTCCAACCTCTACTGTCTATAACATTCCTTCAGCACCACAGTCTCCAACCTCTGCTCTCTGCAACAGTCCATCTGCACCCCAGTCTCCAACCTCTGCTCTCTGCAAACGTCTTATTATACCCCAGTATCCAACATCTGCTCTCTGCAACAATTCTTCTGCATCCCAGTCTCCAACGTCTGCTCTCTGCAACAGTCCTTCTACACCCCAGTCTCCAACCGCTGCTCTCTGCTACAGTCCTTCTGCACCCCAGTCTCCAACCTCTGCTCTCTTCAACATTTCTTTTCCACTCCAGTCTTTAACCTGTGCTCTCTGAAACTATCCTACTGCACCCCGATCTCCAAACTCTGCTCTCTGTAAAGATCCTTCTGCACCTCAGTCTCCAACCTCTGCTCTCTGCAACGATCCTTCTGCATCCCAGTCTTTAACTTCTGCTCTCTGCAACAGTCCTTCTGCACCCCAGTCTCCAACATCTGCTCTCTGTAACAGTCCTTCTGCACATCAGTGTCCAACCTCTGCTCTCTGTAAGGATCCTTCTGCACCTCATGTCAAAACTCTGCACCACAGTTTCCAAACTCTGTTTTCTGTAACAGTTCTTCTGAACCCCAATCTTAAAACCCTGCTCTCTGTAACACTCCTTCTACACCCCAGTCTCCATCCTCTGCTCTCTGTAAGAATCCTTTGACACCCCTGTCTCAAACCTCTCCTCTATGTAAGAGTCCTTCTGCACCTCAGTATACAACTTATGCAATCTGTAAACGGTCCTTCTGCACCCCAGTCTCAAACCTCTGCTCTCTGTATCAGTCCCTCTGCACCCAAGTCTCCAAACTCTGCTCTCTGCAACATTTCTTCTACACCCCAGTCTCCAACCTGTGCTTTCTGTGACAGTCCTTCTGCACCCCAGTCTCCAACATCTGCTCTCTTCAATGATCCTTCTTTTATTCAGTCTCAAAACTCTGCTCTCTGTAAAAGTCCTTTTGTATCGCAGTCTCCAAACTCTTCTTTTTGTAACGGTCCATCTGCTCCCGATTTGCCAACCTCTGCTTTCTGTAAGAGTATTTCTGCACCCCAGTCTCCAAACTCTTTTCTCTGCAACGATCCTTCTGCACCTCAGTCTCCAACCTCTGCTCTCTGTAAAAGTCCTTCTGCACCTCAGTCTTTATCCTTTGCTCGCTGTAAAGGTCCTTCTGCACCCCAGTCTCCAATCTCTGCTCTCTGTAACAATCCTATTGCACCTCTGTCTCCAACGTCTGCTCTCTGTAACAGTCCTTCTGCACCCCAGTCTCCAAAATGTGCTATATATAATGATCCTTCTGCACACCAGTCTTCAACCTCTGCTCTCTGTAACAGGTCTACTGCACCCCAGTCTTCAGACTCTGCTCTCTGTAACAGGACTTCTGCTCCCCAGTCTCCAACCTCTTCTCTCTGCAACGATTCTTCTGCACCTCAGTCTCCAACCTCTTTTCTCTGCAACAATCCTTCTAAATCGCAGTTTCCAACATCTGCTCTCTGCAATGATCCTTCTACATCCCATCTCTAACAACTGCTCTCTGCAACAGTCCTTCTGCACCCCAGTCTACAACCTCTGCTCTCTGCTACAGTACTTCTGCACCCCAGTCTCCAACGTCTGCTCTCTGCAACATTTCTTCTGCACCCAAGTCTCCAACCTTTGCTCTCTGTAACTTTCCTGCTGCAACCCAGTCTCCAACCTCTGCTCTCTATAGCGATCTTTCTGCACCTCATTCTCCAACCTGTTCTCCCTGAAACGATCCTTCTAAACCCCAGTTCCCATTCTCTGCTCTCTGTAAGAATCATTTTGCACCCCAGTCTCCAACCTCTCCTCTCTGTAAACGTCATCCTGCAAATCAGTCTCCAAATTCTGCAATCTGTAACAGTCCTTCTGCACCCCAGTCTCCAAACTGTGCTATATGTAACAATCCTTCTGCACACCAGTCTTCAACCTCTGTTCTCTGTAACAGGTCTTCTGCACCCCAGTCTTCAGACTCTTCTTTCTGTAACAGGACTTCTGCTCCCCAGTCTCCAACCTCTTCTCTCTGCAACGATTCTTCTGCACCTCAGTCTCCAACCTCTGCTCTCTGCAACAGTCCTTCTAATCCGCAGTCTCCAACATCTGCTCTCTGCAATGATCCTTCTGCATCCCATCTCTAACAACTGCTCTCTGCAACAGTTCTTCTGCACCCAAGTCTACAACCTCTGCTCTCTGCTACAGTACTTCTGCCACCCCAGTCTCCAACCTCTGCTCTCTGCAACATTTCTTCTGCACCCAAGTCTCCAACTTTTGCTCTCTGTAACTTTCCTGCTGCAACCCAGTCTCCAACCTCTGCTCTCTAGAGCAATGCTTCTGCACCTCATTCTCCAACCTGTTCTCCCTGAAACGATTTTTCTACACCCCAATCCCCATTCTCTGCTCTCTGTAAGAATCATTTTGCACCCCAGTCTCCAACCTCTCCTCTCTGTAAATGTCATCCTGCACCTCAGTCTCCAAGTTCTGCAATCTGTAACAATCCTTCTGCACCCTGTCTCAAACCTTTTCACTCAGAAATGATCTTTCTGCACCTCAGTCTCCAACCTCTGCTCTCTTTAATAGTCCTTCTGCACCCCAGTTTTGAACATATGCTCTCTACAATTATCCCTCTTCTCCCCAGGCTCCAAACTCTGCTCTCTGCAACGGTCCTTTTGCATCCCAGGATCCAACATCTGCACTCTGAAACAGTCCTTCTGCACCTAAGTCTGAAAACTCGGCTCTCTGGAAAAATCCTTCTGCACCCGAGTTTCAAAACATTGCTCTCTGTAACAGTCCTTCTTAACCTCAGTCAACAAAATGCTCTCTGTAGTATCTTTCTGCAACCCAGTCAGGAAATTGTGCTATCTTTAAAAGTCTTTCTGCACCTCAGTCTACAAACTCTGCTCTCAGTAACAGGCCTTCTGCACCCCAGTCTCCAACCTCTTCTCTCTGCAAGTATCCTTCATAACCCCAGTCTCCAACCTCTGCTCTGTGCAACAGTCCTTCTGCACCCCAGTCTCCAACTTCTGCTCTCTGCAAGGATCCTTTTGCATCCCAGTCTCCAACATCTGCTCTCTGCAACACTCCTTCTGCACGCCAGTCTCCAACCTCTGCACTCCGCTACAGTCCCTTCTTCACCCTAGTTTCAAAACTCTGCTCTCTGCAACATTTCTTTTGCACCCCAGTCTCCAACCTGTGCTCTCTGTAACTGTCCTGCTGCACCCAGTCTCCAAACTCTGCTTTCTGTAGCTATCCTTCTGCACCTCAGTCTTCAACCTCTGCTCTCTGCAAGATCCTTCTCCACCTCAATCACCAAGTTCTGCAATCTGTAACGGTCAATCTCCACCCCAGTCTCCAACCTCTGCTCTCTGAAATGATACTTCTGCACCTTAGTCTCCAACCTCTCTTCTCTGTAACAAACTTTCTGCACCCCACTCTCCAAACTCTGCACTCTGTAACAGGCCTTCTGCAACCTAGTTTCCAACCTCTTCTCTCTGCAACGATCCTACATCACCTCAGTCTCCATCCTCTGCTCTCTGTAACTGTCCTTCTGCACCCTAGTCTCCTTTCTCTGCTCTCTGTAAGAATCCTTCTGCACCCCAGTCTCCAACCGCTCCTCTCTATAACAGTCCTTCTGCACCTCAGTGTCCAACATCTGCTCTCTGTATTGAACCTTCAGCACATCAGTCTTTAACCGCTGCTCTCTGTAACAGGCCTTCTTAATTCCATTCTCCAACCTATGCTTTCTGGTTCAGTCCTTTTGCACACCAGTATCCTAACTCTGCTCTCTTTAACAGTCCTTCTGTACAACAGTCTCAAAACTCTGCTCTCTGTAACAGTCCTTCTGCACCCCAGTCTCCAACGTCACCTTTCTATATCAGTTCTTCTGAACCACAGTCTCCACACTCTGCTCTCAGTAAAAGTCCTTCTGCACCCTAGTCTCCAACTTCTTCTCTCTGCAACATTTCTTCTGCAAACCAGTCTCCATCTGTGCTCTCTGTAACTGTCCTTCTGCACCCCAGTCTCCAACCTCTGCTCTCTGTAACGATCTATCTGCACCACAGCCTGAAACCTCTGCTCTCTGCAAGGATCCTTCTGCCTCTCAGAATCCAACCTCTGCTCTCCGCAATGATACTTCTGCACCCCAGTCTCCAAACTCTGCTCTCTGTAAGAGTCCTTCTGCACTTCAGTCTCCAATCTCTGCTCTTTGTAACAATCCTTCTTCACCTCAGTCTCCATCCTCTGCTGTCTGTAACAATCCTTATGCACACAAGTCTCCAACCTCTGTTCTTTGTAACAGGTCTTCTGCACCCCAGTCTCCAAACTCTGCTCTCTGTAACAGTCCTAATGCAACCGAGTGTACAACCTCTTCTCTCTGCAATGATCCTTCTCCACCTCAGTCTCCAACCACTGCTCTCTGCAAGAGTCCTTCTGCACCCAAGTCTCCAAACTCTGCTCTCTGCAAGATCCTTCTTCACCCCGGCCTCCAAAGTTTGCTCTCTATAAAAGTTCTTCTGCACCTCAGTCTCAAAACTCTGCTCTCTGCTACGGTCTTTCTGCACTCCAGTATTCAACCTCTGTTTACTGAAACAGTCCTTCTGCACCCCAGGCTCCAAACTCTGATCTCTGTAACAGTTCTTCTGTACCGCAGTCTCCAACATCTGCTGTCTGTAATGTTTTTCTGCACCTCAGTCTCCAAACTCTACTTTCAATATTAGTTATTCTGCACCCCAGTCTCCAAACTCTGCTCTCTGTAACAGTCCTTCTGCACCTCACTCTCCTACCTCTGCTCTTTGCAACAGTTCTTCTGCACCCCAGTCTCCAACCTCTGCTCTCTGTAAGATCCTTCTTCACCCCGGTCTCCAAACTTTGCTCTCTATAACAGTCCTTCTGCACCTCAGTCTCCAACTTCTGCTCTATGGAACAGTTTTTCTTCACCCCAGTCTCCAAGCTCTTCTCTCTTAAACAGTCCTTCTACACCCCAGTCTCCAAACTCTGCTCTTTGCAATGATCCTTCTGCATCACAGTCTCTAACATCTGCTGTCTGCAACAGTCTTTCTGCACCCCAGTCTCCAACCTCTGCTCTCTGAAACAGTCCTTCTGCACCAAAGTCTCTAAGCTCTGCTCTCTGTAACAGTCCTTCTGCCCCTCAGTGTCCAAAATCTGCTCTCTGTAAAAATTCTTCTTCACCTCAGTCTCCAAACTCTGCTCTCTGTAACCGACCTTCTGCACCCCATTCTCCAACCTCTTCTTTCTGTAACAGTTCTTCTGGTCACCAATCTACAAACTCTGCTCTCTGTAACGCTCCTTCGGCACGCCAGTCTCCATCCGATGTTCTCTGTAACACTCCTTCTGCACCCCAGTCTCCAACCTCTGCTCTCTGCAACAGTCCTTCTACACGCCACTCTCCAACATCTGCTCTCTGCAACAGTCCTTCTGCACCTCAGTCTGAAAACTCTGTTCTCTGCCACGATCATTCTGCACCCAAGTCTCCAAACTCTTCTCTCTATAACAGTCCTGCTGTACCACAGTCTCCAAAATATTCTCTCTGTAAAATCCTTCTGCAACCCTGTCTCCAAACTCTGCTGTTTGTAACAGTCCTTCTGCACCCCAGTCTCCAACCTCTGCTCTGTGTAACAGGCCTTTTGCACTCTATTCTCCAACCTCTGCTGTCTGCAACAGTCTTCCTGAACCCTAGTCTCCAAACTCTGCTTTCTGTATCAGTCCATCTGCACCCCAATCTCCAAACTTTGATCTCTGTAACAGTCCTTCTGCACCTCAGTCTACAAATTCTGCTCTCTGCAACAGTCCTTCTGCAACCTAGTCTCCAATACCCGCTCTCCACAACAGTCTGCACCAAAGTCTCCAAACTCTGCCTCTGAAACATTCCTACTGAAAGGCAGTCTCCAACCTCTACTCTCTGCAACAGTGCTTCTGCACACAAATCTCAAACCTGTGCTCTCTGCAACAGTTCTTCTACACCCCATGTCCAGCCTCTGCTCTCTGCAGCAGTCCCTCTGCAACCCAGTCTCCAATCTCCGCTCTCTATAACGATCCTTCTGCACCTCATTCTCCAAACTTTACTCTCTGTAAAAGTACTTCTGCACCACTTCTCAAAACTCTTCTCTCCGTAACAAGCCTTCTACACCCCAGTCTCCGACCTTTTTTCTGTATAACAATCCTTCTGCACCCCAGTCTCTAACATCTCCTCTCTGTAACTGGCCTTCTGCATGCCAGTCTCCAAACTCTGATCTTTGAAACGATACTTCTGCACCCCAGTCTCCAAACTCTGATTTCTACAATAGTCCTTCTGCACCTAAGTCTCCAAATGCTGCTATCTGTATTATCCTTCTGCACCCCTTTCTTCTAGCTCTTCTCTATGTAACAGGATTTCTGCACCTCAGTCTCCAATCTCTGCTCTTTGCAACAGTCCTTCTGCACCACAGTCTCCAAACTCTAATCTCTGTAAGATCCTTCTGCACTCCAGTTTTCAAATTCTTCTCTTTGTAACATTTCTTCTTCACCCCAGTATTTAACCTCTGCTTTCTGCAAGTGTCCTTCGGCACCCCAGTCTCCAAACACTGTCCTCTTCAACAGTCCTTCTGCTCTCCAGTTGCCAACATCTGCTCTCTGTAACGGTCCTTCATAACCCCAGTCTCAAACCTCTGCTCTCTGTATCTATCCTTCTGCACCTCAGTCTCCAACCTGTGCTCTCTGTAACATTCCTTCAGCACCCCAGTCTCCAAATATGGCTCTCTGTAAGAGTTTTTCTGCACCTCAGTCTGACACCTATGCTCTCTGCAGGATACTTCTGCACCGCAGTCTCCAAACACTGCTCTCTGTAAAAGTCCACCTTCATCTCAGTGTACAAACTCTTCTCTTCGTAAGATCCTTCAGCAACCCAGTCTCCAAACTCTCCTCTCTGTAACAGGCCTTCTGGACGCCAGTCTCCTAACTCTGCACTCTGTAGCAGGCTTTCTGCACCCCAGTCTCCAAACACTGCTGTCTATAACAGTCCTGCTGCACCCCAGTCTACAACCTCTCCTCTCTGTAACAGGCCTTCTGGACGCCAGTCTCCCAACTCTGCTCTCTGCTGCAGGCCTTCTGCACCCCAGTCTCCATAATGTGCTGTCTGCAATGATCCTTCTGCATCCCAGTCTCCAACCTGTGATCTTTGCAACAGTGCATCTGCACCTCAGTCTCCAAATTCTGCTCTCTCTAAGATGCTTCTGCACCCCTGTATCCAACCTCTGCTCTCTGTAACAGTCCTGCTGCACGCGAGTCTCCAACATCTGCTCTCTGCAACAGTCATTCTGCACCTCAGTCTTAAAACTCTACTCTCTGCAACGACCCTTCTACACCCCAGTCTCCTTCCTCGGCTCTCTGTAACAGTCCTTCTACACCTCAGTCTCCCAACTCTGCTCTCTGCAAGATCCTTCTGCAACCCAGTCTTTAAACTCTGCACTTTGTACCTGTCCTTCTGCACAACAGTCTCCAATTTCTGCTCTCTGTAACAGGACTTCTGCAACCCATTCTCCAAACTCTGCTCTCTGTAACAGGCTTTCTGCACCCCAGTCTCAAACCTCTTCTCTCAGCAACGATTCTTCTCCACCCCAGTCTTCGACATCTGCTGTCTGCAACAGTCGTTTTGAACACCAGTCTCCAAACTCTGCTCTCTGTAAGATCCATCTGAACCCCAGTCTCCAACCTATGCTCTCTTTAACAGTCCTTCTACACCCAAATCTCCAAACTCTGCTCTCTGTACCAGTCCTTCTGCACATCAGTCTCAAACCTGTGCTCTCTGTAACAGTCCTTCTGCACCCCAGTCTCTAAAATATGCTCTCAGCAACATTCCTTCTGAACCCCAGTCTTCAACATCTGCTCTCTGAAACACTCCTTCTGCACCCCAGTCTCCAAACTCTGCTCTCTGCAAAGATCATTCTGGAACCCAGTCTCCAACCTC
This sequence comes from Ictidomys tridecemlineatus, assembly GCF_052094955.1. Taxonomy (NCBI): domain Eukaryota; kingdom Metazoa; phylum Chordata; class Mammalia; order Rodentia; family Sciuridae; genus Ictidomys; species Ictidomys tridecemlineatus. The sequence goes on along the minus strand of NW_027521069.1, from coordinate 345,222 downwards.
TGCTCTCAGTAACAGTCCTTTCTGAACTACAGTCTCCGACCTCTGCTGTCTATAAGATTCTTCTGCACTCTAGTTTCCAAACTCTGCTCTCTATAACATTCCTTCTCCACCCCAGTCTCCAACCTCTGCTCTCTGCAACAGTTCTTCTGCTCCCAGTCTCTGAGATCTATTCTCTGTAACAGTCCTTCTGTTTCGCAGTCTCCAACCTCTGCTCTTTGTAAAGGTCCTTCTACACCCCAGTCTCCAACCTCTGCTTTCTGTATCAGTCTGCCTAAACCCCAGTCTCCAAAATCTGTTCTCTGTATCTATCCTTAGCACCTCAGTCTCCATCCTATGCTCTATGTAAGAGTGCTTCTGCACTCCAGTCTCCAACCTCTGCTCTAGGTAACAGTCCTATACCACAGTCTCCAAACTCTGCTCTCTGTGACGGTCCTTCTGCACCTTAATTTCCAAACTCTGCTTCCTGTAACAGTGTTTCTGCACCTGAGTCTCCAAACTCTGCTCTCTGTAAAAGTCCTTCTAAACCCCAGTATCCAATCACTGCTCTCTGTAAAAGTTCACCTGTACCTCAGTCTGAAATCTCTGCTCTCCACGATTCTTCTGCACCCCAGTCTCCAACCACTGATCTCTGTAACAGTCCACTTGCAACTCAGTCTCCAAACACTGCTCTCTATAAGAGTCCTTCTGCACCCTAGTCTCCAACCTCTCCTCTCTGTAACAGGCCTTCTGCACAAATGTCTCCAAACTCTGCTCTATGCAACGGTCATTCTGCACGCCTGTCTTCAACCTCTGCTCTCTGAAATATTCTTACTAAACCCCAGTATCCAACCTCTCATCTCTGAAACAGTCCTTCTGCACCTCAGTCTCCAACCTCTGCTCTCTGCAACAGTTCTTCTGCACCTCAGTCTACAACCTCTGCTCTCTGATACAGTACATCTGCACCCCAGTCATAAACCTATGCTCTCTGCAACATTTCTTCTGCACAAAAGTCTCCAACCTGTGCTCTTTGTAACAGTCCTGCTGCAACCCAGTCTCCAACCTCTGCTCTCTAAAGTGATTCTTCTGCACCTCATTCTCCAACCTCTGCTCTCTGCAAAGATCCTTCTGCACCCCAGTCTCCATTCTCTGCTCTCTGTAAGAATCCTATTGCACCCCAGTCTCCAACCTCTCCTCTCTGTAAAAGTCATTTTGCACCTCAGTCTCCAAGTTTGGCAATGTGTAACAGGCCTTCTGAAACCCAGTCTCCCAACTCTGCTTTCTTTATTAGTCCTTCTGCACCCCAGAATTTAACATCCTCTTTCTGCAACGATCCTTCTTCTCCCCAGGCTCCAACCTCTGCTCTCTGGAATGGTCCTTTTTCATCCCAGTTTCCAAAATCTTCTTTCTGTAACAGTCCTTCTGCACCACAGTCTCCAACCTCAGCTCTCTGTAAGATCCTTCTGCAACCTATTCTCTAAACGCTGCTCTCTGTAACAGTCTTCTGCACCCCAGTCTCCAAACACTGCTCTCTGTAACAAGCCTTCTGCACCCAAGTCTTCAACTTCTGCTCTCTGTAACAGGCCTTCTGAACCCCAGTCTTCAACCTGTGCTCTCTGCAACCATGCTTCTGCATCCCAGTCTTCAAAATCTGCTCTCTGTAACAGTCCTTCTGCACCCCAGGATCCAACATCTGCTCTCTGAAACATTCCTTCTGCACTTCAGTCTGAAAACTTGGCTCTCTGCAAAAATCCTTCTGCACCCGAGTTTTTAAACTTTCCTCTCTGTAACAGTCTTTCTGAACCTCAGTCTACAAAATGCACTCTATAATATCCTTCTGCAACCTAGTCAGGAAATTGTGCTATCTTTAACAGTCTTTCTGCACCTCAGTCTACAAACTCTGCTCTCTGTAACAGGCCTTCTGCACCCCAGTAGCCAACCTCTTCTCTCTGCAAGGATTTTTCTTAACCTCAGTCTCCAACCTCTGCTCTGTGCAACAGTCCTTCTGCACCCTAGTCTCCAACTTCTGCTCTCTGTATCAATCCTTCTGCACCTCAGTCTCCAACCTCTGCTCTCTGCAACAGTTCTTCTGCACCCCAGTCTCCACACTCTGTTATCTGCAACAGTCTTTCTGCACCCCAGTCTCCAACCTCTGCTCTATGCTACAGTCCTTTTGCACCCCAGTCTCCAACCTCTGCTCTCTGCAACAGTCCTTCTGCACTCCAGTCTCCAACCTCTGCTCTCTGCTACAGTACTTCTGCACCCCAGTCTCCAACATCTGCTCTCTGTATCAGTTCTTTTGCACCTTAGTCTCCAACCTCTGCAGCAGTCCTTTTTTTCCCCAGTAACCAAAATCTGCTCTGTGTAACGATTCTTCTCCACCTTAGTTTCCAACCTCTGCTCTCTGCAACGATCCTCCTGCACCCCAGTCTCCAACCTCTGATCTTTGTATCAGTCCTTCTGCAACACAGTCTCCAACATTTGCTCTCTGTAACGATCCTTTTGCACATCATCTCCAAATTCTGCTCTTTGTAAAAGTCCTTCTGTACCTCAGTCTCCAACCTCTGCTCTCTTTAACAGTCCTTCTGCACCCCAGTCTCCAACATCTGCTGTCTGCTACGATCCTTCTTCTTCCCAGGCTCCAAACTCTGCTCACAGCAACGGTCCTTATACACCCCAGTTTATAAACTCTGCTCTCTGTAACAGTCCTTTTGCACCTCAGTCTCCAAACTCTGCTCTCTGCAACAGTCCTTCTGCACCCCAGTCTCCAACCTCTGCTCTTAGTAACAGTTCTTCTGCACCTCAATATCCAAATTCTGCTCTCTGGAACACTTCTTCTGCACCCCAGTCTCCACACTCTACTCTCTTTAAAACTCCTTTTGCACCTCCATCTCCAACCTCTATTCTCTGTAAGATCCTTCTGCCACGCATTCTCCAAATGCTGCTCTCTCTAACAGTCCTTCTGCACCCCAGTCTCCAAACTCTGCTCTCTGTAACAAGCCTTCTGCACCCCAGTCTTCAACCTCTGCTCTCTGTAACAGTCGTTCTGCAACCCAGTCTCCAACCTTTGCTCTCTGCAACGTTCCTTCTGCACCCCGGTCTCAAAACTCTGCTCCTTGCAATAGTCCTTCTGCACCCCAGGATCCAACATCTGCTCTCTGCAACAGTCCTCCTTAAGCTAAGTCTGAAAACTCTGCTCTCTGCCACAATCCTTCTGCACCCCAATTTCCAAACATTGCTCTCTGTAATAGTCCTTCTGAACCTCAGTCTCCAAAATGCTCTCTGTAAGATCTTTGAGAAACCCAGTCTCGAAATTGTGCTAACTGTAAAATTCCTTCTGCACCCCAGTCTCCAAACTCTGCTCTCTGTAACAGGCCTTCTCCACCCCAGTCTCCAATCTCTGCTCTCTGTAACAGGCCTTCTGCACCCCATTCTTCAACCTCTTCTCTCTGAAACGATCCTTCTTCACCTCAGTCTCCAAACTCTACTCTCTGCAACAGTCCTTCAGGACCCCAGTCTCCAACCTCTGCTCTCTGTAACAATCCTTCTGCACCTCAGTCTCCAAACTCTTCTCTCTGCAACGGTTTTTCTGAACCCCAGAATCCGCCCTCTGTTTTCTGCAACAGTCGTTCTGCACCCCAGTTTCAAAAATTTGCTCTCTGTAAAAGTCCTTCTCTACTGCAGTCTCCAAACTCTACTCCCTGTAACGGTCCTTCTGAACGCCAGTCTCCAACCTCAGCTTTGTGTATCAGTTCTTCTGCACTCCAGGCTCCAATCTCTGGTCTCTGCATCAGTCCTTATGCTCCCAAGTCTCCAAACTCTGCTCTCTGCAACATTTCTTCTGCACCCCAGTCTCCAACCTGTACTCTCTGTAACTGTACTTCTGCAACTCAGTCTCCAACCTCTGCTCTCTGTAACAGTGCTTCTGCACCCCAGTCTCCAACATCTGCTCTCTGCAAGGATCCTTTTTCTACCCAGTCTCCAAACTCTGATTTCTGTAAAAGTCCTTTTGTATCGCAGTCTCCAACCTCTTCTCTTTGTAAAGGTCCATCTGCACCCCAATTGCCAAACTCTACTTTCTATAAAAGTCCTTTTGCACCACAGACTCCAACTTCTTCTCTCTGTAACAGTCCTCCTAAGCCTCAATCTTAAACCTCTGCTCTCTACATCGATCCTTCTACAGCCCAGTCTCCAAAATCTGCTATCTGTAACAATCCTTCTGCACCCAAGTCTCCAACATCTACTCTCTGTAACAGGTCTTCTGCAACCCAGTCTCCAAACTCTGCTCTCTGTAACAGTCCTTCTGCACCTCAGTCTCCAAACTCTTCACTCTGCAACGGACCTTCTGCTCCCCAGTCTCCAACCTCTGCTCTCTGCAAAGATCATTCTGCATCCCAGTCTCCAATGTCTGCTCTCTGCAACAGTCCTTCTACACTCCAGTCTCCAAACTTTGCTCTCTGCTATAGTCCTTCTGCATCACAGTCTCCAACCTGTGCTCTCTGCAACATTTCTTCTGCACCCCAGTCTCCAACCTGTGCTTTCTGTAACTATCCTACTGCACCCTGGTCTTCAAAATCTGCTCTCTGTAGCCATCCTTCTGCACCTCAGTCTCCAACTTCTGCTCTCTGTAACGATGTTTCTGCACCCCAGTCTCCAAACTCTGCTCTCTGCAACAGTCCTTGTGCACCCCATACTCCAAGCTCTGCTCTCTGTAACAGTCCTTCTGCACATAAGTGTCCAAAATCTGCTCTCTGTAACAATCCTTCTTCACCTCAGTCTCCAACCTCTGCTCTCAGCAATGATCCATCGGCACCACAGTCTCCAACCTCTGCTCTCTGTAAAAGTCCTTCTGCACCTCAGTATCTAACCTCTGCAATCTGTAACGGTCTTTCTGCACCCCAGTCTCCAACCTCTAAGCTCTGAAACGATCCTTCTGCACCTCAGTCTCCAACCTCTGCTCTCTGTAACAGTCCTTCTGCACCCCAGTCTCCAACATCTGCTCTCTGCAACGATCCTTGTTCCCCCAAGCTCAAAGCTCTGCTCTCTGCAACGGTCCTTCTGCACCCCAGTTTTTAACCTCTGCTCCCTGTAACAGTCCTTCTGCACCTCCTTCTCCAAACTCTGCACTCTGCAACTCTCCTTCCGCACCCCAGTCTCCAACCTCTGCTCTCGGTAACAGATCTTCTGCACCCCAATCTCAAAATTCTGCTCTCTGTAACACTCATTCTGCAACCCAGTCTCCACACTCTGATCTCTGTTGCAATCCTTCTGGACCTCAGTCTCAAACCTCTGCTCTCTGTATCAGTTATTCTGCACCTCCGTCTCCAAATTTGTTATCTGCAATAGTCCTTCTGCACCCCAGTTCCAACCTATGCTCTGTGCAACATTTCTTCTGCTCCCCAGTCTCTGAACTGTGCTTTCTGTAACTTTGTTCCTTACCCCAGTCTCCAACCTCTGCTCTCTGTAAAGATCCTTCTGCACCTCAGTCTCCAAAGTCTGATCTCTGCAACAATCCTTCTGCACCTCAGGTTCCAAAGTCTGCTCTCTGTAACAGTCCTTCTGCTCCTCAGTCGCCAACCACTCCACTCTGTACCAATTTTTCTGCACCTCAGTCTCCAAATTCTGCTCTCTGTTACATGCCTTCTACACCCCAGTCTCCAACCTCTGCTATTTGTAACAGTTCTTCTGCACCACAGTCTCGAAATTCTGCTCTCTGTAACAGTCCTTCTGCACTCGAGTCTCAAACCTCTGCTCTCTGTAACAATCCTTCTGCACCCCAGTCTCCAACCTCTGCTCCCTCTACAGTGTATCTGCACCCCAATCTTCAAACTCTGTTGTCTGTATCACTCCTTCTGCACCCCAGTCTCCAACCTCTGCTCTCTGTAACAGTCCTTCTGCACCTCAGTCTCCTAACTCTGCTCTCTGCTACAGTCCTTCTGAATCTCAGTCTGAAATCTCTGTTCTCGGCAAGGATCCTTCTTCACCCCATTCTCAAAACTCTGCTCTCTTTAACAGTCCTTCTGCACCCCAGTATCCAACCTCTGCTCTTTGTAATAGGCCTTCTGCACCCCATTCTCCAACCTCTGCTCTATGTAACAGTGCTTCTGTACCTCAGTCTACAAACTCTGCTCTCACTAACGGTCCTTCTGCACCCCAGTCTCCAACCTCAGCTCTCTGTAAGGATCCATCTGCAACTCAGTCTCCAACCTCTGTTCTCTGTAACAGTCCTTCTGGACCATAGTCTCCAACATCTGCTCTATGAAAGGATCCTTCTTCTACCCAGTCTCCAACCTCTGCTCTCTTTAACAGTCCTTTTGTATCGCAGTCTCCAACCTCTTCTCTTTGTAACGGTCCTTCTGCTCCCCAATTGCAAGCCTCTTTTTTCTCTAATAGTCTTTCTGCACCCCAGTCTCCAAACTCTTCTCTCTGCAACGATACTTTTGCCCCTCAGACTCCAACCTCTGCTCTCTGCAACAGTCCTTCTGCACCCCAGTTTCCAGATTCTGCTCTCTAGAAGATCATTTTCATCTCAGTCTCCAAACTCTGCTCTTTGTAGAAGTCCTTCTGCACCCCAGTCTCAAGACTCTTCTCTCTATAATGGTTCTTCTACACGTGAATTGCAAAACTCTGCTTTCTGTAACAGTCCTTCTAAGCCTCAATCTGAAACCTCTGCTCTCTGCAACGATCGTTCTGCACCCCAGTCTCCAAACTGAGGTATCTGTAACAATCCTTCTGCACCCCAGTCTCCAAACTCAGCTCTCTGTAAAAGGTCTTCTGCACCCCAGTCTCAAACTCTGCTCTCTGTAACAGGCCTTCTGCACCCCAGTCTCCGACCTCTTCTCTCTGGAACGATCTTTCTGCACCTCAGTTTCCAAACTCTGCTTTTTGTAACAATCCTTCTGCAACTCAGTCTCCAACCTCTGCTCTCTGTGACAGTTCTACTGCACCCCAGTCTCCAACATCTGCAATCTGCAGCGATTCTTCTTCTACCCAGTCTCCAACCTCTGCTCCCTGTAACAGTCCTTTTGTATTGCAGTCTCCAACCTCTTCTCTTTGTAACAGTTCTTCTGCTCTGCAATTGCCAACCTCTGCTTTCTGAAAAAGTCCTTCTGCAACCCAGTCTCTAACCTCTTCTCTCTGCAACGATCCTCTGCACCTCAGTCTCTAAACTCTACTCTTTGCAAAAGTCCTTCTGAACCCCAGTCTCCAGACTCTGCTGTCTGTAACATCCATTTGCATCCCAGTCTCCAACATCTGCTCTCTGTAACACTCCTTCTGCACCACAGTATCCAACCTCTGCTCTATGGAAAAGTCCTTCTGCACATCAGGCTCCAACCTTTGTTCTTTGTAATGGTCCTTTTGACCCCAGTATTCACACTCTGCTCTCTGTAACAATCCTTCTGAACCTCAGTCTTCAATGTCTCCTCTCTGTAACTGTCCTTCTGCACCCCAGTCTCCAACATCTGCTCTGTGCAACGGTCCTTCTGCACACCAGTCTCCAAACTCTGCTCTCTGTAACAGTCCTTCTGCACCTAAGACTTCAACCTCTGCTCTCTGTAACAGTCCTTCTAAGCTTCAGTCTGAAACCTCTGCTCTTTGCAACGATCCTTCTTTACCCCAGTCTTCATCCTCTGTTCTCAGTAACAGTCCTTCTGCACCTCAGTCTCCAACCTCTGCTCTCTGCAAAAGTCCTTCTGCACCCCATTCTCCAAGATCTTCTCTCTGCAACAGTCCTTCTACACCCCAGTCTCCAACCACTGCTCTCTGCAAGGATCCTTTTGCATCCCAGTCTCCAACGTCTGCTCTTTGCAACAGTATTTCTGCACCCCAGTCTCCAACCTCTGATCTCCGCTACAGTCTTTCTTCACTCCAGTCGCAAAACTCTGCTCTCTGCAACATTTCTTCTGCACCCCAGTCTCCAAACTGTGCTCTCTGTAACTGTCCTGCTGCACCCCAGTCTCCAACCTCTGCTCTCTGTAGCTATCCTTCTGCACCTCAGTGTTCAACCTCTGCTTTCTGCAAGATCCTTCTCCACCTCAATCTCCAAGTTCTGCAATCTGTAACGGTCCTTCTGTACCCCAGTCTCCAACATCTACTCTCTGAAACAATCCTTCTGCACCTTAGTCTCCAAACTTTGCTCTCTATAACAAACCTTCTGCACCCCACTCTCTAAACTCTGCACTCTGTAACAGGCCTTCTGCAACCCAGTTTCCAACCTCTTCTCTCTGCAACGATCCTTCTTCACCTCAGTCTCCATCCTCTGCTCTCTCCAACTGTCCTTCTGCACCCCAGTCTCCTTCCTCTACTCTCTGTAAGAATCTTTCTGCACCCCAGTATCCAACCGCTCCTCTCTGTAACAGTCCTTCTGCACCTCAGTGTCCAACCTCTGATCTTTGTAATGAACCTTCAGCACCTCAGTCTCCAATCGCTGCTCTCTGTAACAGGCCTTCTGAACCCCATTATCCAACCTATGCTTTCTGGATCAGTCCTTTTGCACACCAGTATCCTAACTCTGCTCTCTGTAACAGTCCTTCTGTAACGCAGTCTCAAAACTCTGCTCTCTGTAACTGTCCTCTGCACCCCAGTCTCCAACTTCAGCTTTCTGTATCAGTTCTTCTGCACCCCAGTCTCCAACCTCTGCTCTCAGTAAGAGTCCTTCTGCACCCCAGTCTCCAACTTCTGCTCTCTGCAACATTTCTTCTGCACCCCAGTCTCCATCTGTGCTCTCTGTAACTGTCCTTATGCACCCCAGTATCCAACTTCTGCTCTCTGTAACGATCTTTCTGCACCACAGTCTGAAACCTCTACTCTCTGCAACGATCTTTCTGCCCCTAAGAATCCAACATCTGCTCTTCGCAATGATCCTTCTGCACCTCAGTCTCCATCCTCTGCTATCTGTAACAATCCTTATGCACACCAGTCTCCAACCTCTGTTCTCTGTAACAGGTCTTCTGCACCCCAGTCTCCAAACTCTGCTCTCTGTAACAGGCCTAATGCACCCCAGTCTCCAACCTCTTTTCTCTGCAATGATCTTTCCCACCTCAGTCTCCAACCACTGCTCTCTGCAACAGTCCTTCTGCACCCCAGTATCCAACCTCTGCTCTCTGTAAGATCCTTCTTCACCCCGGCCTCAAAACTTTGCTCTCTATAACAGTCCTTCTGCACCTCAGTCTCCAAATTCTGTTCTCTGCTACAGTCCTTCTACACCCCAGTATCCAACCTCTGTTCTCTGAAACAGTCCTTCTGAACCCTAGATTCCAAACTCTGCTCTGTGTAACAGTTCTTCTGTACCACAGTCTTCAACATCTGCTGTCTGTAACGTTTCTTCTGCACCCCAGTCTCCAAACTCTACTTTCCATATCATTTATTCTGCACCCCAGTCTCAAACCTCTGCTCTCTGTAACAGTCCTTCTGCACCTCACTCTCCAATCTGCTCTTTGGAACAGTTTTTCTGCACCCCAGTCTAAAACCTCTGGTCTCTATAAAATCCTTCTTCACCCCGGGCTCCAGTCGTTGCTCTCTATAACAGTCCTTCTGCACCTCAGTCTCCAACTTCTGCCGTATGCAACATTCCTTCTGCACCCCATTCTCCAACCTCTGTTCTCAGCAAAAGTCATTCTACACCCCAGGCTCAAAACTCTGCTCTCTGTAACAGTCCTTCTGTACCGCAGTCTCCAACCTCTGCTGTCTGTAACAGTCCTTCTGCACCCGAGACTCCAAACTCTACTTTTTATATCAGTTATTCTGCACCCCAGTCTCCAACCTCTGCTCTCTGTAAAAGTCCTCTTGCACCTAAGTCTCCAACCTCTGCTCTCTGCAACACTCCTTCTGCACCCCAGTCTCCAAGCTCTTCTGTCTGCAACAGTCCTTGTACACCCCTGTCTCCAAACTCTGCTCTCTGCAACGATCCTTCTGCATCACAGTCTCCAACATCTGCTCTCTGCAACAGTACTTCTGCACCCCAGTCTCCAACCTCTGCTCTCTGGTACAGTCCTTCTTCACCCCAGTCTCAAACCTCTGCTGTCTGCAACATTTATTCTGCACCCCAGTATCCAACCAGTGCTCTCTGAATCTGTCCTGCTGCACCCCAGTCTCCAAACTCTGCTCTCTGTAGCGATCCTTCTGCACCTAAGTCTCCAACCTCTGCTCTCTGTTTCAGTCTTTCTGCACCCCAGTCTTTAAGCTCTGCTCTCTGTAACAGTCCTTCTGCACATCAGTTTCCAAACTTTGCTCTCTGTAAAAATTCTTCTTCACCTCAGTCTCCAAACTCTTTTTTGTGTAACAGGCCTTCTGCACCCCTGTCTTCAACCTCTGCTCTCTGTGACGATCTTTCTGCACCTCAGTCTCCAAACTCTGCTCTATGTAACAGACCTTCTGTACCCCATTCTCCAACCTCTGCTCTCGGTATCAGTCCTAAACTGAAGACTCCAAACTCTGCTCTCTTTAACGGCCCTTCTGCACCCCAATTTCCAAAGTCTGCTTTCTGTAACAGTCCTTCTACACCTCAGTCTCCAAACTCTGCTCTCTGTAACAGTCCTTCTACACCTCAGTCTTCAACCTCTGCTCCCTGTAACAATCCTTCTGCACCTCAGTCTGAAACCTCTGCTCTCTCCATGATCCTTCTGCACCGCAGTCTCCAACCACTGCTCTCTGTAACAGTACACCTGCACATCAGTCTCTAACCTCTACTCTCTGCAAGATCCTTAATCAACGCAGTCTCCAAACTCTGGTCTCTATAACAGTCAATCTGCACCCCAGTCTTCAACCTCTCCTCTCTGTAACAGGCGGTCTGCATGCCAGTCTCCATACTCTGCTCTCTGTAGCAGGCCTTCTGCACCCCAGTCTCCAAACTCTGCTCTCTGCAATGATCCTTCTGCATCCCAATCTCCAACCTCTGCTCTCTGCAATGATCCTACTGCACGAAAGTCTCCAACCTCTGATATCTGCAACAGTACTTCTGCACCTCAGTCTCTAACTTCTGCTCTCTGTAAGATCCTTCTGCACCCCTATCTCCAAGCTCTTCTATTTACAACGATCCTTCTGCACCCCAGTCTCCAAACTTTGTTCTATGTAACAGGACTTCTGCACCTCAGTCTCCAACCTCTGCTCTCTGCAACAGTCCTTCTGCACTTCAGTCTCTAAATTCTGCTCTCTGCAACAGTCCTTCTGTACTGCATTCTCTAAACTCTACTCTCTGTATCGTTCTTTCTGCACCCCATACTAGAGTCTCTGCTAACTGTATCAGTCCTTCTGCAGCCCAGTCTCTAACTTCTGCTCGAAGTGTCCTTCTGCACCTTAGTCTCCAACCTCTGCTCTCTGCAACAGTCCTTCTGCAACCCAGTCTCCAACCTCTGCTCTCTGCAACAGTCCTTCTGCACTTCAGTCTCCAACATCTGCTCTCTACAACAGTCCTTCTACACCCCAGTCTTCAACATCTGGTCTCTGCAACAGTCCTTCTGCACCACAGTCTGAAAACTCTGCTGTCTGAAATGAACCTCCTGCACCACAGTCTCCTACCTCTGCTGTCTGTTACAATCCTTCTGCACCTCAGTCTCCGTCATCTGCTCTCTGAAAGATCCATCTGAACCCCAGTCTTTAACATCTGCTCTCTGTAACAGTCCTTCTGCACCTCAGTCTCCAAACTCTGCTCTCTGCAACAGCCTTCTGCACCCCAGTCTGCAAACTATGCTCTCTTCAACGATCTTTCTGGACGTCAGTCTCCAACGTCTGCTCTCTGCAACAGTCCTTCTGCACCACAGTCTCCAACCTCTTCTCTCTGTAAGATCTTTCTGCACTCCAGTTTCCGAACTCTGCTCTTTCTAACATTCCTTCTCCACCCTAGTCACCAACCTCTGCTTTCTACAAAGGTCCTGCGCACCCCAGTCTCCGAACTCTGTCCTCTGCAACAGTTTTTCTGCTCCCCAGTCTCCAATATCTGCTCTCTGTAACAGTCCTTCTGTACCGCATTCAACAAACTCTGCTCTCTGTAACGGTCTTTCTGCACCCCAGTCTCCAACCTCTGCTCTCCGCAAGAGTCATTCTGCACGCCAGTCTCCAAACTCTGCTCTCTGCAACAGTCCTTCTGCACCCTAGTTACCGACATCTGATCTCTGCAGAGTCCTTCTGCAACTCAGTCTCCAAATTCTGCTCTCTGTAAGATCCTTTTGCACCCCTGTATTTAACCTTTGCTCTCTGAAACTATCCTTCTGCACCCGAGTCTCCAAACTCTGCTCTCTGTAACAGGACTGCCGGAACTCAGTCTCCAACCTCTGCTCCCTGCAGCAGTCCTTCTGCACCCCAGTCTTTAACCTCTGCTTTCTACAACAGTTCTTCTGGACCCTAGTTACCAACATCTGCTCTCTGCAACAGTCCTTCTGAACTTCAGTCTCCAACATCTGCTCTCTGCAACAGTCATTCTGCACCTCACTTTGAAAACTCTGGTCTCTGCAACTACCCTTCTGAACCCCAGTCTCCTACCTCTGCTCTCTTTAACAGTCCTCCTGCACCTAAGTCTCCCAACTCTGCCCTCTGTTTCATCCTTCTGCAACCCAGTCTTTAAACTCTTCTCTCTGTAACAGTCCTTCTGCACAACAGTCTCCAACCTCTGCTCTCTGTAACGATCTTTCTGGACCCCAGACTCCAATCTATGCTTTCTGTATCAGTCCTTTTGCACCCCAGTCTAAAACTTCTGCTATCTCTAAGAGTCCTTCTGCACCTCAGTCTTTAATCTCTCCTCTCTGCAATAGTCCTTCTGCACCCCAGTCTCTAACCTCTGCTCTCTGCAACTGTCCTTCTGTACTGCAGTCTCCAAGCTCTGCTCTCTGTAACGGTCTTTCTGCACCTATACTCCAATCTCTGCTTTCTGTATCAGTCCTTCTTCACCCAGTCTCCAACTTCTGCTCTCTCTGAGTCCTTTTGCACATGAGTCTTCAACCTCTGCTCTCTGCAAAAGTCCTTCTGCACTCCAGTCTTCAACCTCTGCTCTCTGCAACAGTCCTTCTTCACCCCAGTCTCCAACTTCTGCTCTCCGCAACAGTCCTTCTGCACCCCAGTCTCCAACTTCTGCTCTCTGCAACAGTACTTCTGCACAGCAGTCTGCAACGTCTGCTCTCTGTAAGAGCTTTCTGCACCCCAGTTTCCAAACTCTGGTCTCTGTAACATACCTTTCCACCCCATTATTCAACGTCTGATTTCTGAAAGTGTCCTGTTGCACCCCAGTTTTTAACCTCTGTCCTCTGCAACAGTCCTTCTGCTAACCAGTCTTTAACATCTGCTCTCTGTAACAGTCCTTCTGTACCGCAGTCTCCAACCTCTGCTCTCTATAACTTGTCCTTCTGAACCCCAGTCTTCAAACTCTACTTTCTGTATCAGTTTTTCTGAACCCCGGTCTAAAACTTCTGTTCTCTTTATCTATCCTTCTGCACCTCAGTCTCCAACCTGTGCTCTCTGTAACCTTCCTTCTGCACCAGAGTCTCCAACCTCTGCTCTCTGTAATAGTTTTTCTATACCGCAGTCTCCAAACTCTGGTCTCTGTAACTGTCCTTCTGCACCCCAATTTACAACCTCTGCTTTCTGTAACAGTGCTTCTGCACCTCAGTCTCCAAATTCTGCTCTCTGTAACAGTCCTTCTACACCTCAGTCTCCAACCTCTTCTCTCTGTAACAGTCCTTCTGCACCTCAGTCTGACACATCTGATCTCTGCATGATCCTTCTGCACTCCAGTCTCCAACCACTGCTCTCTGTAACAGTCCACCTGCACCTCAGTCTCCAACCTCTGCTCTCTGTGAGATCCTTCAGCAACCCAGTGTCCAAACTCTCCTCTTTGTAACAGGACTTCTGCACGCCAGTCTCCAAACTCTTCTCTTTGGAGCAGGCCTTCTGCATACCAGTCTCCAACCGCTGCTCGCTGCAATGATCCTTCTGCACCCTAGTCTCCAACCTCTGCTCTCTGAAATAATCCTACTGCACCCCAGTCTCCAACCTCTGATCTCTGCAACAGTTCTTCTGCATCAAACTATGTTCTCTGTAAGATACATCTGCATCTCCTACCTCTGCTCTCTGTAAGATGCTTCTGCACCCCTGTATCCAAACTCTGCTCTCTACAACAGTCCTTCTGCACCCTAGTTACCAACATCAGCTCTCTACAACATACCTTTTGCACCCCAGTCTCCAACATCTACTCTCTGCAACACTTCTTCTGCACCTCAGACTGAAAACTCTGCTCTCTGCAGTGAACCTTCTGCACTCCAGTATCCTATCTCTGCTCTCTGTAACAATCCTTCTGCACCTCCGTCTCCCAACTCTACTTTCTTTATGATCCTTCTGCAACACAGTCTTTAAACTCTGCACTCTGTAAGAGTCCTTCTGCAAAACAGTCTCCAACCTCTGCTCTCTGTAACAGGACTTCTGCAACCCAGTCTCCAAACTCTGCTCTCTGTAATAGGCCTTCTGCACCCCAGTCTCCAACCTCTTCTCTCTGCAATGATTTTTCTCCACCCAAGTCTCCAAATCTGCTCTCGGCAACTGTCCTTTTGCACCCCAGTCTCCAAACTCTGCTCTCTGTAAGATCCATCTGAACCCCAGTCTTCAACATCTGCTCTCTGTTACAGTCCTTTTGCACCGCGGTCTCCAAATGCTGCTCTCTGTAACAGTCCTTCCGTACGTCAGTCTCCATCCTCTGCTCTCTGTAACAGTCCTACTGCACCCCAGTCTCTACAATATGCTCTCTGCAACAGTCTTTCTTCACCCCAGTCTCCAAACTATGTTCTCTGTAAGATACATCTGCAATCCAATTTTTAATCTCTGCTCTCTGTAACATTTCTTCTCCACCCCAGTCTCCAACCTCTGTCCTCTGCAACAGTCCTTCTGCTCCCCTGTCTCTGAGATCTGCTCTCTGTAACAGACCTAATGTACTGCAGTTTCTAACCTCTGCTCTCTGTAAATGGTCCTTCTACAACCCAGTCTCCAACCTCTGCTTTTTTGAATCAGTCCTTCTGAACCCAGTCTCCCACCTCTTCTCTTTGTATCTATCCTTCTGCACCTCAGTCTCCAACCTGTGCTTCCTGTAACAGTCCTTCTTCACCCCAGTCTCAAACCTCTGTTCTCTGTAACAGTCCTTCTATACCACAGTCTCCAACCTCTGCTCTCTGTAAGGATTTTTCTGCACCCCAATTTCAAACATCTGCTTTCTGTAACAGTCTTTCTGCAGGCCAGTCTCAAAACTCTGCTCTCTATAGCAGGCCTTCTGCACCCCAGTTTCATTCCTATGCTCTCTGCAACGATCTTTTTGCACCACAGTCTCGAACGTTTGCTCTCTGCAATGATCCTACTGCACCCCAATCTCCAACCTCTGATCTCTGGAAAAGTCCTTCTTCACCTCCGTCTCCAAATTCTGCTCTCTGTAAGATCTTTCTAGACCCCTGTCTCCAACCTCTGCTCTGTTTACCAGTCCTTCTGCACCCCAGTCTTCAACCTCTGCTCTCCTCAAAAGTCATTCTGCACCCCAGTCTTTAAACTCTGCTCTCTGCAACAGTCCTTCTGCACCCTAGTTACCAACATGTGCTCTCTGCTACAGTAGTTCTGCACCACAGTCTTCAACCTCTGCTCTCTGTAACAGTCCTCCTGTACTGCAGTATCCAAACTCTGCTCTCTGTAACGGTCTTTCTGCACTCCAGACTCAAATCTCTGATTTCTGTATCAGTCTTCTGTACCCCAGTCTCCAAACTCTGCTCTCTGTAAGAGTCCTTCTGCATCTCTGTCTCCAACCTCTGATCTCTGCAGAGTCCTTCTGCAACTAAGTCTCCAAATTCTGCTCTCTGTAAGATCCTTCTGCACCCCTGTATTAAACCTCTGCTCTCCGGAACTGTCCTTCTGCACCCGAGTCTCCAAACTCTGCTCTCTGTAACAGGATTGCCGACCCTCAGTCTCCAACCTCTGCTCCCTGCAACAGTCCTTCTACAACCCAGTCTCCAACCACTGATTTCTACAAGAGTTCTTCTGGACACTAGTTACAAACATCTGCTCTCTGCAACAGTCCTTCTGCATTCCAGTCTCCAACATCTGCTCTCTGCTACAGTCATTCTGCACATCAGTCTGAAAACTCTGCTCTCTGCAACGACCCTTCTGCATCCCAGTCTCGTATCTCTGCTCTCTGTAACAGTCCTTCTGCACCTCAGTCTCCCAACTCTGCCCTCTGTTTCATCCTTCTGCAACCCAGTCTTTAAACTCGGCACTTTTTAACAGTCCTTCTGCCACCCAGTCTCCAAACTCTGCTCTGTGTAACAGGTCTTCTGCACCCCAGTCTCCAACCTCTTCTCTCTGCAACGACTCTTCTCCACCTCAGTCTTTAACTTCTGCTCTCTGCAACAGTCTTTTTGCACCCCAGTCTCTAAACTCTGCTCTCTGTAAGATCCATCCGAACCCCAGTCTCCAACCTCTGCTCTCTGTAACAGTTCTTCTGAACCCCAGTCTCCAAACTCTGCTCTCTGTAACAGTTTTTCTGCACCTCATTCTCCAACCTCTTCTCGCTGCAACAGTCTTTCTTCTCCCCATTTTCTGAGATCTGCTCTCTATAAAGGTCCTCTGTACTGCAGTGTCTAACCAGTGCTCTCAGTTTCGGTTCTTCTACAACCCAGTCTCCAAACTCTGCTTTCTGTATCAGCCTGTCTGGACCCCAGTATCCAACCTCTGTTCTCTGTATCCATCCTTCTTCACCTCAGTCTCCAACTTGTGCTCTCTGTAAGAGTCCTTCTGCATTGCGGTCGCCAACCTCTGCTCTCGGTAAGAGTCCTAAACGGGAGTCTTCAAACTCTGCTCTCTTTAACGGTACTTCTGCACCCAAATTTCCAACCTCTGCATCCTGTAACAGTTTTTCTGCACCTCAGTCTCCAAACTATGCTCTCTGCAACAGGCCTTCTAGACCCCACTCCCCAATATCTGTTCTCTGCAACAGTCCTTATGCATTACAGTATGAAATCTCTGCTGTCTGCAACGAATCTCCTGCACCCCAGTCTCCTACCTCAGGTGTCTGTTACAATCCTTCTGCACCTCAGTCTCCAAATTCTGCTCTCTGTAAGTTCTATCTCAGCTCCAGTATCTTACCTCTGCTCTCTGTAACAGTTCTTACCTTATCTTACCTCTGTTCTCTGTTACAATCCTTCTGCACCTCAGTCTCCAAATTCTGATCTCTGTAAGATCTATCTCAGATCCAGTATCTTACCTCTGCTCTCTGTAACAGTTCTTGGACACCTCAGTCTCCAACCTCTTCTCTCTGCAACAGTTCTTCTGCACCCCAATCTCTAACATCTGCTCTCTGTAACAGTCTTTCTGCACCTCTGTCTCCAAACTCTGCTCTCTGCAACAACCTTCTGCACCCCAGTCTGAAAACTATGCTCTCTGCAACGATCTTTCTGGACCCCAGTCTCCAACGTCTGCTCTCTGCAACAGTCTTTCTGCACCACAGTCTTCAACCTGTGCTCTCTGTAAGATCTTTCTGCACTCCAGTTTTCTAACTCTGCTCTCTAATATTCCTTCTAGACACCAGTCGCCAACCTCTGCTTTCTGCAAGGGTCCTGCAGCACCCCTGTCTCCAAACTCTGTTCTCTGCAACATTCTTTCTGCTCCCCAGTCTCCAGGATCTGCTCTCTGTAACAATCCTTCTGTACCACAGTCACCAAACTCTGCTCTCTGTAACTGTCCTTCTGCACCACAGTCTCCAACCTCTGCTTTCTGTATCAGTCCTTCTGAACCCCAGTCTCCAACCTCTGCTCTCTGTGTCTATCCTTCTGCACCTCAGTCTCGAACCTGTGCTTTGCGTAACGGTCCTTCTGCACCCCAGTCTCCAAACTCTGCTTTGTGTATCAGTCTGTCTGAACCCCAGTCTCCAACCTCTGTTCTCTGTTTCTATCATTTTGCACCTCAGTCTCAACCTGTGCTCTATGTAAGAGTCCTTCTGCACACCAGTCTCCAACCTCTGCTCTTGGTAACAGTCCTATACAGCAGTCTCAAAACTCTGCTCTCCTTAACGGTCCTTCTGCACACCAATTTCCAAAATCTGCTTCCTGTAAGTCCTTCTCCACCTGAGTCTCAAAACTCTGCTCTTTGTAACAGTCCTTCTACACCTCAATCTCCAACCTATGCTCTCTGTAACAGTCCTTCTGCACATCAGTATGAAAATTCGGCTCTCTGTAGGATCCTTCTGCACCTCAGTCTCCAACCACTGCTCTCGGTAACAGTCCCCCTGCACCTCAGTCTCCAATCCCTGCTCTCTGTAAGATTCTTCATCAGCCCAGTCTCCAAATACTGCTCTCTGTAACAGAAATTCTGCACCCAAGTCTCCAATTCTTGTCTCTGCAACGATTGTTCTCCACACCAGTCTCAAACCTCTGCTCTCTGCAACAGTCCTTCTGCACACCAGTCTCCAACCTCTGCTCTATGAAACTGTTCTTCTGCACCGCAGTCTCGAAACTCTGCTCTCTGTAACAGTCCTTCTGCACCTCAGTCTTCAACCTCTGCTCTCTGCAACAGTCCTTCTGCACCCCATTCTCTAACCTCTGCACTCTGCAACAGTCCTTTGCACCCAAGTTTCCAACATCTGCTCTCTGCAACAGTCATTCTGAACCACAGTCTCCAAACTCTGCTCTCTTTAACATCTTTCTGCTCGCCAGCTTCCAAAATCTGCTCTCTCTAACATTCCTTCTCTGCCGCAGTCTGTAACCTCTGCTTTCCTTGAGGGTCCTGCGGCACCCCAGTCTCCAACCTCTGCACTAGGAAACAGTCCTATACCGCACTCTCTAAACTCTGCTCTCCTTACCGGTCTTTCTGCACCCCAATTTCCAAACTCTGCTTCCTGTAACAGTCCTTCTGCACATGAGTCTCCGAACTCTGCTCTTTCTAACAGTACTTCTACACCTCAGTCTTTAAACTCTGCTGTCTGTAACAGTCTTTCTGCACCAATGTCTTCAACCTCTGCTCTCTGTAAAAATCCTTCTAAACCCCTGTCTGCAACCTCTGCTCTCTGTAATATCCTTCTGAAACTCAGTCTCCAAACTCTGCTCTCTGTAACAGTGCTTCTGCACACAGCTCTCCAACCTCTGCTCTCATCAAAGATCCTTCCTCACCAAAGTCTCCAACCTCTGCACTCTGCAACAATCATTCTGTACCTAGTCTCCAACATCTGCTCTCTAGAACAGTCCTTCTGCACCTCAGTCTGAAAACTCTGCTCACTGCAACGACCCTCCTTTACCCCAGTCTTTAACCTCTGGTCTCTGCAACAGTCCTTCTGCATCCCAGTCTTCAATATCTGCTCTCTGCAACAGTCCTTCTGCAACTCAGTCTGAAATCTATGCTCTCTGCAATGATCCTTCTGCACCTCAGTCTCCTAACTCTGCTCTTTGTAAGACCTTTTTGCAACCCAGTCTCCGAACTCTGCTCCTGGAAACAGTGCTTCTGCACCCTAGTCTTGAACCTCTGCTCTCTGTTAGATCCTTATGCACTCCAGTCTAAAAACTCTGCTCTCTGTAACAATCCTTCTGCACCCCAGTCTCCAACATCTGCTCTCTGCAACAGTTCTTCTGCACCTCAGTCTAAAAACTCTGCTCTCTGCAACGACCGTTCTGCATCTCAGTCTCCCACCACTACTCTCTGTAACAATCCTTCTGCACCTCAGTATCCCAACTCTGCTCTCTTTAAAAACCTTCTTCAACCAAGTCTCTAAACTCTTCTCTCTGTAACAGGCCTTCTGCACCCCAGTCTCTAACCTCTTCTCTCTGCAATGATTCTTCTCCACCCCAGTCTCCAACATCTGCTCTCTGCAACAGTCCTTTTGCCCCTCAGTCTCAAAACTCTGCTATCTGTAACACTCCTTCTGCACCTCAGTCTCCAAACTCTGCTCTCTGTAACAGTCCTTCTGCACCCCAGTCTAAAACATCTTCTCTCTGCAAAAGTTCTTCTGCACCCCAGTCTCCAAACTCTGCTATCTGCAACGCTCCTTCTGGACCCCAGTCTCCAACGTCTGCTCTCTTCAACAGTCCTTCAGCACCACAGTTTCCAACCTCTGCTCTTTGTAAGATTCTTGTGCACTCCAGATTCCATACTCTGCACTCGGTAACATTCTTTCTCCACCTCAGTCTCCAAACTCTGTCCTCTGAAACAGTCCTTCTGCTTTCCATTCTCTGACATCTGGTACTTCTGTACTGCAGACTCTAACCTCTGCTCTTTGTAATGGTCTTCTACGCCCCAGTCTCCAACCTCTGCTTTCCTGTATCAGTCTGTCTGAACCGCAGTCTCCAACCGCTGTTCTCTGTATCTATCATTCTGCACCTCAGTCTCCAACCTCTACTCTCTGTAACAGTAATTCTGCACTTCAGTCTCCAACCTCTGGTCTCTGTAGCATCCTTCTAAAACCCAGTCTCCAAACTCTTCTGTCTTTAACAATCCTTCTGCACACCAGTCTCCAACCTCTGCTCTCTGAAACGATACTTCTTAACACCAGTCTCCAATGTATGCTCTCTGCAACAGTTTTTTTCTGAAACCCAGTCTCCAATATCTGCTCTCTGCAACAGTCTTTCTTCACTTCAGTGGGAAAACTCTGCTCTATGCAACGAACCTTCTGCACCTCAATCTCCCAACTCTGCTCTCTGTAAGATCCTTCTGCAACCCAGTCTTTAAACTCTGCACTCGGTAATCATCCTTCTGCACAACAGTCTCCAACCTCTGCTCTCTGCAACAGGACTTCTGCAACCCAGTCTCCAACCACTGCTCTCTGTAACAGGCATTCTGCACCCTAGTCTCCAAGCACTTCTCTCTGCAAGGATTCTTCTTCACACCAGTCTCCAACCTCTACTCTCTGCAACAGTCCTCTTGAACAACAGTCTCCAAAATCTGCTCACTGTAAGATCCATCTGAACCCCAGTCTCCAACCTCTGCTCTCTGTAACAGTCCTTTTGCACCCCAGTCTCTAACCTCTGCTCCCTGTAAGAGTTTTTCTGCACCTCATTCTCCAACCTCTGCTCTCTGCAACAGTCTTTCTGAACCCCACTCTCCAACCTCTGATCTCTGCAACAGTCCGTCTGCACCCCAGTCTCCAACATCTGCTCTCTGCAACAGTCCTTCTACACCCCAGTCTCCAGCTCTGCTTTCTGCAATGATCTTTCTGAACCCCAGTCTCTAACGTTTGCTCTGAGCAAGAGTCCTTCTGGACCACAGTCTCCAAGCTCTGCTCTCTGTAACAATCCTTCAGCACCCCTGTTTGTAACCCCTGCTCTCTGTAAGATCCTTTTGCAACCCAGTTTTAAACTCTGCTCTCTGTAACAGTGCTTCTGCCAACCGGTCTCCAACCTCTGCTCGCTGCAACGATCCTTCTTCACCAAAGTCTCCAACCTCTGTTCTCTGCAACAGTCCTTCTACACCCCAGTCTTCAATATCTGCTCTCTGCAACAGTCCTTTTGCACATCACTCTGAAAAGTCTGCTCACTGCAAGGACCCTTCTGCACCATAGTCTCCTACTTCTGCTCTCTGTAACAGTCTTTCTGCACAACAGTCTCCAAACTCTGCTCTCTGTAACATGACTTCTGCCACCCAGTCTCCAAACTCTGCACTCTGTAACAGGCCTTCTGCACCCCAGTCTCCAACCTTTTCTCTCTGCAACAATTCTTCTCCACCCCAGTCTCCAGAATCTGCTCTCTTCAACAGTCCTTTTGCAACCCTATCTCAAAACTCTGCTCTTTGTAAGATCCATCTGAACCCCAGGCTCCAAACTCTGCTCTCTGTAACAGTCCTCTGCACCCCAGTCTCCAAACACTGCTCTCTGTAACAGTCCTTCTGCACCTCAGTCTCCAACCTCTGCTCTGCGTAAGTCCTTCTGCACCCAAGTCTCTAAAATCTGCTCTCTGCCACAGTCTTTCTAGACCACAGTCTCCAACATCTGCTCTCTGGAACAGTCCTTCTGCACCCCAGTCTCCAACCTCTTCTCTCTGTAAAAGTCCTTCTTTACCACAGTCTCCAAATTCTGCTCTCTGCATCAGTCCTTCTGCACCCCAGTCTCCAACCTCTGCTCTCTTCAACATTTCTTCTTAACTCCGGTCTCCAACCTGTACTCTCTGTAACTGTCCTTCTGCACCCCAGTCTTCAACCTCTGCTCTCTGTAGCGATCCTTCTACACCTCAGTCTCCAACCTCGGCTCTCTGCAAAGATCCTTCGGCACCTCAGTCTCAAGCCTCTGTTCTTTGCAATGATCCTTCTACACACCAGTCTCCAAGCTCTGTTCTCTGTAACAGTTTTTCTGAACATCAGTGTCAAAACTCTGCTCTCTGTAAAATTCCTTCTGCATCTCAGTCTCCAACCTCTGCTCTCTTTAACAGTTCTTTTGGACACCAATCTACAAACTCTGCTCTCTGTAAAACTCCTTCTGCACACCAGTCTTTATTCTCTTCTATCTGTAACACTCTTTCTGCACCGCAGTCTCTATCCACTGCTCTCTGTAAGAATCCTTCTGAACCCCAGTCTCCAACCACTCCTCTCAGTAACAGTCCATCTGCACCTCAGTCTCCAATATCTGCTCTTAGAAATGATCCTTCAGCACCTCAGTCTCAAACCACTGCTCTCTGTAACAGGCCTTCTGAACCCCATTCTCCAACATATGATCTCTGGATCAGTCCTTTTGCACACCAATATCCTAACTCTGCTCTCTGTAACAATCCTTCTGCACCTGAGTCTCCAACATCTGCTCTCTGGAACGGTTTATCTGCACCCCAGTCTCCAAACTCTGTTCTCTGCATTAGTCCTTCTGCACACCAGTATCCAACCTCTGCTCTCTGTAACAGTCCTTCTGTAACACAGTCTCAAAACTCTGCTCTCTGTAACGGTCGTTCTTCACCTCAGTCTCCAAAGTCAGCTTTCTGTATCAGTTCATCTGCACCCCAGTCTCGAACCTCTGCTCTCAGAAACAGTCCTTCTGCACCCCAGTCTCCAACTTCTGCTCTCTTCAACATTTTTTGCACGCCAGTCTCCATCTGTGCTCTCAGTAATTGTCTTTCTGCACCCCAGTCTCCAACCTCTGCTCTCTGTAACGATCATTCTGCACCAGAGTCTGAAACCTCTGCTCTCTACAATGATCATTCTGCCCCTCAGTCTCCAACCCCTGCTCTCTGCATGATCCTTCTGCACCCCAGTCTCCAACCTCTGCTCTCTGTAAGAGTCCTTCTGCACTTCAGTGTCCAACCTCTGCTCTCTGTAACAATCCTTCTGCACCTCAGTCTCCAACCTCTGCTATCTGTAACAATCCTTCTGCACACCAGTCTCCAACCTGTGCTCTCTGTAACAGGTCTTTTGCACCCAAGTCTCCAAACTCTGCTCTCTGTAACATTCCTAATGCACCCAGTCTCCAACCTCTTGTCTTTGCAATGAACCATCTGCACTTCAGTCTCCAACCACTGCTCCCTGCAACAGTCCTTCTACACCCAGTCTTTAAACTCTGCTCTCTGCAAGAGTCCTTCTGCACCGCAGTTTCCAACCTCTGCTCTCTGTAAGATCCTTATTCACCCCGGTCTCCAAACTTTGCTCCCTATAACAGTCCTTCTGCATGTCAGTCTCCAACCTCTGCTCTCTGCTACGGTCCTTCTGCACCTCAGTATCCAAACTCTGTTCTCTGCAACAGTCCTTCTGCACCCCAGTCTCCAAACTCTGCTCTCTATAACAGTTCTTCTGTACCGCAGTCTCCAAACTCTGATGTCTGTAACGGTCATTCTGCACCCCAGTCTCCAAACTCTACTTTCAATATCAGTTATTCTGCACCCCAGTCTCCAACCTCTGCTGTCTGTAACAGTCCTTCTGCACCTCAGTCTCCAACCTCTGCTCACTGCAACAGTTCTTCTGCACCCCAGTCTCCAACATCTTTTCTCTGCAACAATCCTTCTAAACCCCAGTCTCTAACCTCTTCTCTCTGCAAGGATCCATCTGCATCCCAGTCTCCAACATCTCCTCTTTGCTACAGTCCTTCTGCACCCCAGTCTCAAACCTCTGCTCTCTGCAACATTTCTTCTGCACCTCAGTCTCCCACCTGTGCTCTGTGTATCTGTCCTGCTTCAACCCAGTCTCCAATCTCTGCTCTCTGTAGCGATCTTTCTGCACCTCAGTCTTCAACCTCTGATCTCTGCAAGGATCTTTTTCACCACAGTCTCCAACCTCTGCTCTCTGCAACAGTCCTTCTGCACCCTAGTCTCCAAGCTCTGCTCTCTATAACAGTTCTTCTGAACCCCAGTCTCTAAATTCTGCTCTCTGTAAAAGGCCTTCTGCACCCCAGACTTCAACCTCTGCTCTCTGTAACAGGCATTCTGCACCCCACTCTCCAACATGTGCACTCTCTAACGATTCTTCTGCACATCAGTCTCCAAACTCTGCTCTCTGTAAAAGTCCTCTGCACCCCAGAATTCAACTTCTGCTCTCTGCTACATTCCTTCTGCACCTCAGTCTGAAAACTCTGCTCTCTGCAAAAATTTTTCTGCATCCCAGCTTCAAACCTTTGCTCTCTGTGACACAACTTCTGTACCTCAGTCTCCAAAATGCTCTCTGTAAGATCCTTCTGAAACCCAGTCTCGAAACATTGCTATCTGTAACAGTTCTGCTGGACACTAATCTCCAAACTCTGCTCTCTGAAAGAATCCTTCTGCACCCCAGTCTCCAAACTATCCTCTCTGTAACAGTCCTTCTGCACCTCAGTCTCCAAACTCTGCTCACTGTAATGATGCTTCAGCACCCCAGTCTCCAACTTCTGTTCTCTGTAACAGTCTTTCTGCACCCTCGTCTCCAACATCTTATCTCTGAAACGGTCCTTCTGCACCCCAGTCTCCAAACTCTGTTCTCTAACAGTCCTTCTGTACCTCAGACTTCAACCTCTGCTCTCTGTATCAGTCCTTCTAAGCCTCAGTCTGAAACTCTGATCTCATCAACGATCCTTCTGCACCCCAGTCTCCAAACTTTGCTATCTATAACAATCCTTCTACACAAAAGTCTCCAACCTCTTCTCTCTTACAGGTCTTCTGCACCCCAGTCTCCAATCTCTGCTTACTGTATCAGTCCATCTGCACCACAATTTCCAAACTCTGCTCTCTGTAATAGTCTTTCTGAATCTCAGTCTACAAACTCTGCTCTCTTCAACAGTCCTTCTGCACCCCAGTCTCCAACCTCTGTTCTCTATAACAACCCTTCAGCACCCCAGTCTCAAAATTTTGCTCTCTACAACGATCCTTCTACACCCCAGTCCCCAAACTCTGCTCTTTGCAACAGTCCTTCTGCACCCCAGTCTCCTACATGTGCTCTCTGCAAAAGTCCGTCTGCACCAAAGTCTGAAAACTCTGTTCTCTACAGCGATCTTTCTGCACCCCAGTCTCCAAACTCTGCTCTCTGTAACAGTCCTGCTGCACATCAGTCTACAACTCTTCTCTCTATAAGATTCTTTTTTTTTTATTGATTGTTCAAAACATTACAGAGCTCAAGACATATCATCTTTCATACATTCGACTCAATTGGGTTTTGAACTCCCAAAATACATAATACAGACTCACTTCTGTTACATACTCACATTTTTACATAATGGCATATTAGTGACTGTTGTATTCTGCTACCTTTTCTATCCCCTACTATCCCCCCTCCCCTCCCCTCCCCTCCCATCTTCCCTCTCTACCTCCTCTGCTGTTGTTCAATTCTCTCCCCTTTTTCCCCCCTCCCCCTTGCCCCTCATAACCTCTTATAATTTTGTGTATCACTGAAGGTCTCCTACCATTTCCATATGTTTTCCCTTCTCTCTTCCTTTCTCTCCCCCCATTCGTCTTAGTTTACTGTTAGTCTTTTCCTCATGCTCTTCCTTCCTGTTCTATTCTTAGTGGCTCTCTTTATATCAAAAAAGACATTTGACATTTGTTTTTTAGGGCTTGGCTAGCTTCACTTAGCATAATCTGCTCTAATGCCATCCATTTCCCTGCAAATTCTATGATTTTGTCGTTTCTTAGTGCTGCATAATACTCCATTGTGTATAGCTGCCACAATTTTTTTATCCACTCATCTATTGAAGGGCATCTAGGTTGGTTCCACAGTCTAGCTATTGTGAATTGTGCTGCTATAATCATTGATGTGGCCATATCCGTGTAGTGTGCTCTTTTAAGGTCCTCAGGGAATAGTCCAAGAAGGGTAATAGCTGGGTCAAATGGTGGATCCATTCCCAGATTTCCCAGAAATCTCCATACTGCTTACCAAATTGGCCTCACCATTTTGAAGTCCCACCAGCAGTGAACAAGTGTGCCCTTTTCCCCACATCCTCGCCAACACTTATTGTTGTTTGACTTCATAATGGCTGCCAATCTTACAGGAGTGAAATGGTATCTTAGGGTGGTTTTGATTTGCATTTCTCTGATTGCTTGAGATGGTGAGCATTTTCTCATGTGCTTGTGGATTGATTGTATGTCCTCCTCTGAGAAGTGTCTGTTCAGGTCCTTGGCCCATTTGTTGATTGGATTATTTGTTATCTTATTGTTTAATTTTTTGAGTTCTTTGTACATTCTGGATATTAGGGCTCTATCTGAGGTGTGAGGGGTAAAAATTTGTTCCCAGGATGTAGGCTCTCTATTTACCTTTTTTACTGTTTCTCTTGCTGAGAAAAAAACTTTTTAGTTTAAGTAGGTCACATTTGTTTATTCTTGTTAATAACCCTTGGGCTATGGGCGTTCTATTAAGGAATTTGGAGCCCGACCCCACAATATGTAGATCGTAGCCAACTTTTCTTTCTATCAGACGCAGTGTCTCTGTTTTTATATCTAGCTCCTTGATCCATTTTGAGTTAACTTTTGTGGCTGGCGAGAGAAAGGGATTCAATTTCATTTTGTTGCATATGGATTTCCAATTTTCCCAACACCATTTGTTGAAGATGCTATCCTTCCTCCATTGCATGTTTTTAGCCCCTTTATCAAATATAGGATAGTTGTAACTTTGTGGATTAGTCTCTGTGTCCTCTATTCTGTACCATTGGTCCACCTGCCTGTTTTGGTACCAGTACCATGCTGTTTTTGTTACTATTGCTTTGTAGTACAGTTTGAGCTCTGGTATCGCTATTCCTCCAGATTCACACTTCCTGCTTAGAATTGCTTTTGCTATTCTGGGTCTTTTGTTTTACCATATGAATTTCATGATTGCTTTATCTATTTCTACAAGAAATGTCTTTGGGATTCTGATTGGCATCGCATTAAACCTGTAGAGAACTTTGGGTAATATCGCCATTTTGATGATGTTAGTTCTGCCTATTCATGAACAGGGTACATTTTTTCCATCTTCTGAGATCTTCTTCTATCTCTCTCTTTAGGGTTCTGTAGTTTTCATTGTATAAATCTTTCACCTCTTTTGTTAGGTTGATTCCCAAGTATCTTATTTTCTTTGAGGATATTGTGAATGGAGTGGTTTTCCTTATTTCCATTTCAGACGTTTTGTTGCTGATATACAGGAATGCCTTTGATTTGTGCGTGTTGATTTTATATCCTGCCACTTTGCTGAATTCATTTATTAACTCTAGCAGCTTCTTTGTAGATCCTTTTGGGTCTGTTAGGTAAATTATCATGTCATCTGCAAATAGCGATAATTTAATTTCTTCTTTTCCTATTATTATGCCTTTAATTTCTTTTGTCTGTCTAATTGCTCTGGCTAGTACTTCGAGAACTAAATTGAATAGAAGTGGTGATAGAGAACATCCTTGTCTTGTTCCAGATTTTAGAGGGAATGCCTTCAGTTTTTCTCCGTTTAGGATGATGCTAGCCTGAGGTTTAGCATATATAGCTTTTACAATATTGAGGTAAGTTCCTGATATCCCTAGTTTTTCTAATGTTTTGAACATAAAGGGATGTTGTATTTTGTCAAATGCTTTTTCTGCATCTATCGAGATGATCATATGGTTCTTGTCTTTAAGCCTATTGATGTGGTGAATAGCATGTATTGATTTCCGTATATTGAACCAGCCTTGCATACCAGGGATGAATCCTACTTGACCATGGTGCACAAGTTTTCTGATATGTTTTTGTATTCGATTTGCCAGAATTTTTGCATCCAAGTTCATTAGAGATATTGGTCTGTAGTTTTCTTTCTTTGAAGTGTCTTTGTCTGGTTTTGGGATCAGGGTGATGTTGGCCTCATAGAATGAATTTGGAAGAGCTCCTTCTTTTTCTATTTCTTGAAATAGTTTGAAAAGTATTGGTATTAGTTCTTCTTTGAAGGTTTTGTAGAACTCTGCTGTATACCCATCAGGTCCAGGGCTTTTCTTGGTTGGTAGTCTTTTGATGGCTTCTTCTATTTCTTCCTTTGTTATTGGTCTGTTTAAATTGTGTGTGTCTTCATGTCTCAATCTGGGCAAATCATAGGCCTTAAGAAATTTATCGATATCTTCACTATCTTCTATTTTATTAGAATATAGGGTTTCAAAATACTTTCTAATTATCTTCTGTATTTCTGTAGTGTCTGTTGTGATATTGCCTTTTTCATCCCGTATATTAGTAATTTGAGTTCTCTCTCTTCTTCTTTTTGTTAGCATAGCTAAGGGCTTGTCTATCTTATTTATTTTTTCAAAGAACCAACTTTTAGTTTTATCAATTTTTTCAATGGTTTTTTTTTGTTTCAATTTCGTTTATTTCTGCTCTAATTTAAATTATTTCTTGTCTTCTACTACAATTGCTGTTGTTTTGTTCTTCCTTTTCTAGGTTTTTGAGGTGTAGTGTGAGTTCATTTATTTGTTGTTTTTTTCTTTTTTTGATGAAAGAACTCCAGGATATGAATTTCCCTCTTAAAACTGCTTTCATTGTGTCCCATAGATTCCTGTATGTTGTGTCTGTATTATCATTTGACTCTAAGAATTTTTTTATCTCTTCCTTTATGTCTTCTGTAACCCATTGATCATTCAATAACATATTGTTCATTTTCCATGTGGTGTAGGATTTTTCCTTCCTTTTTTTATCATTGATTTCCAATTTCATTCCATTATGGTCAGATATGGTGCATGGTATTATCTCCACACTTTTATATTTACTACGATTTGCCTTATGGCATAATATATGGTCTATTTTTGAGTAGGATCCATGTGCTGCTGAGAAGAACGTGTATCCACTTGATGATGGTTGGTATATTCTATATATGTCAGTTAGGTCTAGGTTATTGATTGTGCTGTTGAGTTCTATAGTTTCTTTATTCAGTTTTTGTCTAGAGGATCTGTCTAATGGCGAGAGCGGTGTGTTGAAGTCATCCGTAATTATTGTGTTATGGTCTATTTGACTCTTGAACTTGAGGAGCGTTTGTTTTATGTAGATTGCAGCTTCATTTTTTGGTGCATACAAATTGATAATTGTTATGTCTTGTTGGTGGATGGTCCCTTTTAACAGTATATAGTGTCCTTCTTTATCCTTCTTAATTAACTTAGGTTTGAAGTTGATTTTATTTGATATGAGTATGGCCACTCCTGCTTGCTTCCGAGGGCCACGTGAGTGGTATGATTTTTCCCAACCTATTACCTTCAGCCTGTGTATGTCTTTTCCTATCATATGAGTCTCCTGAAGGCAGCATATTGTTGGATTTGTTTTTTTGATCCAGGTTGCTAGCCTATGTCTCTTGATTGGTGAGTTTAGGCCATTAACATTTAAAGTTACAATTGAGATATGATTTGTACTTCCAGTCATGCTTCTTTATTTATTTATTTTAGTTTGGCTAGTTTTACTTTTTTGGTTATTTTCCTCCTCCTTTACTGAGATACCTCTTGTTGTTAGTTTTGGGCACTATTTTTCAATTCCTCTTCTTATAGTATATTGCTCAGAATTCTTTGCAGTGCTGGTTTTCTTGCTGCAAATTCTTTTAGCTTTTGTTTATCATGAAAGATTTTAATTTCGTTGTTAAATCTGAAGCTCAATTTTGCTGGATACAGTATTCTTGGTTGAAATCCATTATTTTTCAGCGTTTGAAATACATTGTTTCAGGATCTTCTCGCTTTCAAAGTCTGTGCTGAGAAATCAGTCGTTAACCTAATTGGTTTACCCCTGAATGTAATCTGTCTCTTTTCTCTGGTAGCTTTTAATATTCTCTCCTTGTCCTGTATGTTGGCTATCTTCATAATTATGTGTCTTGGAGTTGGTCTATTATAGTTTTGAATGTTTGGGGTCCTGTAGGCTTCCAGGATTTGGCAATCCATTCCATCTTTCATCTCTGGGAAGTTTTCTACAATTATTTCATTTAATATGCTGTCCATTCCTTTGGTTTGAATCTCTGTGCCTTCTTCTATCCCGATGACTCTCAAATTTGGTTTTTTAATGACATCCCATATCTCTTGAATAGATTGCTCATGGGATTTAAGCATCTTTTCTGTGTTGACTATACTCTTTTCAAGTTGATAAACCTTGTCTTCATTATCTGATTTTCTGACTTCTACTTGATCAAGTCTATTTGTAATATTCTCGTTTGAGTTTTTAATTTGGTTTATAGTTTCCTGCAATTCTAGGATTATAGTTTGATTCTTTTTTAAGATCTCTATCTCCTGGTAGAGCTCGTTCTTTGCCATTTGAATTTGTTTGTTTAATTCATTTTCAAAATATATTTTTATTGCTTGGACTTGCTGTCTCATGTCTTCTCTAATATTCCTTTCCATTTGAGTTAGGTATGCCTTGAGTTCTTTCCCTATCCCTGGTTCTGATGTTTCTATGTCCTCTTGTAGAATTAAGTTGTCTTGCATTGTTTGTACTCCTTTTTTCCCTTGTTTTCTCATGTTGTCCCCGTTGCTTTCCAGCTCTATTTGATTGTCGTGTTTCTGCTCTCTTCTATAGATTTGTTTTGGTTCTGTATTACTCTGATGCCTCTCCTTAGTGTTGTTAAACTATGCCTGCTGACGTGGATTCCACTGTGAAGGAAGATCCGACGTCCGAGCTCCAGTGACGACACTACTTTGCTATGACCGAACCCAGTTCCTTGCCGGGGTGTCCTGATGTGGTGGTGTGACTGGACTGTCTCTGTTTGATTTCAGCTCCCAGTTGCAGCAGGCAGGCAGTCTCCAGCCGCCCAGTATCACAGGCCGCGGGCGGGTGATCGGTCACCTGCGGCCGGGTGTTCTCCTACTGCCCAGCTATGCGGGCAGTGGGTGAACTGTCGCCGGCGGGCCTGCAATTTCCAGCTGCCCAGTCTCAAGGGCCTTGCCTCTAGCCTCCTGGTTTCTCCTGCTAGCCTTCTGTAGCCGCAGGGCAGGCCGCACGAATCAGTTGGCCTAGATCTCCGGGGTCCCACAGTTGGCAATTGGGATCCCAGGCACTCTGTCCTTTGGATTTTTCCTGCTTGCCCCTCCCCAGCGCTAGCTAGAGAGGTTTCATTTTGGCTGCAGATGGGGAGGGGGGGTTGCAGGTCAGGTGCCTCTAGTTCCCCCCTAGTCTTTATGCAGGCTCACTCTGATTCTCCCTCCCCCGGCAAGCCTAGGAGAGATTTTATGGGAGTTCCCGATGTATGGGGGATGGGCTGAGTGCCACACACCTGTTTTGTTGTTGAGATCTGTTGGAGAATGGCGGTGGATATTTCAGCTGCTCAAGATGCTGACTGCTGATTGCCTTGGTGGAGTGTCCACTGTGGGGGATGGGACTGTACCGCTTCCTTCCCCGTCTAAACTCCCGTACTCAGCCCGGGGGTCAGTGCGGGCTTGGCTGGTGGGATTCCATCTGATCGCAGCCGAGCCTCTCCCTGCTTGCTAATTAATCGCTTCCCTGTGGCGCCACGCCTTCTGTAGCCGCAGGGCAGGCCGCACGAATCAGTGGGCCTGGATCTCCAGGGTCCCACAGTTGGCAATTGAAATCCCAGGCACTCTGTCCTTTGGATTTTTCCTGCTTGCCCCTCCCCAGAGCTAGCTAGACTGTAAGATTCTTGTCCAAACTTGTCTAAAAAATCTGCTCTCTGTAAGAGTTCTACTAAACCCCAGTCTCCAAACTCTGCTCTTTGCAATGATTGTTCCGCACCTCAGTCTCGAAACTCTACTCTCTGCAACAGTCCTTCTGCACCCCAGTCTCAAAACTCTGCTGTCTGCAACGATCTGTCTGTTCACAAGTTTCCAACATATGCTCTCTGCAACGATCCCTCTGCACCCCAGTCTAAAAATTCTGCTCTCTACAACAATACTTTTGCACCCCAGTTTCCAACCTCTGCTCTCTGCAAAAGCCCTTCTGCACCCCAGTCTCCAATATCTGCTCCCTGCAACAGTCTTTCTGCACCTCAGTCTGAAAACTCTGCTCTCTGCAATGATCATTTTGCACCCCAGTCTCCAACCTCTGTTCTCTAAAACAGTTATTCTGCACCCCAGTATCCAACCTCTACTCTCTGTAACAGTCCTACTGTACTGCAGTCTCCAAACTTTGTTCTTTGTAAGGGTACTTATGCACCCCAGTATCCAGCCTCTGCTTTCTCTATCCGTCGTCTTCCACCACAGTCTTTAAACTCTGCCCGCTGTAACAGTCCTTCCGCAACTCAGTCTGCAAACTCTGCCCTCTGTAACAGACCTTCTGCACCCCTTCTCCAACCTCTGTTCTCTGTAACAGTCCTCGTGTATTGCAGTCTCCAAAAAATGCTCTCTGTAATGGTCCTCCTGCACCCCAGTCTCCAACCTCTGCTTTCTGTATCAGTACTTCTGCACCCCAGTCTCGAACCTCTGCTCTCAGTAACAGTCCTTCTTCACCTCAGTCTCCAAACTCTGCTCTCTGCCACAGTCCTCCTGAAACAAAGTGTCAAACCTCTACTCCCTGCAACACTCTTTCTGCACCTCAGTCTCTAAACTCTGCTCTCTGTAACAGTCCTTATGTACCGCAGTCTCAAAACTCTGCTCTCTGTTATGGTTCTTCTGAATCTCAGTCTCCAACGTCAGCTTTCTTTATCAGTTCTTCTGCACCCCAGTCTCCAACCTGTGCTCTCAGTAACAGTCCTTCTGCACCCCAGTCTCTAACTTCTGCTCTCTGCAACATTTCTTCTGCACCCCAGTCTCCATCTGTGCTCTCTGTAAAGGTTCTTCTGCACCCCAGTCTCCACCCACTGATCTCCTTAACAATCCTTCTGGACCTCAGTCTCCAACCTCTGCTCTCTGTAACAGTCCTTTTGTACCGCAGTCTCAAAACTCTGCACTCTGTAATACTCTCTGAACCCCAGACTCCAACGTCAGCTTTCTATATCAGTTCTTCTGCACCGCAGTCTCCAAACTCCGCTTTCTATAACAGTCCTTCTGCAACTCAGTCTGCAAACTCCGCTCTCTGCCACAGTCCTTCTGCCCCTCAATCTGAAAACTATGTTCTTTGCAACGAACCTTCTGCAACCCTGTCTCCAATCCCTGATTTCTGTAACAGTCCTTCTGCACCCCAGTCTCCAAACTCTGCTCTTTTTAATAGGCCTTTTGCACCCCATTCTCCAACCTCTGCTCTCTGTAACAGTGCTTCTGCACCTCAGTCTACAAACTCTGCTCTCTGCAACAGTCCTTCTGCACCAAATCTCCAACGTCTGCCTCTGTAACATTTCTAATGTAACCCAGTCTCCTAACTCTGCTTTCTGCAACACTCCTTCTGCACCCCAATCTCCAACCTGTGCTCTCCGCAACAGTGTCCAGCCTCTGCTGTCTGCAACAGTCCCTCTGCAACCCACTCTCCAACCTCTGCTCTCTGTAACAATCCTTCTTCACCTCAGTCTTCAACCTCTGCTCTCTGCAACGGTCCTTCTGCTCCTCAGTCGTCAAAAACTACTCTCTCTAAATGTACTTCTGAATCCCTTCTCTGAAATCTGCTCTGTGTAATAGGACTTCTGGACCCCAGTCTCCAACCTCTGTTCTCTATAACAATCCTTCTGCACTCCAGTCTCAAAATTTTGCTCTCTACTACGATTCTTCTGCACCCCAGTCACAAAACTCTTCTCTTTGCAGCAGTCCTTCTTCACCCCAGTCTCCAACATGTGTTCTCTGCAAAAGTCTTTCTGCTCCTCAGTCTGAAAAAACTCTGTTCTCTACAACGATCTTTCTGCACCCCTGTCTCCCACCTCTGCTCTTTGTAACAGTCCTGCTTCACATTGGTCTACAACTCTGCTCTCTGTAAGATCCTTGTGCAACCATGTCTGAAAACTCAGCTCTCTATAGGAGTTCTACTGCACCCTAATTTCCAACCTCTGCTCTCTGCAATGATCCTTCTGCACCTCAGTCTCGAAACTCTACTCTCTGTAACAGTCCTTCTGCACCCCAGTCTCAAACCTCTTCTGTTTGCAATGATCATTCTGTACACCAGTTTCCAACGTCTGCTCTCTGCAACAGTCCTTCTGCACCCCAGTCTCCAAACTCTGCTCTCTGCAACAATCCCTGGGCACCCCACTATCCAATATCTGCTCTATGCAACAGACCTTCTTCACCCCTGTCTCCAATCTCTGCTCTCTGCAACAGTCCTTCTGCACCTCAGTCTGAAAACGCTGTTCTCTGCAATGATCCTTCTGCACCCCAGTCTCCAAACTCTGCTCTCTGTAATACTCATGTTGCACCTCAGTCTCGAAACTCTGCTCTCTGTAAGATTGTTCTGCAACCCTGTCTCCAAACTCTGCTCTGTGTAACAGTCCTTCTGCACCCCAGTCTCCAACCTCTGCTCTTTGCAAGAGTCCTTCTAAAACCAAGTCTCCAAACTCTGCTTTCTGCAACACTCCTTCTGCACCCCAGTCTCAAACTTCTGTTCTCTTTAACAATCATTCTTCACCTCAGTTACCAAACTCTGATCTCTGCAATGGTCTTTCTTAACCACAGTCTCCAACCTCTTCTCTCTGTAACAATCCCTCTTCACCTCATTCTCCCAACTCTGCTCTCTGTAAGATCCTTCTCCAACATCTGCTCACTGCAACAGTTTTTGTGCACCCCATTCTCCAACATCTGCTCTCTGCAACAGTTCTTCTGTATCTCAGTCTGAAAATTCTGCTCTCTGCAATAATCCTTCTACACCTGAGTCTCCAACCTCTCCTCCCTGTAACAGTCCTTCTGTATCAGTCTTCAACTTCTGCTCTGTATCAGTGCTGCACCCCTGTCTGCCATATCTGCTCTCTGTATCAGTCCTGCACCCAAGTCTCCAAAATCTGATCTCTGCAACAGTCTTACTCCACCTGAGTCTGAAAACTCTGCTGTCTCCAACGATCCTTCTGCAACCAAGTCTCAAAACTCTGCTCTCTGTAACAGGCTTTCTGCACCACAGTCTCCTAACTCTGTTCTCTTTATCAGTACTTCTGCACCCCAGTAGCAAACCTCTGCTCTTTGTTACAGTCCTTCTGCATCACAGTCTCCTACATCTTCAATCTGCAACAGTCCTTCAGCACGCCAGATTCCAACTTCTGGTTTCTGCAACAGTCCTTCTACACCCCAGCCTCCAACCTCTGGTATCTGCAACAGTCCTTCTGCACCCTAGTCTCCAAACTCTGCTCTCTGTAAGAATCTTTCTGTGCCTCAGTCTCCAAACTCTACTCTCTGTTACCGTCCCTCTGCACCTCACTCTCCAACATTTGCTCTCTGTAAGTTTTTTCTGCAACCCAGTCTCCAAACTCTGCCCTCTGTAACAGTCCTTCTGCACGCCTTCTCCAACTCTCTTCTGTGTATCAGGCCTTCTGCATCCCAGTCTCCTAAGTCTGTTCTCTATAACAATCATTCTGCACCCCAGTTTTAACCTCTTCTCTCTGTAACAGTCCTTCTTCACCTCGGTTTACAATCTCTGCTCTCTGTAACATCCTTCTGCAAACTTTCTAAAAACTCTGCTCTCTGAAACAGTCCTTCTGCACCTCAGTCTCAAAACTCTGTTCTTTGCAACACTCTTTCTGCACCCCAGTAGCCAAACTCTACTCTCTGTAACAGTCCATCTGTACCCCAGTCTCCAAATACTTTTCTCTGTAACGGTCCTTCTGCACCCCAGTCTCCAACCTCTGCTTTCTGTATCAGTCTTTCTGCACCACAGTCTACAACCTCTGCTCTCTGTAACAGTCTTTCTGCACCACATATCCAAACTCTGCTATCTGCAACAGTTCTTATGCACCCCAGTCTACAACCTCTGGTGTCTGCAAAATTCTTTCTGCACCACAGTCTGCAACGTGTGCTCTGTGTAACAGTGCTTCTGCATCTCAAATCCAACTCTGCTCTCTGCAATGATCCTTCTGTACCTCAGTCTTAAACCTCTGCTCTCTGCAACTGTCCTTCTGCACCCCAGTCTCCAAACTCTGTTCTCTGTAACAGTCTTTCTCCACCTCAGTCTTCAACCTCTGATCTCTGAAAGAGTCCTTCTGCAACCCAGTCTCCAACATCTGCTCTCTAAACAGTCCTTCTGCACCCCAGTCCAAAATCTGCTCTCTGCAACAGTCCTTCTGCACCTCAGTGTCCAAACTCTGCTCTCTGCAATGATCCTTCTGAACCCCAGTCTCCAACGTCTGCTCTCTGAAAGATCCTTTTGACCCTAGTTTCCAAACTCTGCTCTCTGTAATATTCCTTCTCCATGCCAGTCTCAAAACTCTGCTTTCTGCAACGGTCCTGATGAACCCCAGTTTCCAACCTCTGTACTCTGTAACTCTCCTTCTGCTCCCAAATCTCCAAACTCTGCTCTCTGTAAAGGTCCTTTTGCAAGCCAGTCTCTAACCTCTGCTTTCTTTGTCCGTCCTTCTGTACCTCAGTCTCCAACCTCTGCTCTCAGCAAAAGTTCTTCTGCATCCCATTCTCCATCTTCTGCTCCCTGCAACAGTCCTTCTGAAAAAAAGTTTTCAACATCTTCTCTCTGAAAAAGTTTTTGGGTACCCTAGTCCCCAACCTCTGCTCTCTGCAACAGTCCTTCTGTACTGCAGTCTCCAACTTCTGCTCTCAGCAACAAAACTTCTACACCCCAGTCTCCAACATCTGCTCTCTGCAAAAGTCCTTCTGCAATTCAAACTGAAAATTTTGCTCTCTGCAACAATCCTTCTGTACCCCAGACTTCAACATCTGCTCTCTGTACCATTCCTTTTGCACCTCAGTTTGCAAACTCTGCTCAATGTAAGATCATTCTGCAACACAGTCTCCAAAATTTGCTCCCCTTAACAGTCTTTCTGCACCACAGTCTCCAACCTCTGCTCTCTATAACAGTCGATCTACACCTCAGTCTGAAACCTCTTCTCTCTGCAGGATCCATCTGAATCCCAGTCTCCAGACACTGCTCTCTGTAACAGTCCTCTTGCACCTAAGTCTCCAAACTCTGCTGTTTATAACTTCCTTCTGCTACTCAGTTCCTAACATTGCTCTCTATAACAGTCCTTCTGCACCGCAGTCTTAAACCTCTGCTCTCTGTAACAGGCCTTCTGCACCCCAGTCTCCAACCTCTTCTCTCTGCAACGATCATTCTACACCTTAGTCTCCAACATCTGCTCTCTGTAAGATCCTTTTGCAACCCAGTCTCCAACTCTGCCCTCTCGTCCTTCTGCACATTAGTCTCCAAACTCTGCTCTCTGCAACAGTCCTTCTACACCCCAGTGTCCAACATCTGCTCCCTGCAACAGTCTTTCTGCATTACAGCCTGAAAACTCTGCTTTCTGCAACGAACCTCCTGCACCCCAGTCTCCTACCTCAGGTGTCTGTTACAATCTTTCTGCACCTCAGTCTCCAAACTCTGCTCTCTGTAAGATCCATCTGAACCCCAGTCTCTTACCTCTGCTCTCTGTAACAGCTCTCTGTAGCAGGCCTTATGCACCCCAGTCTCCAAAATCTGCCCTCTGAAACAGTCCTTCAGCATGCCAGTCTGCAACCTCTGCTCTTTGTAATGGTCATTCTGCACGCCAGCATCACACCTCTGTTTTCTGTATCATAATTCTTCACCCCAGTCTCAAACGTCTGCTCTCTCTAACAGTCCTTTTGCATCTCAGTCTCCAACGTCTACTCTCTGCAACCGTCCTTCTGCACCCCAGTTTCCAAACTCTGCTCTCTGCAACGATCCTTCTGCACCCCAGTCTCCAACATCTCCTCTCCTTAACACTCCTTCTGCACCCCAGTCTCCAAAGTCTGTTCTCTGTAAGGTCCTTCTGCACCCCAGTTTCCAAACTCTGCTCTCTGTAACATTCCTTCTCCAGCCAGTCTCAAACCTCTGCTTTCTTCAACAGTCCTGCTGCAACCCATTCTCCAAACTCTGTTCTCTGAAACAGTCTGCTCTCCAATTTCCAATCTCCACTATCTGTAACAGTCCTTCTGTACCGCAGTCTCCAACTTCTGCACTCTGTAATTGTCTTTCTGCACCCTAATCTCCAACCTCTGATTTCTGTATCAGTCCATCTGCACCACAGTCTCCTAACTCTGTTCTCTGTTACAGTCCTTCTGCACCTCAGTCTCCCTTCTCTGCTTTCTCTAAGATCCTTTTGCAACCAAGTCTCCAAACTCTGCTCTCCATAACAGTCCTTCTGAACACAAGTCTCCAACCTCTGCTCTCTGCAACAATTCTTCTTCAGCCCAGTCTCCAACATCTGCTCTCTGCAACAGTCATTCTTCACCACAGTCTCCAAAATCGGCTCTCTTCAACAGTCTTCCTGCACCTCAGTCTGAAATCTCTGTTCTCTGCAATGACCGCCCTGCACCCCAGTCTCTTTCCTCTGCTCTCTGTAACAGTAATTCTGATCCTCAGTCTCCTACCTCTTCTTTCTGTAAGATCCTTCTGCAACAAAGTCTCCAAACTATGCTCTCTTTAGCAGTCCTTCTGCACAACAGTCTCCAACCTCTGCTTTTTGTAACAGGCCATCTGCACCCCAGTCTCCAACCTCTGCTCTCTGTAACAGGCCTTCTGCACCCCAGTCTCCAACCTCTGCTCTCTGCATCAGTCTTCTAAACCCCAGTCTCCAAACTCTGCTCTCTGCAATAGTCCTTCTGCACCCCAGTCTTCAAATTCTGTTCTCTGTAACAATCCTTCTGCACTTCAGTTCCCAAACTCTGACCTCTGCAATGGTCTTTCTGCACCCCAGTGTCTAACCTCTGCTGTCTGCAACCATCCTTTTGCACCCTTGTCTCCAACATCTGCTCCCTGAAAAAGTCGTTGAACCCCAGTCTCCAACATTTGCTCTCTGCAACAGTCCTTCTGCACCTCAGGCAGAAAACTCTGCCCTCTGCAATGATACTTGTGCACCCCAGTCTCCAAACTCTTCTTTCTGTAACATTTCTTCTGCACCTAAGTCTCCAACTTCTGCTCTCTGCAACAGTTCTTCTGCACCCTAGACTTTAACATCTACTCTCTGAAAGAGTCCTTCTACACCCCTGTCCAAATGCAAAAGAATGAGACCTGAACTACCTGAACTATTGCTCACCCTACAAAAAATCAACTCAAAATGCATTAAAGACCCAGGCACTAGACCAGAAATTATGCAGTTTCTAGGAAAAAACAAAGTCAATAGTCCAAACTACAGGCAGAGGTAATGACTTTCTCAATAGGATGCCAAAGCTCAGGAGATAACACCGAAAGTAAGATAATAGGATGGCATCAAATTAAGAAGGTTCTGCACAGGAAAGGAGACAATTAGAATATGAAGAGAGAACCTACAAAAAGGGAGAAAATCTTTATGAGGGGCTCTTCTAAAAGAGGATGAATATTCAGAATATTAATAAAGAACTCAAAAAACTTAACATCAATCCCACAATTATTAAATAACCCAATTATCAAATAACCCAATTACCAAATGGGAAACGAAATGAACTAAACAGAAACGTCTTAAAAGAAAATATGTGAGTGGCCAACAAATATATGAAAATACTTGCAAATCAAGACTACCCTGAGATTTCATCTCACTTCAGTGACAAAGGCAACCACCAAGAATACAAACAGAAATGCGTGTGACAAGGAGAGAATTGGAGAGAAAGGAGCACTCTCAATCTGTTGGTGGGAATGTAAATCAGCACAACCACCACGGAAATCGGGATGGAGGCTCCTCAGGAGTAGCCATGGACGACCCTGCGACCCAGCTCTACCTCTGCGGATCGAAGTCATCATACTATAATGACACATACATACCCATGAACCAGCCGAGGTGACATCAGTGCACGAATGGATAAAGAACATCTGGTATATGCACACTGGAATTTCATTCAGCCATAAACAAGAACGGAATTATGTCATGCTGGAAGATGGATGGATCTTCAGAACATTAAGGGAAATAATCAACTCAGAAAGTTAAGGGCCCTATGTTTTTCCTCTGTTAAAGCTAGAGGGGGAAAAGGAAGGAAAGTTGGGAAGGGAGTCTCATCATGAAAGTTGAAGTAAGATCAGTAGAGTCAAGGCACCAGGGGAGGAGGTGAGGAAAAGGGAAATATTGGAATGATATAGGCCAAAGTTCATGGTTATTTTGTGTGCATGTTCAAATATGTGTCAGCAAATCCCACCATTATGGACCACTAGAATGCACCAATGAAGAGTGAAAAGAAGAGTTTCACATTACATGGGATAGGAACTATTCTAGGAGGGTGCCCATTTTTTCCCGTCTATAAATACCATGATCATTTACCACTGTCAAAAATCTCTACAGATTCAAATGTTCTGATCACTGCTCCACCACATGGCCTCTTCTACTTCAGGGTCCCCTTATTCTCACTGAAATCAGGGAGCCCGTTTCAACGATGCCATCTGTTAATGTCTTCCCAGGCTGCTGAGGACAGCAGCTGTGGGTTTCACAAGGATCTGGTACTGCCATCTGAATGCATGTCCACGAGGCCTTGGCGAAGGCTGGTGCTCCAGGCCCTCCTCCAGATCCAGCTGTGAGGCCAGAGAAGGGGTCACATAACACGCCATCCAACACCTTATTCATTTCTGATCACCATCCTCTTCATTATTCCAAGATCATATTGGTCATTGAACTTAAGCAAACACTGAGTCCAGATTTCAGTCCGTCAACCAAAGAGAGTCTAATAGCCACTCCCTGTGGCTCAGGTAAATCCTTGGCCCTAACATTTCTGGTGATTACGTCCCTGTGACTGCATTCAAGATGATCCAGCAATATGTCCTGACTTCTTTGATCTAGAAGACTCAAACAAATTCTCTTATATATTCTTAAAGCTCCTATTAACAAAATACAGTAAAATATTTAACTTTTATTTTGGTGTGACCCTTATACTCTCCTGGGCTATATTTTATACCCTTACCTGAGGCGTTCTAGAATCAGACCCCAATTAAGAGTCTGGTGACAATATGGGATGATGGATGAGCATCTTAAATACAATTGGGCTGGGGATGTGGCTCAAGCAGTAGTGCGCTTGCCTGGCACACGTACGGCCCGGGTTCGATCCTCAGTACCACATACCAACAAAGATGTTGTGTCCCCCGAGAACTAGAAAATGAATATTAAAAATTCTCTCTCTCTCTCTCTCTCTCTCTCTCTCTCTCTCTTCTCCTCTCCTCTCCTCTCCTCACACACTATCTCTTAAAGAAAAAAAAAAAAAGACAACTGCCCAGGTAGCGTCACCATAGGGTCTTCATTTTAGGGAAAGCTAGTCTCCTTGGGGGAGGAGGGGCTGCTTCTGACAGCAAAGAGGGTTAATGGAGATTTCAGTGTTCAAGGCTTTGAGATTTTTCTAATTCCAGTGGTATTTTGCCAGTCTAATTAACAGGGTCTCAATCGTTCCCCATTAATGTCCTAATTGACATAAGAGAGACCTGAAGAAATTGTGAATTTATAATTTTTTTATACTTCTGCAATTTGAAGAATTGGATGTTTATTCTGATATTAACCTTTATCAGTTTCCAGAGAGAAAATATTTTTCATGATCTGAACCTGACTTGAAGGAGGAATATAATGCTTGAACCTATTATTTTCTTTCTGTAAGTCTCCCACTCCAGTCAGTAATAGCAGTCTGTAGTCATGTTGTAATGTTCATTCCCACAATGAAGGTCGATGGTGTTATTCCAAAGCACAGTTTTCCATAGACATTTGATTTTAGGCCACGATAACTTAAAGTCTCTGTTGGGTCATTGCACACCAGGAATTATCAGGTCTCCTTTCCCATGGGTTGTGACATCATCAACATATTCAATTCTCTCATGTCAGTCATCCAACCTACCACCTCAGATCTGTTATCTAGAACTATCTCTGATGTAAACCACTATTGTGGTCAGTGCCACCGTGGTCAGGTAGAGATGAAGAACGACCCTTGATGTCTTAGGGTAGAGGAAGTTGACACAGAAAAAAGTTATAAAATGGTTGGGAGATCTGGAAGAAAAAAGGAAAATAGGGCAGGTGATACCACCCCAAATATGGAAACCCTAACTTCCCTGGAAAAAGACGCTCATTCCAAGCTACTGTGACCCACACTCAGGAACAGCTGTCTAGGAGCCTGCACTCACAGCTCCTGGCACCAAGGAGATTAGTTCCTGCGTCTAAAGGACTGGTTTGCTGCTGCTGCTATGGGATCCAAAAGAACCCGCTTTCTTCCTTTCCTTTCTTCCTCTCTGCCTAGGGTTTGGCTGATCTTGACAGAACCTTCTAAAATGGAGGCCTGCAAGAAGGGGAGTGAGGGAAACGAGGTTCTCATACTTTCTGTCCCTCTGGTGTGGGGAGAACACAGAAAGACAGAGATGGTGCTGAACACCCACACAAGGTGTCCGACACACTTGAACCTGAAAGTGGGAAAAGAGTGTTTGTTAAAAGAGAGGAGAGAAAGGAGTCTCAGAGATTTTAAAAGCGGAGTTGGAGTTAAAGCTCCAGATACAGACTCTCTAACTAGGTGCCTACAACTCCCTGGGAGGCATCTTTTTCAAATGAATGTATACTCCAGTTTGAAGATTGGTCTAGACTTTGATCGTGCAAAGGGATGCAAACCCTCCAGCCAGCTTCCTCAGGGCACTCTGGACCTCGTTGCTTCTCAGGCTGTGAATGATGGGGCTCAACAAGGGGCTCACCACACAGAAGAGCAAAGAGACCAGGGTGTCCATTCCAGCCTTCTCTGGGCCTGTCATAGTGGAAGTTGGCTGTTTCATAGAAGACCACCACGACAGTGAGGGAGGACTCACAGGTGGAGAAGGCCTTCCTCCTGCCCTGGGCAAAGGGAATCCTCAGGATGGCCGCCATAATGAGTGCATAAGAGCCTGCAGTGAAAAGGCAGGGGCTCAGGCCCATGGTGGCACTGACCACGTGGAGCGCAGACTCGTTGACAGAGGTGTCTGAGCAGGAGAGCTTCAGGAGCAATGGGGTGCCACAGAGAAAGTGGCTGAACTGCTGGGGCCCACACAGAGTGAGTGTGATGGCCAGCACCGTGTGTGTGACCAAATTCACCAGCTCACACAGCCAGGACCCAGTCACCTGACAACACAGACCTTCACACTCATGATGACTGGGTACTGAGGAGGACGGCAGGTGGCCACACAGCAGTCATACTGGCCACACAGCCAGTAAGAAGCCTTCTGTGCCAGCACTTGTCACCAAGAAGAAGATCTGGGAAAGGCAGCCCTCATAAGAAATGGCCTTCTTCTCCCAAAAGAAGTTCACCAGCAGTACTGGGAGGGTGGTGGATA
Organism: Ictidomys tridecemlineatus; assembly: GCF_052094955.1. Lineage (NCBI taxonomy): Eukaryota > Metazoa > Chordata > Mammalia > Rodentia > Sciuridae > Ictidomys > Ictidomys tridecemlineatus. The sequence continues at coordinate 301,726 of NW_027521069.1, read as the reverse complement.
TTTAGCAGAAGTTCAAGAAGCTGAAATTGCTGAGGAAAAAGTACATTGGAGTGTGGAGAGCAGGACTGACCCTGGTGGCCACTATTATAAGCATGTTCCCCAGGAGAGTGGTCAGGTAAATGACCAGAAAGAGCAGAAATAACCAGCCATGTAGGTTGGAGTGGTTGGAAAATCCCAAGAAGATGAATTCAGTGACAAATGATTGATTGCTCATTTCCAATGGTATCATAGCTACAAAACAGAGAAAAAGAGACCATGACGAGAATGGACTGAGAGCACCCCAAACAGGCTTGTTAATCTGCAGCAACATGGCAAATAATATTGTATACAGAGATGCCTGGACTCTAGAAAAAGACGTATAGGAGTGACTTTAGAGAGAGCAGAACTTCTCACAGACTTTTGCATGGGTGCTCTTTTGTAAGAATAAATGAAGACTTGGTCAAAAGGCACAACCAGCTATCAACCCCTGTGTCTCATTGAATCTGCAGTGTCTCCCTCCTAACACTGTGCTTCACTGTTATGAATTCTTTTTTGTATGTCTGTTATTTCAAGTAATAAGTTTTCATTGTGGAAAAACGAAGAAAATGCAGAAAGTTATTCAGAAGAATAGAACAGGTCAGAAAATCAAAGCTCTTTTTGCATTCATCCCATTCTACCTCTATCTATCTTTAAAATATCCAAAGCAAAATTTCCCAATATTGGTGTACGCTATTTATTTGTTTGCCTTGTAATCTTAATTTCCTAACATGAAATTAAGTTAATTTCTTTTTTTAGTTGAAGATAGAAACCTTCCATTTTATTTACTATCATAAATATTGGAATAGAAGCTTTCATACATATGCATCTGTGATCATCTCTGATTATTTCTTAAAAGTAAAATTATAAACCACCTGCTTTTAAATACATTGATCTATTTTTTTCAGTAGAAACTTTGATTTTTTTTTAAGTTTCATAAGATACAAGAAATTTTGACAAATGATATATACTTAGGTATTTTTCTTCTTTTGTATTTTAAGATTTACCTCACCGAACATTACATTTCCTGAAAAAAAATGATTCATAAAATTACTGATTTTCTATCATGTTACCCATGCTAATCCGTGATCCATTGTTTTGAACTAAAATTTCTGTTTCTTTTTCAATCTTAAATGAAAAATATTATAGTAAAACAGTAGGTTCTTGGTCCAGATAGATGTGAATTGAAATCCATCTGTTGTTTACTAGATGTTGTTTGTAAAAAAGTCATCTCTATTCCTCAGTTTGTTCCTTGCTTAGGATATTAATGATGTCTATTTCACAACTGCTGAAAAAATTTTTGAGATAATATAAGCTATATGTCTGGCACATTACATTTACTAAATGCCTTTTATCAAGTTAGAAAATGTCTATCCATTTTTTACTAGTAGTTTCTTTGTGTGTGTGTGTGTGTATGTGTGCTGGGTTTTGAATTCAGAGCCTTATGCATACTAAGCATGCACTCTACCACTGGACTTTGCCCTTAGTTTCATTTAGTTATAGTTTTTATCATAAATAGATATTGAATTTTCTTATTTTCTCTGCATCTATTGAAATGATATATTTTTTTCTTAGTTAGTCTGTTACTATGGAAATTCGGTTGATTGAATTTTTGAATATTGAACCAGCCTTGCATTCTGGGATTGATCTCAATTGACTGTAATGTTATCTTTATTCTATATGGCTGAGTTGAGTTTGTTAATATTGTTCCCTGCTTGCTTATGTGTATTCTATATTCGCTGTTCTCCAGAGGTAATCTATCTCTTAAAGAATTCTCAGCTGTATTCTACTGTTTTTTTCAGTCAATGCATGCTAGTGGACTAGTGGGAAACAGAGAAGGGATTTCTGATGTTTCCAGGAAGCCCTGCCTTAGAAACTGTAAACTCAGTCACAGGGATATGGCCTTCACAGTGACCCACTTTCTAGCAATATGGCTGAGCCTAGTTCTTATTCCTTCCGATGTTAGACATTTCGGCCAGTTCATTCCATAGCTGCAAATGTTTTCCATTGAGTGTCCTAATGTAACAGTTTATGTTACTCTTGACCCTGAAGATTACAGCTTTTGTTCTATGCAAAAAATCAGATAATGGGTCTGGGAGGAGTTTTGGCTGCTGTTGCTGCTCTTTGTCCCTCCACCTATCCAAGAAATGATACCGTTAAAGACACTTTCTCAGAATACTTCCCTATTTTCCTGGGAGCATTTGGTGAAATCCATGGAGAAAAAGAAAAAAATGCAAACATCTTATGTGTATAGCCCTCTGGGTCTTTATGCTCTTAAACCAGTCTATACTTAGTCTTTAGCAATCCATTAACTATTTTTTATTTGAGTTTTTTATTTTATAAATAAACTTCTATGTATCTAGTGGGTTCTCCCATAGTTAAAAAAAATGCCTGGATTATTTTGGTTGCTTATCTCTCCCCAGACTTTGGTTAGTTGTTTGCCTTATAATCTTCATCTCTAATAAAGTCAAGGAAAGTCATTAATTTGCATTTTCTTCTGCTGTTTTTCGTTATTATAATGATGAAAACAACATGCTTTCTAGCTATTTCGATAGATACTCAAGGTGAAATTTGAAGTCTATACACTTACTTTTCAAAAATATTAGTAATTTCTAATTTAGTTAAATATGTAGTTATTCTATTCAAAACAATCCCATTCCTAGCATATTTCCAAGGAAATTAATGCACAGTTCACAAAAATTCTTGTGTAAAAATTCATAATAACTCAAACAAATATTATGCCTTCAGCCAAAGGACAAAAGACAAATCACGGTTTATCATTCAGTGGAATAATTCAGTTACTTTAGAAACACAAATACTGGAACATTAATAACATTGACAAATCTAAAAAAATTTCTGGGTGAAAGAAGCCAGATACAAAATATATACTGTATATTTCCTTTAAATAAAGTTCAAAAATTAGCAAAACAGCTATAATGGTGAAGTAATAATAATGGTCTTTTTTTTTTTTTTTAAGCTCAGGTGTGATATCAGTTGAAGCATGAAGGAATTTTCTAAAGTGATCGAAATGTTTTATATCCTGATTTTTGGTTGTTCATATATATGTAAAATATTACAAACCTGTACACTTTAGATCTGTGCATTCTTTGAGTACAAATTATAGTTCAATTTTTAAAAATAGCCTTATTTTAAAAATAAGTAATTAATGGGGATGAGTGGTAACTGCCTGTAATCCCTGGTACTTGGGAGACTAAGGCAGGAGGATCATAAATTTGAAATTCTGCAAGGCCCCCCGCCCCTAATAATTGAAAAGGCTGGGGATATAGCTTCATGGTAGAGTGCCACTGTGTTCAATCCCAAGTACTGCAGTAAGTAAGTAAGTAAGTAAGAAAGTAAATTGATAAATAGAAGTGAAAGCATTTTTTCAAGATGATTTTTAACTCAGGATTGGTTGGAACCACATCTAAATATGTTTTTAGGTCTCTAAGAGGTTAAGTATTTTCTCCCATTTTTTGCATTTCTCTACTTCTTTTTTTACCACAGTGATAGTCTAGGACATATCACATTTTACAAGTGACATAAGTTGTTTCCTGATCACGATCTGTTTGAAGCAGTGAATGTGATTGGTGGGTTCATTCGGACTGTATCACAGATACAAAGCCTTGGTCACCATGATGGATGGGCGTGTGCGTGTGCGTGTGCGTGTGTGTGTGTGTGTGTGTGTGTGTGTGTTATTGGTTGTGGGATTCGTCTTGACTGAGAACACTGTCTTATAGTTAGTGGGATGGCAAGTTGGCATCTCAGGCAACATTGACGGCAGAAATCTTAAAGAATATAGCAGGAATCTGCCATCTAAGGCTCAGCAAGCTCAGAACACTTGGTTATCCTAATTTCTATAAATGGAAAGACCCTCACTATTGAGCTTCTCTGAGAGCTCATTACACTGGGGCGGGAGGAGGGATCCCATTTCTATAGAGATGTACCCTGTTTCTATGGAGACTCCAGGTAGGCTTCAAGGGGCTGGTAGGATAGTACCAGTTGATGCTGCCAAGCCCTGGGTCATTCTGAGGAGCCTGCTATTCAGGGGAGGTGGCAGGGTATCAGCCAATGGGGCCGGGACTAGGCTCTGTGAAGCTGTATCAGGCCTGATTTCTAAGCAAGGTACTTGGCAATAGAAATCTCGGAAAACGTCCCACCCACCACCATGCCATGGGCCACCAGGGAGCCTAGGTGTGTCTCTGGAAGCCAGGCTTGGGTATGAGCATGGACATCAATGATTGCAGAGTATTAACAATAGAGAACCATAAATCTCTTTCAGTTGAGTGCATACTGAAAACAGGGACATCTGGAGGGAGATAGACTGGGTTTTAGAAAATCATCAGATCTCTAGGTCTAGAACACGCAGATAGACCCACTCATGGAATTGTGCATATGAGTCCAAGGAGCAGGGGTCGATAACTGTGAAATGTGGTTCCCCAGGTATTAGACACACCTGTTTAGTTCAAAAGAGTGATCTGAGTGCTAAAACAAGATCAAAATGAAGTGGTCTGTATCTGAAGACGTGCTGTGTTGAAGATGGGAGAAAATCTCTGAAACCCTCATGGAGAAGGATATGGAGAACTTTAAAGTCCTAGTTGAAGAGGAAATGGTAAAGACAACAAATCAGTTTGGGCAGACTGGCTAGCTGGTGGAATCACTCAGGAAAACAGGAATATATGAGGAATAGCAAATGTAGAGGAGGCTTAGTGGATTTGATTTGAGTAATGTTGAATGTGAGTTATCTGTGGGATAATCACGTGGAAATGCCCTTCACAGACAGCCTAAAACTGATGGTATGGATTTGGGAGTAATTGTCTTAAAGGCAACTGTTACAGCAAAGTGTAAATATGAAATCCCCCAGGAGAATAGAGAAAGTAGAGAAGGAAATAGAGAAAGTACGGATTCTTGTGATACTTGGTGTTCACAAAAATTGTAATAAAAATTTATCTAGAAATGACTAAAAACACCACAGTATCTAGTTCAGTTGTAGGTATTGCTTTCTCTAAATAATTTCCCTAAACAAGAGGTTACCTTATTAGCATTGATTTACAATAAATCAACTTTAAAATAGAGCTGGAAGCTACATGTACTTGACATTTCTTATGTTCTCTGTTTTCTCTATCAACTACCAGGATGAACTTCAAGTCATTTTGAAATCAGTGACATGTACTTTCTTTTAACTCCTCGTATCAAAAAGATCAATATGACAATCTCTTTTATAGGTAGATATCCAGATGTTTTTAGAAAAAGCAATAAAATTCCACATAGAAGGCAGTTCCAGCAGATTTTACTATGTGAAATTGGTACATGGTCTGTGGATGTGTAAAAGGGAAAACTAAACGTAAATGTTCAGGGATTTTAAAATACAATCTCAGAAGTTGTGCATACTGCTATTGCAAAGGTCTTAAATATAAAGGTCAGTTCGGGAGGGACAATTTCATGGGGCATTAAAAAAATCTCCCAATGTATATTTATATAATTTTATCTACATATAAGTTTTTCTTTGGTTTTACTGGCTAATTTCTTGTAGGTCACGGGTGTGGGGTAGGGTGAAGTATGATACCCAAACAATTTTCCTTATTCTCTATGCTCTTTATTAATGTAGGGCATTAAATTGAATCATCATCATGGTCACCATTAGAATTCATTATTAACAATCATAGCTCATGAATGATACTTTGTGACACAATATGTACTTGCTCCTTAGAATTTATATAATGCAGCATAGAAATTAGATCAACTTAATAGTAAACCCTCTGCTCTGCAATAATAATAACCATAATCATCATAATCATCTAGGGCATATTTCATACAAATTTAATTTGAGTGTGAGTCTTCTTAGATTTCTTCAATACACATAAATGCCTGACTTTAAAAACCTTGTTTAATGTAGTTTAAAAGTGGCATGTTTTCTGTAAAAATTAAATTGAATTTCGGATAATCGATTCTATCAAAACTCAGTGAATTTCTTTGAAAAGATGAATTTTTACATACCTGAATCCAATCAGGATTTTTCAAATTGAGTAACGAATAGAGACACACATTAGATAAAAATACCTAACACTTATTAAATGCCTATAAGACTTTTACATGCATTAACTTATTTGGTTTACACAACAACCTATAAGATAACCTATTATCGCCATTTTACAGAAAAAAGAATTGAAATTAATACACAATATATTAATTCAAGTAGGGAAACATCAATGAATCCCTTTAATTTGCATAATGTACATGAGTTTGTACATTTAATATGTATTAACAATTATGATTTAAGAAACAAAAAAGAAATTGACTCAGAAAATTTATCATGTAATAACTCTTATTTGTAGTGATACTTTGTTACCTGATGATAATACCATATATTAGTAAACTGTCTTATTATCATCAATGCCCAGAAATTCTTGTCTTTGGTTCTAATAATTCATTGCACATGATTAATAGGCCAACACAGCTTTCATTAAAATTCCAAATCTCAAGGCCTTAAGAAGCTTAAAGTATTTAAATTTCAATAGAAAGTCGGTGCTTCAGTTAAGCACAATTTTAAAATCTAAATATAAACAAAATAAAATAAGTCTAGAGTCTTAAAAGAAAAACTTTTTTTTTTTTGCTTTGACAATAAATGAAATGTTTTGCTGACTAACCTTAGGGATTCATTTGCTAAAACGAAAAAAAAAATGGGCATGACCAAAAGGAGATACAATGGTGTGATCATAAAAACCCTTATGCACATCAGGGAAACAATGATTCCTATTTGATCTCAATAGCACAAGCAATGATTATAATTTTTAAATCCAATTTTCATGTTGCCCAGTAAATTGTTAAAACATCCACCCACCCACCCCCCCCCCACACACAGTACAAGGTCAAATTATACAGAAAAAATATCTGAATGATTTCAGGTGCTTGTGGCAATGTGAATTTATTACTGTGAAATCTATGAGCTATCTGGCCTGGCCCAGAGTTGTCCTCATATCCTTCCATGTGGTGTGGGTGCTTGGAGCCGAGGGAAAGATCAGAGGTCATTGTGCAGAACAGTTGGCATCAGTCAGTGAGTTCCAAGTGTTCCCAGTGATGCTGGTCCCAAGACACACTTTGGGGGAGGCTGGGCTCTTTCACCTAACATGGACGGATGCCCTTACCCCTAACTGGTAGGTTTAAAATCTTAACAAATTCACCAGGAAAAAGCCTCCCTCCTGTCTTGGAGATTCAGTACTCAATTCAGCATTTATCATCTCTTTCAGTTCTGTTTTTTTGGGGCTGGGGTGTAGGGGGGCAGTTACTGGAGATTGAACTCAGGGGCTTGACCACTGAGCCACATCCCCAGCCCTATTTTATATTATATTTAGAGATAGGGTCTCACTGAGTTTCTTGGTGCCTTTTTTTTTTGCTCAGGCTGTCTTTGAACTCACTATCCTCCTGCCTCAGCCTCCTGAGCTGCTGGGTTACAGGCGTGCACCACTGTGCCAGCTCTTTCAGTTCTTTTTATTTCACCTGTGTTTCTTCTAGCATAAAGGGGAAAGGGAAGACAAATTATTACCTCTTACGATATGTCAGAGTCTTCTAGTTATAAAATTCTTCAAAATAAAAAAATTCTCTTTTCCATTTAGGATTTTAAAATTTCTTTTCTTGGTAGTGTTTAGTTTCAAATCAAACCAATTTTGTTCCTGTACAGGGTCTAATTTAGTCCTAAGCCAGATCTACTAAGAAACCAAAAGAGGATAAGATCTGATCCCTGTCATGCTGTGCCCCTCCCCTGACTCAGGCAATGGCAAGGCCCTACTGAGGTAGATGGTGCAAGGCGTCCATCCTCTGGAGGAGTGCAGTATGTTTCTGGGAATGGGCTGATTTGTTTTTGTATTCCTTTAGTAAGTATAGTTCTGATTTCTTATATGACCATTAAGTATAAAGGAAAAATCATGACTTTCCCAATTAATGCAACTACTTCTAAAGCATAGGTCTGTTTGCTCTAAATGCCATGATTCAGCTGTGGAGTGTAATTTGTTAATGTCTAAAGAAAAACTCCCTGTATTCCTGTCAAGGAAGTTTTTTGAGAAATTAAATTAAAATATAGAGAAGGAAAATTAATGGTAAGAAGATAGATTAGTGCTTAGTACTGGGCAACTTTTTTTTTGTTCCTGTGCACAATAGTTTGTGCCCTTACTTTTGTTTGGTTACAAGTAATAACAAATCAACTACTTGCTGTAACTATGGCACCGGTTCCAGTCAGTAAGTCAAGAAAGAATAGTCAAGGTATAGGCCAATAGTTTGGGACATTTGTAACTATTATTAAAAGTTAACTAAGCAGAAACAGCTCAAAGTAAAACTCGAACTGAAAGTACAAATGCTTGCTTATGCATAAGCCAAGATACATTCTTCTATTCTAATTGTAGCTACGTAATATTTTGATTTGTTTGAATAATGATTCCTGTTTTGTAACCACAAAGTACTGTAAGCCTGCCAAAATGAAAAGTATATATGATCAACTTCACAAGTAAAGATTGGGATTAACACCTTCACTTTGGTGTCTGTGTTGTTTCTCCACCCCCTCTTTCACCGACTCCTCACCATCAGTTCGTCTCCTGAGACCCCTTGTTGGAGCTGGTCTCCGACACTGTCCTTCAACCAACTTACAATCTAATGGGAAGATGAACTCAATATGTGCAGGAAACTTGGTAACAATTCTATGTAATTTATAAATTATCATTATTTTCTCTTAGTGTTTGCTTGGGCAGCTCTGGGAATGGAGCACTTAATACTTGTCAAAGCCCCTCATTCCATCTTGAATATGCGCTCCTCCAGGTCCTAGTTGGGCCTCTCAATTGTGTTCTAAACACTAGGGCAACACCTTGTGTAAATGTGCACTCAGTAAAGGTTTGAAGAATGAAGAAGGTCTGTCAAGTACATCCATGGAGCAGAGTTTTTAAAAGATTCTTTAAAGACTGTACTGTGTGTGACCTAAAAAATCTAACAGAGACTTGACAGAGGGGAAAAGATATTTCTGTTCAGTGTTTCTGGTGCAGATATCTTGCTAAGAAAAATAAAGCCTCTGTGGGCATAAGTGAGGCAGCATAGCCCAGCGGCTTCTTAGGATCTCAGTGTCTCCTGTCTCCTAAACATATCCCTTATGGAGACCATCGGCTCGGTTCCCACAGAACAAGCAGCTCTGAATCTTTCTTTTCCAATCAGTCATCTCAAAGTCAGGTGACTGAGAATGAAGTCACTTATGTGTGACCCCAAAATATAATATTTCTAAAGGAGGGGGGTTGTGTATGAAGTAGATTACTCACAAGCTTCAGGGATTTATTAAAGTTAAATTGCTTGCTACTACCCTCTCCAAGTATCCATGTGTTGTAAGATAAAGATGAAAACCCCTAGTTAGTGAATGAATACATTTCTAAACATAACTTCTTCTACAATAATGATTTTTATTTAAACAGATATTTTGGTAGGTCTATTGTTATGCTATATTGTATCATAATGGGAATATGTCCCTATACTTTTTCCCTAAAAATTATTTTTTTCTGTCCTGCTAATCAAAAGCAGAGGATTAACACTAAGCATTATCTATTATTTACCATAAGTAATTTTCCACACTCATCATCTCACTTAAAGAATTTAGGAATCCCAGGGTTTCTGGTTATGTTTTGGTTTTCTTCCAGTACTGGAGGCATCATGCTAAATCCCTCAGGATTTGTGATAACCTCTGAAGTTATTTCTACTCTTGCAATACAAGTAGTATTGTGGAAACTTAGACACACATAAAAAAGGTGCTATGATAGGTCATTACATAAATGCCATCAAAATGGTAATGAAAATATATACAATATTCTGTAATATGTTTTTAAGGTGTAGGTATATCCTGATTCTGGGATAGTGTTTTTGAAAATTGTGAAGGTAAATAAACTACTTACCAGCAACTCTCACAGAGAGGCGTAGATTTCTGAATTTTGTGTGGCCCTTGCTGCTCTCCATACTAGCACCTGGGCTGCAAAGAAAGCTCTTGGTAAAACTGGCTATTTGTCTCCATTCACCAGAAAACAGACATGTTATTCTGAGAGTTGCCTGTCGCATATCTGTGGCCTCATGAAGGAGTCAAAATCCTCTGATCTCTCACAATTCATTTTCCTCTGATGGACATTTATACAGGTCTGGGGCCGACCTGTTGGGAATATGCATCGTGACTTTTCTCTGCAACTGCTCTGGGACTCCTCATTGTGCAAACACAACTCAAGGGCAACGACTTGAGTTCAACTTCAACAATGGAGAGAAGTTAATTCGCTGTTGGATTCATTAATGTCTTGGCAATCACCTGTTCCCAGCATGCAGCGAGTAGATCAGTGTCCTCTCTCTTCTGGGATATGGATGAGCGAAGTTCAGAGTGAGATTTCTGCTAAGAAGTTGTGGGAGGCTGAAACCTCAAGACTGCCTTCCCTGCCCACTAGGGAGAGAAGGGGTCAGGGTGGGTGTACACTTATTGGGATGGATTTCGCACGGCATATGAAGTTTTTCCTTCATGTTACATACTTTTCCAGATGGACAGATATCAGAAGCCACAATAATAAAAGCATCCCCACTATCTTCAGCTGATCCACTCTTGCTAAGTGCTGATCCCTTACCAAACCCTGTATTACTTCGTGCCCCTTAATTTTATGATCCTGCTGATGCTCATGACCTGGTGATGAAATTGTTTTCTGTGGAGTTTAAAAGTAGGGGGAAAAAAAGAGTCATCAAACAGCTCTTTCGGGCACAGATGGTAAACAGACAACAAGTTTGAAAGTCTTATAGTATTTTACTTCACAAAAATAAAAATAAAAGTATTAGATAAAGATGTAAGTCTCTAAAACTTAAAATTTCTCATAATACAATTGGGTTTTTTTTAATGCTTAGAGAGACACATTAACAGTACTTCTAAAAAGATCTTAGAATGATTAGCCATTAGGGAAAGGCAAAGCTAAAGCACATTTGATGAAGCACTTCACACATTCCAGGGTCATCACAATACAAGGAATGATAATGATGTGTTGTTAAGGGAGTGAGGAAATCAGAAGCTTTATTCACCACTCTTAATAATAAGGTAAGCTGGTTCCACTGGTCTGAAAATGATGTGGAACTTCTTCAGAAAGTTAAATATGGAGTTAACGATCCACCTCTTCCACTTTTACTTACAAACTCAAGATGAATAAAAAAAGTTGTCAAACAATGATTTGTACATGAATGTTCATATAATGTTCATATTATATATAATGTTCATATTATATATACGAATCTTATTCATATTAGTCAAAAAGTGAAAATGACAAGGCAGGTCTGTAATCTAGCTACTCAAAAAGCTGAGACAGGAGGATCACAAATTCAGGGACAACCTGGGCAAATTTACAAGACCCTGTCTCAAAACAAAATTTTTAAAAGGGTTGGGCTTTAACTTAGTGATAGAACATTGTTTAGTGTGCAGGAGGCTCCGGGTTCAATCTGCAGTACGACACCCACACAGACACAAAGTAAAAATTACTATCCAGTGGGAAATGAACAAAAAAATGTGGCATTTTCATAAGATGAAAATCAGTCACAATAAGGAGGAATAAACTAAAATACTTATACAAGCTACAATATAACTGAAAATTGCAAACATCCTAAGTGAAAGGAGTCAGATTCAAAAGGTGTATATGGTATTACTTTATTAAAAATATCCACAGAAACTCGAGTGTATACCTGGGTCTTTCCACATGTGAAGGAGAAACACAGAAATGGTGTTTATTTAAAACTTAGAATCAAGATCCATTACGAAAATGCAAGTCAAAGTCACATTGCACATAGCACTTCACATTAACTAGTGTTGGCTAGAGCTGCAATATTGGGGGAAAGGAGATTGACTGCTTTGGGTATAGGCTTTTTTGGAGAGAAAAGTAATAAAAATATTCTGAAATGCCTGTAGATTAGAGAACCCAGGTGAGCTCACAATGTGTCACACACTTAGCACAGTGTGCTTCCCCTGGTTGAAGGGGCACCACAGTGGTCATGAGACACTGTGTATGGAGAGAGCGCTCTTGTAATTGCTGCTGAAGAGTTCACATATTTCTACAACTAAGACATTTCCTATAATGAAACCATCATCTAGTTCTAATCACACTATACAGTCTGTCTCCCAGCCAGCTTCCTCAGGTCACTCTGGACCTCGTTGCTTTTAAGGCTGTTAATGATGGGCTTCAACATGGGGGTCACCACACAGAAGAGCACAGAGACCAGGATGTCCATTCCAGCCTTGTCTGGGCCTGTTATCGTGGAAGTTGGCTGTTCCATAGAAGACCACCATGACAGTGAGAGAGGACGCACAGGTGGAGAAGGCCTTCCTCCTGCCTTGGGCAGAGGGAATCCCCAGGATGGCCGCAATGATGAGTGCCTAGGAGCCTGCAGTGAAGAGGCAGGGGCTCAGGCCCATGGTGGCACTGACCACGTGGAGCGCAGACTCGTTGACAGAGGTGTCTGAGCAGGAGAGCTTCAGGAGCAATGGGGTGTCACAGAGAAAGTTGCTGATCTGGTGGGGCCCACACAGAGTGAGTGTGATGGCCAACACTGTGTGTGTGACCATATTCACCAGCCCACACAGCCAGGACCCAGTCACCAGGCCAACACAGACCTTCACACTCATGATGACTGGGTACTGAGGAGGACGGCAGGTGACCACACAGCAGTCATATTGGCCACAAATCCAGTAAGAAGCCTTCTGTGCCAGCACTTGTTACCAAGAAGAAGTTCTGGGAAAGGCAGCCCTCATAAAAAATGGCCTTCTTCTCCCAGAAGAAGTTTACCAGCAGTACTGGGAGGGTGGTGGATGTGTAGCAGACGTCCAAGAACCTCAAATTGCTGAGAAAAAAGTACATTGGAGTGTGGAGAGCAGGAATGACCCTGGTGGTCACCATTATGAGCATGTTTCCCAGGAGAGTGGTCAGGTAAATGACCAGAAAAAGCAGGAAGAACTAGCCCTGTAGGTTGAAGTGGTTGGAAAATTTCAAAAAGATGAATTCAGTGACAAATGATTGATTGCTCATTTCCAATGTTGTCATAGCTAAAAAACAGGGAAAAAGAGACCATGACGAGAATGGACTGAGAGCACCCCAAACAGCTGTTAATCTGCAGCAACATGGCAAATAATATCGAATGAAAAGCAGCCTGGAGACTGATAATCTGTGGGACTGGTCTCAGGAAATCAGACCCATGGAGCCACACACATTTGCAGGGGTGATGGTGGGTGGGAGTAACCAGAGAATTGCTAGAAGCCAACAGAAAGCCATTCGATCTCATCATGGTGTGAAGTCATTTTTCACTGTCTCAGTAATCTCTGTCTCCTGTTGTCCTTTAATGTAAACATAGGATTTTTGGAGAAGTTCATTTTCATTGCAAATGTTAAAAAAAATTTCTACAAAGCAGAGTCATCATCTGCAGAAGCAGTTGGTGTTCCCTTCAGTGTTTTCCAATGTAGAGTTTTTCTCATTTTACATCAATCTTGATCTCTGTGTTCAGAAAGGCAGAAGTTAACTATTTCTGTACAATGCTGAAATTATCAGGGCCAGAGCAAAATAGATGAAAGAAGTTGATGAAGTGGGGTTGGACTGGCTATCTTAAGTGTACAGGGAAGATCAGTGGAGTAGAAGGAGAATGAGAGGGCAGAGAGGTTTGGGAAGGGAGGAAATGTGAAAGGTCTTACGCAGATCATGTTATGTGCACATGGAAGTCTACCACAGGGAACTGCACCTGTACGTATATGTAGAAAGCACCAGTCAGAAATTAACAGATAAATGACCCAAAAAAAGATCAGTAGAAAACGTAGAATGGGGGCAGGAAGGGGAGGGAGATGGGGGGTGTGGACTAAATGGAGTAAATCAGATTCCACACACGTAGGATCTTTTCCAAATCAACCCAACTTCTATGTATAACTATTATGCTCTAATAAAAAATTAAGAAGATGACATGATCCTATCAGCAAAGAGTGAGATATGAATTCTTCTTGACCTATTTGTATACCTTTAATTTCTTTCTTTTGTCCAATGGCTCTGGCAATTTCAAGGATGAAGTTGAATAGAAGTGGTGAATGAGGGGGCACCCTGTCTTCTTCCAGTTTTTAGAGTGAGTGCTTTCAACCTTTCTCTACTTAGAATGATGCTGCCTTGGATTTAGCATAGATAGCTTTTACAATGCTTTTAAAAAGTTCTTTCTGTCACTAGTGTTTCTACTGTTTTGAAAGGTAGGGGTGCTATATTTTGTTAAATGCTTTTTCTGCATGTATTGAGATGATCAATAAACTTACATCTCTCTTAAATAAACGTAATCTCTTCCCTTTGGCTAAACATTCAGATCATCTCCAGTCCTATAAATATTTTAATGAACATTTTCCTACATAAACATATGTGACCATTTCGAATTATCTCTTCAGAATTAAATTTAAATTTGACATAAAAAAATTGTTGTGCAGTTTCTATTTAAAACTAGCTCATGGGAGACATTATATTAAGTGAAATAAGCCAGACACATAAAGAGAAATAGCAGTTTTTCACTTGTTTGTGGAAGCTAAAAAGTTGATCTCAGAGAAGTAGGGAGTAGAGCGGTGGTTATTGGAGCCTGGGAGAGAATCACAGAAATCATTGTGAGTTTGATTTCTCAAAGACACATGTGAAGGACTGCCTGAAACATGCCCTCTGAGTGTGGTCTGTAAAAAAAATAATACTGGACTTCTAACAGGGTCCACAGAAAATCTCTCTTCTCTCCTCAATGGATAGCAGGAGGTCCATGGGTCTGGCTGTCTAGGAGCTAGCTGTGGTGTGCAAATGGGCAGGACCAGAACGGCTGAAGAATCTCAATAATTACTAGTAGACTGCATTCTAGGTGAGGGCAGGCTGAAAACAGGCCATCCAGAAGAAATTTTCTTGAGCTCTGAAAATTACAGAATCTGTGAATTTAGGAAACGGTTGTGGGTCCAATCCACTCATAACACCTACTCCCTGGGTCAGTCCCCGGTTGCCACAGTTACCACAGGCCTGACCAGAACAACCCGGAGGGGGAAATGCCCTCTGGCCTCCTGGCTTGGAGGTTTGGTCTGGGGCCAGCTGACCCATTGCTGCCAGCCTGAGATGAGGTGGGAAACCAAGGTGGAAGGAAACAAGGGGGGAAGCATTCCTAGCTCATGGCAGCCAGAAGGTTGGGGCGGGGGAGGGGACAGGAGAAGAAAGTTCACAGGGGACAAGATGTGATTCCCCAGGGCATGTCCCTGGCCACACTCCACCTGTCCACACTCCTCTCAGTACAGTGAACCTTTCAAATAATTAACCCACAAAATGGATGGATCCACAGATTAGATCACAAGTCTAACAGTCTAATCATTTCACTTCTGAACACTGCTACAGTGGCTGACCCTGAGCTTTTGGTGAGAGGATACCTTATTTCTAAGCCATAATAGTACCTACAGTCCATGTGCTTTTGTTAGAATACCTTCATGTAGTCTGGGAGAGTAATCTGGTGCCAAAACAAGATTAAAGGGAAATATCTGGTAACTGAAGATGTGACATTTGGAGCTTGGGGAAAAGCTCTGAAGAGGAGCCCTGGGTGGAGCAATTTAAAGTCCTGGTGATGAGGACACAAGAGGGAACCTGGTGTGTGGGGTAGCTCAGTGGCAGTGGGATGACTCATTAAAACATAAAAAAAATGTGAAGGAGCATGTCTGGGGAGAGAAAAAGAGAGAAGGAGGTAGGGCCTGGAGTCTGAATACCTGCGGGGTCTCCCTGAGGAGATTCCAGGAGGCAGCAGGACAAGTTCCCAGGAGATAGGCCTTGGAGTCATGGCTTAGAGTGACTGTGGAAGTCACAGGTGCTCATAAAGCCAAAAGAGAGCAGGGTGAGGAGAGAGGGCCTGATGGACAGTGCGGAAAAGAAGGTGTCTATAAGGAGGATCACCAGCTATCAGCAATCATTCTGCACCACAGTGTCAAAGCTCTGCTCTCTGTACCAGGCCTTCTGCACCACAGTCTAAAACCTCTGCTCCCTATAACAGTCCTTCTGCACCCCAGTCTCCAACCTCTGCTCCCTGCAACAATCCTTCTCCACCCCAGTCTCCAAGTTCCAGTCTCTGAAACACTCTTTCTGCAACCCAGTCTCGAACATCTACTTTCTGCAACAGTCCTTCTGCACCTCAGTCTGAAAACTCTGCTCTCTGCAACAATCATTCTGCACCCCAGTCTCCAACCTCTCCTCTCTGTAACAGTCCTTCTGCATCTCAGTCTCCAAACTCTGCTCTTTATAATATCCATCTGCACACCAGTATCCAAACTGTGATATCTGTAACAGGACTTCTGCACTCCAGTCTCAAACCTCTGCTCCCTGCAAGAATCTTTCTGGATTCCAAGTTCTGCTCTCTGAAGAGTCCTTCTGCACCCCACTCTCGAACATCTGCTCTCTGCAACAATCCTTCTGCACCTAAGTCTCAAAACTCTGCTCTCTGCAACAATCATTCTGCAACCCAGTCTCCAACATCTGCTCTCTGTAACAGTCCTTCTGAACCTCAGTCTCCAAACTCTGCTCTCTATAATATCCTTCTGAAACCCACTCTCCAAAATGTGATATCTGTAACAGGCTTTCTGCACGCCAGTCTCCAAACTCTGCTCCCTGCAAGAATCCTTCTGCACCCCAGTCTCCAAGTTCTGCTCTCTGAAAGAGTCATTCTGCACCCCACTCTCGGACATCTGCTCTCTGCAACAGTCCTTCTGCACCTACGTCTGAAAACTCTGCTCTCTGCAACAATCATTCTGCAACCAAGACTTCAAACTCTGCTCTCTGTAACAGTCCTTCTGCACCTAAGTCTCCAAACACTGCTCTCTGTAACAGACCTTCTGTACCCCAGTCTCCAAACTCTGCTCTCTGTAACAGACCTTCTGCACCCCAGTCTCCAACATCTGCTCTCTGCAATGATCCTTCTTCTCCCCAGTCTCCAACCACTCCTCTCGGCAATGGGCCTTCTGCACATCAGTCTCCAAACTCTTCTCTCTGCAACGATCTTTCTGCACCTCACTTTCCAACCTCTACTATATGTAACAGTTATTCTGCACCCTAGTCTCCAACCTCTGCTCTCTGTAAGATTCTTCTGCACCTCAGTCTTCAACCTCTGCTCTCTGTAACAGTCCATATGCACCCTAGTATCCAACTTCTTCTCTCTGTAACAATCTTAGGCACCTAAACCTCCAACTTCAGCTCTCTGAAAAGGTAATTCTGCACCCCAGTCTCCAAACTTTGTTCTCTGCAACAGTCCTTCTGCACCACAGTCTGCAAAGTCTGCTTTATGTATCAGTCCTTCTGCACCCCACTCTCGAACATCTGCTGTCTGCAACAGTCCTTCTGCACCTAAGTCTGAAAACTCTGCTCTCTTCAAAAATCATTCTGCAACCCAGTCTCAAAACTCTGCTCTCTGTAACATTCCATCCTCACCTCAGTATTCAAACTCTGCTCTCAATAATATCATTCTACACCTCAGTCTATAGACTGTGCTATCTGTAACAGTCCTTCTACACCCCAGTCTCCAACCTCTGCTCTCTGTAACAGGCCTTCAGCACCCCAGTCTCCAACCTCTGCTCTTTGTAACAGGCCTTCTTCACCCCAGTCTCCAACTTCTTCTCTCTGAAATGATCATTCTGCACCTCAGTCTCCAACATCTGCTCTCTGCAACAGTCCTTCTGCACCCCAGTCTCCAACCTCTGCTCTCTGTAACAGTCCTTCTGCACCTCAGTCTCTAACCTCTGCTCTCTCTAACAATCTTTCTGCACCTCTGTCTCCAACGTGTGCTCTCTATAACAGCCCTTCTGCACCCCAGTCTTCGACATCTGCTCTCTGCAACATTCCTTCTGCACCCAATACTCCAAACTCTGCTCTTTGTAACAGTCCTTCTGTACCGCAGTCTCAAACCTCTTCTCTCTATAACGGTCCTTCTTCACACCAATTGCCAAACTCTGCTTTCTGAAAAAGTCCTTCTGCACCTCAGACTCCATCCTCTGCTCTCTGTAACAGTTCTTCTTAGCCTCAGTGTAAAACCTCTGCTCTCTGCAACAATTATTCTAAACCCCAGTCTCCAAACTGTGCTATCTATATAAATACTTGTGAACTCCAGTCTCCAACATCTGGTCTCTTTACCAGGTCTTCTGCAACCCAGTCTCCAAACTGTGCTCTCTGTAACAGGCCTTCTGCACCCCAGTCTCCAACCTCTGCTCTCTGCAAAAGACCTTCTACACCCCAGAATCCAACCTCTGCTCTCTCCAACGATCATTCTACAACTCAGTCTCCAACTTCTGTTCTCTGTAAGATCATTCTGCACGCCGTTCTCCAAACTTTGCTCTCTGTAACAGTCATTCTGCACCTCAGTCTCCAACCTCATCTCTCTGCAACGGCCCTTCTGCACCCCAGTATCCAACCTCTGTTCTCTGCAGCTGTCCTTCTGCACCAAAGGCTACAAACTCTGTTCTCTGTAACAGTATTTCTGCACCCCAGTCTCTAAACTCTACTTTCCTTATCAGTTATTCTGCACCCCAGTCTAAAAAATCTGCTCTTGGTATCAGTCCTTCTGCACCTCAGTGACCAACCTCTGCTCTCTGCAAAAGCCCGTCTATACGACAGTCTCCAACATCTGCTCTCTGCAACAATCCTTCTGCATCCCAGTTTCCAACATCTGTAACACTCCTTCTGAACCCCAGTGTCCATCCTCTGCTCTCTGTAAGAATCCTTTGACACCCCTGTCTCAAACCTCTCCTCTGTGGAAAAGTCCTTCTGCACTGCAGTCTCCATCCCCTGCAATCTGTAACGTTCCTTCTGCACCCCAGTCTCCAAATTCTACTCTCTGAAACGATCCTTCTGCACCTCAGTCTCAAAACTCTGCTCTCTCTAACAGTCCTTCTGCACCCCAGTCTCCAACATCTGCTCGCTGCAACGGTCCTTCTGCACCCCAGTCTCCAAACTCTGCTCTCTGTAAGAATCCTTCTGCACCCCAGTCTTAACCCTGTGTTCTCTGCAACAGTCCTTCTGCATCACGGTCTCCAACCTCTGCTCTCTGCAACAGTCCTTCTGCACCCCAGTCTCTAATCTCTGCTCTCTGTAACAATCCTTCTGCACCTCAGTCTTCAAACTCTGTTCTCTGCAACGGTACTTCTACACCTCAGTCTCCAACCTCTACTCTCTATAACAGTCCTTCTGCACTTCACTCTCCAAACTCTGCTCTCTGGAGGATCCGTCTAAAACCCAGTTCAAGCCTCTGCTCTCTGTATCTATTATTCTATTATCCGTCTAAAACCTCAGTCTCCAACCTCTGCTCTCTGTTACAGTTTTTCTATACCGCAGTCTCCAAACTCTGGTCTCTGTTATGGTGCTTCTTCACGCCAATTTCCAACCTCTTCTTTCTGTAACAGTCCTTGTGCACCTCAATCTCCAAACTCTGCTCTCCGTAACAGTCCTTGTACACCTCAGTCTCCAACCTCTGCTCTCTGTAACAGTCCTTCTGCACCTCATTCTGACACCTCTGCTCTCTGCACAATCATTCTGCACCCCAGTCTCCAAACAATGTTCTATATAACAGTCCTTCTGAACACCAGTCTCAAAACTCTGCTCTCTGTATCTATTCTTCTGCACCTCAGTCTCCAACCTGTTCTCTCTGTAACATTCCTTCTACAACCCAGTCTCCAAACTCTACTCTCTGTAACAATTTTTCTATACTGCAGTCTCCAAACTCTGGTCTTTATAACGGTCCTTCTGCACCCCAACTTCCAAACTCTGCATTCTGTAACAGTCCTTCTGCACCTCAGTCTCCAAACTGTGATATCTGTAACTATCCTACTGCACACCGGTCTCCAAACTCTGCTCTCTGTAGCGATTTTTCTGAACCTCAGTCTCCAACCTCTGCTCTCTGCAATGATCCTTCTGCACCCCAGTCTCCAACATCTGTTCTGTGAAACAGTCCTTCTGACCCCAGTTTCTAGCCTCTGCTCTATGTAACATCCTTGTGCACCGTACTTTCTTAACTCTGCTCTAGGTGACATTCCTTCTGCACCCTATTCTCCACCCTCTGCTCTTTGTAACAGCACTTCTGTACCGCGGTCTCCAATCTCTCCTCACTGCAACATTTCTTCTGCACCCCAGTCTCCAAACTGTGCTCTCTGAAACTGTTTTTCTGACCCTAGTCTCCAACCTGTGTTCTCTGTAACGATCCTTCTGCACCTCAGTCTCCAACCTCTGCTCTCTGCAACGAACCTTCTGCATCTCAGTTTCCAAACTCTGCTGTCTGCAACGATCCTTCTGCACCACAGTTTCCAACCTCTGCACTCTGTAATAGTCCTTCTGCACCTCATTCTGACACCTCTGCTCTCTGCACGATCATTCTGCACCCCATTCTCAATACACTGATCTCTATAACAGTCCTTCTGAACACCAGTCTCAAAACTCTGCTCTCTGTATCTATCCTTCTGCACCTCAGTCTCCAACCTGTGCTCTCTGTAGCATTCCTTCTACACCCCAGTCTCTAACCACTGCTCTCTGTATCAGTTTTTCTATACTGCAGTCTCCAAACTCTGGTCTTTGTAACGGTCCTTCTGCACCCCAACTTCCAAACTCTGCTTTTTGTAACAGTCCTTCTGCACCTCAGTCTCCAAACTCTGCTCTTTCTAACAGTACTTTTACACCTCAGTCTTTAAACTCTGCTCTCTGTAACAGTTTTTTTGCACCTCAGTCTCCAAACTCTGCTCTCTGTAACACTCGTTCTGCACTTCAGTCTCCACCCTGTGATCTCTGTAACAATTAGTCTGGACATCAGTCTCCAACCTCTGCTCTCTACAACGTTCCTTCTGCTCCCCAGTCTCCGAACTCTACTCTCAGTAAAAGTCCTTCTGCACCTCAGTCTCCAAACTCTGCACTCTGCAATGATCCTTCTGCACCCCAGTTTCCAAAATGTGCTTTCTGTAACAATCTTTCTGTACCCCAGTCTCCAACCTCTGCTCTCTGTAACAGGTCTTCTGCACCCCAGTCTCCAAACTCGACTCTCTGTAACAGGCCATCTGCACCCCAGTCTCCAACCTCTTCTCTCTGCAACGATTCTCTGCACCTCAGTCTCCAACCTCTGCTCTCTGAAACAGTCCTTGTGCACCTCAGTCTGAAAACTCTGCTCTCTACAAAAATCTTTCTGAACCAGAGTTTCCAACCTTTGCTCTCTATAACAGTCCTTCTGAACCTCAGTCTCCAAAATGCTCTCTGTAAGATCCTTCTGCAACCCAGTTTCGAAATTTTGCAATCTGCAGCACTCCTTCTGCACCCCAGTTTGCAAACTCTTCTCTCTGTAACAGGCGTTCTGCACCACGATCTCCAATCTTTGCTCTCTGTAACTGGCCTTCTGCACCCCAGTCTCCAACCTCTTCTCTCTGCAGCGATCCTTCTTCACCTCAGTCTCCAACCTCGGCTCTCTGCAACAGTCCTTCTGCACCCCAGTCTCCAACCTCTGCTCTATGTAACAGTCCTTCTGCACCCCAGTCACCAACCTCTGCTCTCTGCAACAGTTCTTCTGCACCCCAAAAACCAAAATCTGCTCTGTTTAACGATCTTTCTGAACCTTAGTTTCCAACCTCTGTTCTCTGCAATGATCCTTCTGCACCCCAGTCTCCAACCTCTGCTCTATTTGTCAGTCCTTCTGCACCCAAGTCTCCTAACTTTGCTATCTGCAACATTTCTTCTGCACCCCAGTCTCCAAACTGTGCTCTCTGTAACAGTCCTTCTGCACCCAGTCTCCAACATGTGCTTCCTGCAATGATTCTTCTTCTACCCAGTCTCCAAACTCTGCTCTCTGACCTTTTGTATTGCAGTCTCCAACCTCTTCTCATTGTAATGGTCCATCTGCTCTCCAATTGCCAACCTCTGCTTTCTGTAACAGTCTTTCTGCACCCCAGTCTCCAAATTCTTCTCTCTGCAACGACCCTTCTGTACCTCAGTCTCCAACCTTTTCTCTCTGTAAAAGTCCTTCTGCACCTCAGTCTTCATCCTTTGCTCTCTGTAATGGTCCTTCTGCACCCCAGTCTCCAATCTCTGCTCTCTGTAACAATCCTTCTGCACCTCAGTCTCCAACGTCTGCTCCCTGTAACAGTCCTTCTGTACCACAGTCTCTAAACTCTTCTCTCTATAATGGTACTTCTGCCCCACAATTGCCAACCTCTGTTTTCTGAAACAGTCCTTCTGCACCTGAGACTCCAAACTCTGCTCTCTGTAACAGTCCTTCTAAGCCTCAGTCTGAAACCTCTGCTCTCTGCAACAATCCTTCTAAACCCCAGTCTCCAAACTGTGCTATCTGTAACAATCCTTCTGCACCCCAATCTCAAATATCTGCTCTCTGTAACAAGTCTTCTGTCCCAGTCTCTAATCTTTTCTCTCTTCAACAATTCTTCTGCACCTCAGTCTCCAACCTCTGCTCTCTGCAACAGTTCTTCTGCCCCCCCTCTCAAATATCTACTCTCTGTAATATCCTTCTGAACCCCGTTCTTTAAACTTTGCTCTCTGTAACACTCATTCTGCACCCCAGTCTCCAACCTCATCTCTCTGCAAAGGCCCATCTGCACCCCAGTATCACACCTCTGTTCTCTGCAGCAGTTCTTCTGCACCCAAGGCTACATCTCTGCTGTCTGTAATAGTCCTTCTGCACCCCAGTCTCCAAACTCTACTTTCCGTATCAGTTATTCTGCACCCCAGTCTAAAATCTCTGCTCTATGTAACAGTTCTTTTGCACCACAGTCTCCAAACTCTGCTCTCCGCAACAGTCCTTCTGCACCCCAGTCTCCAACCTCTGTTCTGTGCAAATGTTCTTCTACACACCAGTCTCCAACATCTGCTCTCTGCAACGATCCTTCTGCATCCCAGTCTCCAACGTTTGCTCTCTGCAACAGTCCTTCTACACAACAGTCTCCAAAATGCTCTCTCTATGATCCTTCTGCAACCCAGTCTCGAAATTGTGCTATCTTTAACAGTCCTTCTGCACCCCAGTCTCCAAACTCTGCTCTTTGTAACAGGCGTTCTTCACCCCAGTCTCCAATCTCTGCTCTCTGTAACAGGCCTTCTGAACCCCAGTCTCCAAACACTTCTCTCTTCAAAGATCCTTCTTAACCTCAGTCTCCAAACTCTGCTCTCTGCAACAGTCCTTCTGCATCCCAGTTTCCAACCTCTGCTCTCTGTAACAATCCTTCTGCACCTCACTCTCCAACCTCTGCTCTCTGCAACGGTTCTTCTGCACCCCAGTCTTTACACTCTGTTCTCTGCAACATTCCTTCTTTACCCGTTTCCAACCCATGCTCTCTGCAACAGTTCTTCTGCACCTTAGTCTCCAAACTCTGCTCTCTGCTAAAGTACTTTTGCACCCAAGTCTCCAACATCTGCTCTATGCAGCAGACCTTTTACACCCCAGTAACCAAAATCTCCTCTGGGTAACGATCCCTGTGCACCTTAGTTTCCAACCTCTGCTCTCTGCAACGATCCTTCTGCACCCCAGTCTCCAACTCTCATCTCTGTATCAGTGCTTCTGCACCACAGTCTCCAAACTCTGCTCGATGCAAAAGTCCTTATGCACCCAAGTCTCTAAACTCTGCTGTCTGCAACATTTTTCTACACCCCAGTCTCCAACCTGTGCTCTCTGTAACAGTCCTTCTTTAACCCAGTCTCCAACATCTCCTCTCTGCAACGATCTATCTTCTACCCAGTCTCGAAACTCTGCTCTCTGTAAAAGTCCTTTTGTATCGCAGTCTCCAACCTCTTCTCTTTGTAACAGTCCATCTCCTCCCCAATTGCCAACGTCTGCTTTCTGTAACAGTTCTTCTGCACCCCAGTCTTCAAACTCTTCTTTCTGCAACGATCTTTCTACACCTCAGTCTCAAACCTCTGCTCTCCACTTTGTTCTCAAAACTTTGCTCTCTGGAACAGTCATTCTGCATCTCAGTCTCCAACCTCATCTCTCTGCGATGGCCCTTCTGCACCCCAGTATCAAATCTCTGTTCTCTGCAGCATTCCTTCTGCACCCCAGGCTAGAAACTCTGCTCTCTGTAACAGTCTTTCTGCACCCCAGTCTCAAAACTCTGCTCTCTGCTACAGTCCTTCTGCACCCCAATCTCCAACCACTGCTCTCTTCAAAATTTCTTCTGCACCCCAGTCCCCAACCTGTGCTCTCTGTAACTACCCAACTACACCCCGGTCTCCAAACTCTGCTTTGTGTAGCGATCCTTCTGAACCTCAGTCTCCAACCTCTGCTCTCTGCAACGATCTTTCTGCACCCCGGACTCCAACGTCTGGTCTCTGCAACAGTCCTTCTCACCCCAGTCTCCAGGCTCTGCTTTCTGTAACATCCTTCTGCACCCCAGTTTCCAAACTCTGCTGTAGGTGACATTTCTTCGGCACCCCAGTCTCCACCTGCTGCTCTTTGTAACAGTACTTCTATACCACAGTCTCCAATCTCTGCTCACTGCAACATTTCTTTTGCACCCCAGTCTCCAATCTGTGCTCTCTGTAACTGTCTTTCTGACCCAAGTCTCCAACCTCTGCTCTCTGTAACGATCCTTCTGCACCTCAGTCTCCAAACTCTGGTTTCTGAAAAAGTCATTCTGCACCCCTGTCTCCAAACTCTTCCCTCTGTAACAGTCGTTCTGCATCACTTCACCAAACTCTGCTCTCTGTAACAGGCCTTCTGCACCGCGTCTCCTACCTCTGTTCTCTGGGACAGTCCTTCTGCACCCCAGTCTCAAACCTCTGCTCTCTAAAAAGATCCTTCTGCACCCCAGTCTACAACCTCTGTAATCTCGAACAATCCTTCTGCACCTCAGTTCCCAAACTCTGACTTCTGAAAAGGTCC
Source organism: Ictidomys tridecemlineatus (assembly GCF_052094955.1). Classification (NCBI taxonomy): domain Eukaryota; kingdom Metazoa; phylum Chordata; class Mammalia; order Rodentia; family Sciuridae; genus Ictidomys; species Ictidomys tridecemlineatus. The sequence goes on along the minus strand of NW_027521069.1, from coordinate 276,823 downwards.
TACTGCACCCCAGTCTCTAATATCTGCTCTCTACAACAATCATTTTGATCCACAGTCTCCAACCTCTGTTCTTTGCAAAAGTCCTTCTGCACCCCTGTCTTCAACCTCTGCTCTCTGTAAGATCCTACTGCACACCAGTTTCCAAACTGCTCTCTGTAACATTCCTTCTCCACCCAGTGCCCAACCTCTGCTCTCTGCAACAGTCTTTCTGCAGGCCAGTCTCCAACCTCTGTTCTCGGCAACAGTCCTTCTGAACTCCAGTCTCCAAACTCTGCTCTGGGTATGGTTTCTTCTTCAACTCAGTCTCCAACCTCTGCTCTATGTAAGATCTTTTTGCAACCCAGTCTCCAAACTTTGCTCTCTGTAACTGTCCTTGTGCACCCCAGTCTCCAACCTCTGCTCTGTGCAACTGTTCGTCTGCACCCCAGTCTCCAACCTCTGCTCTCTGAAAGTTCCTTCTGCAACCCAGTCTCCAAACTCTCATCTCTGTCACAGTCCTTCTTCACCCCAGTCTCCAACCTCTGCTCTCTGTAACAATCCTTCTGCACCTCAGTCTCCAACCTCTGTTCTCTGCAAAAGTCCTTCTGCACCACAGTCTCCAACCTCTGAATTCTGTATCAGTCCTTCTGCACCACAGTTTCCAAATTCTGCTCTCTGTAACAGTCCTTCTGCACCTCAGTCTCCAAACTCTGCTCTCTGCAGAAGTCCTTCTGCATTCCATTCTCAAACCTCTGCTCTTTGCAACAGTATTTGTGTACCCTAGTCTCCAACCTCTGCTCTCTGTAACAGTCCTTCTATACTGGAGTCTCCAACCTCTGCTCTCTGTAAGGTTCATTCTGGACCCAAGTCTCCAACCTCTGCTTTCTGTATCAGTCGTTCTGCATCCCAGTCTCCAAACTTTCCCTCTGTAACAGTCCTTCTTCACCACAGTCTTCAAACTCTACCCTCTGCAACACTTTTTCTACAACCCAGTCTTCAACCTCTGCTTTGTGTAACAGTCTCTTTGGAACCCAGTTTCCAATCACTGCTCTCTGCAACGATCCTTCTGCATCCCAGTCTCCAACATCTGCTCTCTGCAACCATCCTTCTGCACTCAAGTCTCCAAACTCTGCTCTCTGTAACAGCCCTTCTGCACCCAGTCTCCAACCTTTCCTCTCTGTAACAGTCTTTCTTCACCACAGTCTTCAAACTCTACTCTCTGAAACAGTCCTTCTACACCCCAGTCTTCAACCTCTGCCCTGTGTAACAGTCTCTCTGCAACCCAGTGTCCAATCTCTGCTCTCTGCAACGATCTTTCTGCACACCAGTCTCCAAACTCTGTTCTCTGCAATGATCCTACTGCACCTCAGTCACCAACCTCTGCTCTCTGTAACAATCCTTCTGCACCACAGTCTCCAAACTCTGCTCTAGGTAATATCGTTCTGCAAGCAAGTCTCCAAACTCTGCTCTCTGTAACAGCCCTTCTGCACCCAGTCTCCAACATTTTCTCTCTGTAACAGGCCTTCTGCACCCCAGTCTCCAAATGCTGCTCTCTGTATCAGTCCTTCTGAAACGAGTCTTTAAACTCTGCTCTTTGTAACAGTCTTTCTGCATCTCAGTCTCCTACCTCTGCTCTCTGCAAAAGTTCTTCTGCACCCCAGTATCCAACATCTGCACTCTGAAACAGTTCTTCTCCACCCCAGTCTCCAACCTCTGCTCTATGTAACAGTTTTTAAATATTGGAGTCTCCAAACTCTGCTCTCTGTAACGGTCTTTCTGCACCTCCGTCTCCCACCTCTGCTTTCTTTATCAGTCCTTCTGCAACCCAGTCTCCAACCTCTACAATCTTAAAGAGTCCTTCTGCACCTCAGTCTCCAAATACTACTCTCTGAAAAAGTCCTTCAGCACCCAAGTCTCCAAAACCTGCTCCCTGCAACAGTCCTTCTTCACCACAGTCTCAAATCTCTGCTATCTGCAACAGTTCTTCTGCACCTCTGTCTCCAACATCTTCTCTCTGCAACAGTCCTTCTACACCCCAGTCTTCAACCTCTTCTCTGTGTAACAATCCTTCTTCACCCCAGTCTCCAATCTCTGCTCTCTGTAACAGTCCTTCTGCACCATATTTTCCACCTCTGCTCTCTGTTACAGTCTTTGTATACTGCAGTCTCAAACTTCTGCTCTCTGTAACAGTCCCTCTGCACCTCAATTTCCGACCACTGCTTTCTGTAACAGTCTTTCTGCACCTCAATCACCAAACGCTGCTCTCTGTAACCGTTCTTCTGCAAATCAGTCTCAAACCTCTGCTCTCTTTAACAGTCGTCCTGCACCTCAGGCACCAACCCCTGGTCTCTGTAAGATCCTTCTGCAACCCAGCCTCAAAACTCTATTCTCTATAACAGTCCTTCTGCAAACCAATCTTCAATCTCTGCTCTCTGTTGCAGGCCTTCTGCACCCCAGTCTCCAAACTCTGTTCTCTGAAACAGTTTTTCTATACTGCAGTATCCAAACTTTGGTCTTTGTTACGCTCTTTCTGCACCCCAATTTCCAAACGCTGCTCTCTGTAACAATACTTCTACACCTCAGTCTCCAACCTCTGCTCTCTGTAACAGTCCTCCTGCACCTCAGTCTCCAACCTCTTGTCTCCGTAAGATCCTTCAGCTACCTAGTCTTCAAATTCTGCTCTCTATAATAGTCCTTCTGCACGACAGTCTCCAACCTCTATTCTCTGTAACAGGAATTCTACAAGCCAGTCTCCAAACTCTACTCTCTATAGCAGGCCTTGTGCACCCCAGTCTCCATAATCTGCTCTCTGAAATGATCCTTCTGCACCCCAGTCTCCAACATCTGCTCTCTGCAATGATCCTAATGCACTCCAGTCACCAACCTCTGATCTCTGCAACAGTCTATCTGCACCTCAGTTTCCAAATTCTGCTTTCTGTAAGATGCTTCTGGACCCCTGTATCCAACTTCTGCTCTCTGCAGCAGTCTTTCTGCACCCCAGTCTCCAACCTTTTCTCTCTACAAGAGTCCTTCTGCAAACTGGTTACCAACATCTTCTCTCTGCAACAGTCCTTCTGCACCCCAGTTTCCAACATCTGCTCTCTGCAACAGTTCTTCTGCACCTCAGTCTAAATACTCTACTCTCTCCCACGACCCTTCTACACCCCAGTCTCCTACTTCGGCTCTCTGTAAAAGTCCTTCTGCACCTCAGTCTCCCAAATCTGCTCTCTGTAAGATCCTTCTTCAATCCAGTCTTTAAACTCTGCACTTTATACCTGTCCTTCTGCACAACAGTCTCCAACTTCTGCTCTCTGTAATAGGACTTCTGCAACCCAGTCTCCAACTTCTACTCTCTGTAACAGGCCTTCTGCACCCCAGTCTCATACCTCTTTTATCTGCAACGATTCTTCTCCACCACAATCTCCAATATCTGCTCTCTGCAACAGTCCTTTTGAACCCCAGTCTCCCAACTCTGCTCTTTTAAGATCCAACTGAACCCCAGTCTCCAACCTATGCTCTCTGTAACAGTCCTTCTGCACCCAAGTCTCCGAACTCTATTCTCTGTAACAGTCTTTCTGCACCTCAGTCTCCAACCTCTGCTTTATGTAACAGTCCTTCTGCACCCCAGTTTCTAAAATCTGCTTTCTGCAAAAGTCCTTCTGAACCCCAGTTTTTAACATCTGCTCTCTGCAACAGTTCTTCTACACCTCAGTCTGAAAACTCTGCTCTCTGCAATGAACCTTCTGCACCCCAGTCTCCTACCTCTGCTCTCTGTAACAGTCCTTCTGCACCTCAGTCTCCCAACTCTGCTCCCACTTTATGATCCATCTGCAGCACAGTCTTTAAACTCTGCTCTCTGTAACAGACCTTCTGTAATGCAGTCTCCAACCTCTGCTCTCTGTAACACTCCATTGCACCCCAGTCTCCAACCTCTGCTTTCTGTATCAGTCCTCCTGCACCACAGTCTCCAAACTCTTCTCTCTGTAACAGTCCTTCTGCACCTCAGTCTCCAACCTCTGCCCTCTGCAAAAGTCTTTCTGCACCCCAGTATACAAATTCTGCCTTCTGCAACAGTCGTTCTGCACCCCAGTCTCCAACATATGCTCTCTGCAACAGTCCTTTTCCACGCCAGTCTCCAACCTCTGCTGTCAGTAACAGTCTTTCTGTACTGTAGTCTCCGAGCTGTGCTCTTTTTAACAGCCTTTCTGCACCAAAGTCTCAAACCTCTGCTCTGTTTATCAGTCCTTCTGCACGCCAGTCTCTAACATCTGCTCTCTGTAACAGTCCTGCTGCACATAAGTCTCCAACCTCTGCTTTCTGCAACAGTCCTTCTACACCCCAGTCTCCAACCCCTGCTCTCAACAACAGTCCTTCTACACCGCAGTCTCCAACCTCTGATCTCTTCAACAGTCTTTCTGCACCCCAGTCTCCAACTTCTGTTCTCTGTAACAATTTTTCTGCACCTCAGTCCCCAAACTCTGCTCTCCGCAATCGTCCTTCTTCACCACATTCTCGAACTTCTCTTCTCTGTAACAATCGTTTTGCACCCCAGTCTCCAACCTCTGTTCTCTGCAACGATCCGTTTACAACCCAGTCTCCAACCTCAGCTCTCTGCAAAAGTCTTTCTGCACCCCAGTCTTTAACATCTTCTCTCTGAAACAGTCCTTCTTCACCTCAGTCTGAAATCTCTGCTCAGTGCAACGATCATTTTGCACCCAAGTCTACAAACTCTGCTTACTGTAACAGTCCTTCTTCATCTCACCCTTCAACAGACCTTCTGTACTTCATCTCACCTCTCAACAGTGCTTCTGTACTGCAGTCTCCAACCTCTGCTCTCTGCAACGGTCCTTCTGCACCCAATTCTCCAACCTCTGTTGTCTGCAAGAGTCCTTCAACACCTCAGTCTCCAAAATCTGCTCCCTGCAACAATCCTTCTGCACCTTAGTCTCCAAATTCTGCTCTCTGCAACAGTGCTTCTGCACCCCAGTATCCACCATCTACTCTCTGAAACAGTCCTTCTGCTCCCCAGTCTCAAACCTATGCTCTCTGTGACAGTCCTTCTGTACCTCAGTCTCCAAACTCTGCTCTCTGCAAAAGTTTTTCTGCACCCCAGTCTCCAACATCTGCTGCATGCAAAAGTCCTTTTACACCCCAGTCTCCAACCTCTGCTATCTGCAACAGTCCTTCTGCACCCCAGTCTCCAACCTCTGCTCTCTGTAACAATCCTTCTGTACCTCAGTGTCAAGCCTCTACTTTCTGTAACAGTCCTTCTGAATCTCAGTCTCCAAACTCTGCTCTCTGCAACAGTCCTTCAGAACTGCTGTCTCAAATTCTTGTCTCGGCAACAGACCTTCTACACCCCAGTCTCCAACCTCTGCTATCTGCAACAGTCCTTCTGCACCTAAGTCTCCAACTTCTGCTCTCTGCAATGAATCTTCTTCACCCCAGTCTCAAACATCTGCTCTCTGCAACAGTCCTTCTGCACCTCAGTCTGAAAACTCTGCTCTCTGCAACGATCCTTCTTCACCTCAGTTCCCAAACTCTGATCTATGCAATGGTCCTTCTGAACCCCAGTATCCAACCTCTGCTCTCTATAACAATCCTTCTAGACCCCAGTCTCCAACATCTGCTCTCTGAAAAAGTCCTTTTGCACCCCAGTCTCCAACATCTGCTCTATGCTACAGTCGTTCTGCACCTCAGTCTAAAAACTCTGCTCTCTGAAACGATCCTTGTGCACCTCAGTCTCCATACTCTGCACTCTGAAACATTCCTTCTCCACCCCAGTCTCCAACTTCTGCTCTCTGTAACAGTCCTCCTGTAGTGTAGTGTCCAAAATCTGCTCTCTGTAAAGTCCTTCTGCACCCCAGTCTCTAACCTCTGCTTTCTGTATCAGTCCATCTGCACCCCAGTCTCCAACCTCTGCTCTCTGTAACAGTCCTTCTGCACCTCAGTCTCTAAACTCTGCTGTCTGCAACAGTCCTTCTGCACCAAAGTTTCAAAACTTTGCTCCGTGCAACAGTCCTTCTGCACCCCTTCTCCGAACTCTGTTCTCTGTAACAGTCCTTCTGCACACCAGTCTCCATACTCGGCTCTCCACAACGATTCTTCTGCACCACAGTCTCCTTCCTCAGCTCCCTGCAACAGTCCTTCTCCAACCCAGTCTCCAACCTCTGCTCTCTGAAACAGTGCTCCTGTAGTGCACTCTCTAAAATCTGCTCTATGTAACGGTCCTTTTGCACCCCAGTCTCCAATCTCTGCTCTTTGTAATGGTCCTTCTGCACCCCAGTCTCCAATCTCTGCTCTTTGTAACATTCCTTCTGCACCCCATTTTCCAACCTGTGCTCTCTGCAAAAGTCCTTGTGCACCACAGTCACCAAACTCTGCTCTCTGTAAGATCCTTCTGCACTCCAGTTTCCAAACTCTGCTCCTCGTAACATTTCTTCTTCACCCCAGGCTCCAACCTCTGTCCTCTGCAACAGTTCTTCTACTCCCCTGTCTCTGAGATCTGCTCTCTGTAACAGACATTATGTACCGCAGTTTCCAACCTCTGCTCTCTGTAAGGGTCCTTCTATAACCCAGTCTCCAACCTCTGCTTTTTTGAATCAGTCTTTCTGAACCCAGTCTCCAACCTCTGCTCTTTGTATCTATCCTTCTGCAACTAAGTCTCCAACCTGTGCTTTCTGTAACAGTCCTTCTGCACCCCAGTCTCCAACCTCTGCTCTCTTTAACAGTCCTTCTATACAGCAGTCTCCAAACTCTGCTCTCTGTAACGGTCCTTCTGCACACCAATTTCCAATATCTGCTTTGTGTAACAGTCCTTCTGCACGTCAGTCTCCAACATCTGCTCTCTGTAAGTTCCTTTAGCAAACCAGTCTCCAAACTCTGTTCTCTGTAACAGTCCTTCGGCACCCCAGTCTCCAAACTCTGCTCTCTGTAACAGTCCTTCTGCACCTCAGTCTCCAACCTATGATCTATGCAACAGTCCTTCTGCAAGTCAGTCGCCAAATTCTGCTCCCTGTAAGATCCTTAGATACCCCTGTATTTAACCTCTGCTCTCTGAAACTGTCACTTTGCACCCAAGTCTTCAAACTCTGCTATCTGTAACAGTCCTTCTGCACCTCATTCTCCATTCTCTTCTCCCTGCAACAGTCTTTCTTCTTTCCAGTCTCTTAGATCTGCTCTCTGTAACAGTCCTTCTGTACCGCAGTGTCCAACCTCTGCTCTCAGTTACGGTTCTTCTACACCCCAGTCTCCAAACTCTGCTATAGGTATCAACCTTTCTGAACCCCAGTATCCAACCTCTGTTCTCTGTGTTCATGCTTCTGCACCTCAGTCTCCAACTTGTGCTCTCTGTAAGAGTCCTTCTGCATTCCAGTCTCCAACCTCTGCTCTCGGTAACAGTCTTAAACTGCAGTCTTCAAACTCTGCTCTCTTTTCCGGTACATCTGCACCCCAATTTCCAACCCCTGCTGCCTGTAACAGTCCATCTGCACCTCAGTCTCCAAACTCTTCTCTCTGCAACAGTCCTTCTATACCCCAGTCTCCAACATCTGGTCTCTGAAACAGTCCTTCTGCATTACTGTCTGAAAACTCTGCTGTCTGCAACGAACCTCCTGCACCCCAGTCTCCTACCTCAGGTGTCTGTTACAATCCTTCTGCACCTCAGTCTCCAAACTCTGCTCTCTGTAAGATCCATCTGAACCCCAGTCTTTTACCTCTGCTCTCTGTAACAGTTCTTTTGCCACTCAGTCTCCAACTTCTTCTCTCTGCAACAGTTCTTCTGCACCCCAGTCTCATAAATCTACTCTCTGTAACAGTCCTTCTGCACCTCAGTCTCCAAACTCTGTGATCTGCAACAGCCTTTTGCACCCCAGTCTGCAAACTCTGCTCTCTTTAACGATCCTTCTAGACCCCAGTCTCCAACCTCTGCTCTCTCCAACAGTCCTTCTGCACCACAGTCTCCAACCTGTGTTTTCTGTAAGATCTTTCTGAACTCCAGTTTCCAAACTCTGCTCTCTAACATTCCTTCTCCACACCAGTCGCCAACCTCTGCTTTCTAGAAGGTTCCTGCGGCACCCCTGTATCCAAAGTCTGTCCTCTCCAACTGTCCTTCTGCTCCCCAGTCTCCAGTATCTGCTCCCTGTAACAATCCTTCTGTACCGCAGTCACCAATCTCTGCCCTCTGTAACTGTCCTTCTGCACCCCAGTCTCCAACCTCTGCTTTATGTATCAGTCCTTTTGAACCCCAGTATCCAACCTCTGCTCTCTGTGTCTATCCTTCTGCTCCTCAGTCTCCAACCTGTGCTTTCTGTAACAGTCCTTCTGCACCCAAGTCTTTCACCTCTGCTCTCTGTAACAGTCCTTCTATAACGTAGTCTCCAAACTCTGCTCTCTGTAACGGTCCTTTTGCACCCCAATTTCCAACATCTGCTTTCTGTAACAGTCCTTCTGCACCTCAGTCTCAAAACTCTTCTCTCCATAACAGTCCTTCTACACCTCAATCTCCAACCTCAACTCTCTGTAACAGTACTTCTGCACCTCAGTCTGAAATTTTTGCTGTACACGATCCTTCTGCACCCCAGTCTCCAACAACTGCTCTCTGTAACAGTCCACCTGCACCTTAGTCTTCAACCTCTGCTCTCTGTAAGAACCTTCAGCAACCCAGTTAAAACTCCGCTCCCTGTAACAGTTCTTATGCACCCCAGTCCCCAACATCACCTCTCTGTAACAGGCCTTCTGCATGCCAGTCTACAAATCTGCTCTCTGTAGCAGGCCTTTGCACCCGAGTCTCCAAACTCTGCTCTCTGCAACGATCCTTTTGCACCCTAGTATTTATACTCTGCTCTCTACAATGATCCTACTGCACCCCAGTCTCCAACCTCTGATCCCTACAACAGTCCTTCTTAACCTCAGTCTCCAAAATCTGCTCTCTGTATGATCCTTCTGCACCGCTGTCTCCAAACTCTGCTCTCTGTAACAGTCCTTCTGCACCCCAGTCTCCAACCTCTGCTCTCCACAACAGTTCTTCTGCACCCCAGTCTCCAAACTCTGCTCTCTGCAACAGTCCTTCGGCACCCTAGTTACCAACATCTGCTCTCTTTTACAGTCTTTTTGAACCCCAGTCTCCAACCTCTGCTCTTTGTAACAGTCCTCCTGTACTGCAGAAACCAACCTCTGCTCTTTGTAACGGTTTTTCTGTACCCAAGACTCCAATATCTGCTTTTTGTATCAGTCCCTCTGCACCCCAGTCTCCAAACTCTGCTCTCTATAACAGTCCTTCTGCACCTCAGTTTTCAACCTCTGCTCTCTGCAACGGTCCTTCTGCACCTCAGTCTCCAACCTCTACTCTCTGTAACAGTGCTTCTGCACCTCAGTCTCCAAACTCTGCTCTCTGTAAGATCCTTCTGCAACCCAGTCTCCAAACTCTTCTCTCTGTAACAGACCTTCTGCACCCCAGTCTCTAACCTCTGCTCTCTTTATCAATCCATCTGCATGCCAGTCTCAAATGTCTGCTATCTGTTACTGTCCTTCTGCACCTCAGTCTCCAACCTCTACTCTCTGTAACAGTGCTTCTGCACCTAAGTCTCCATTCTCTGCTTTCTGTAAGATCCTTCTGCACTCCAGTCTCCAACCTCTGCTCTCTTATTTTTTTGTATTGTTGGTCGTTCAAAACATTACACAGTTCTTAATACATCATATTTCACAGTTTGATTCAAGTGGGTTATGAACTCCCAACTTTACCCCGTATACAGATTGCTGTATCACATCAGTTACACTTCCATTGATTGACATATTGCTTTTCTAGTGTCTGATGTATTCTGCTGTCAGTCCTATTTTCTACTATCCCCCCTCCCCTCCCCTCCCCTCCCCCTTTTCCTCTCTACCCCTTCTACTGTAAATCATTTCTTTCATTTGTATTATCTTGTCTTACCCCTCCTTTCCTCTTATATATCATTCTCACTCCCTTTCCCTCCCACCTCTCATCCCTGTTTAATGTAGACCTTCTTCTCAAGCTCTTCGTCCCTACCCTGTCCTTGTTTACTCCCCTTATATCAAAGGGGTCATTTGGTATTTGTTTTATAACGATTGACTAGCTTCACTTAGCATAATCTGCTCTAATGCCATCCATTTCCCTCCAAATTCTATGATTTTGTCGTTTCTCAATGCAGAGTAATACTCCATTGTGTATAAATGCCACATTTTTTTATCCATTCATCTATTGAAGGGCATCTAGGTTGGTTCCATAATCTTGCTATCGTGAATTGTGCTGCTATGAACATCGATGCAGCAGTGTCCCTGTAGCATGCTGTTTTTATGTCTTTAGGGAATAGACCGAGAAGGGGAATAGCTGGGTCAAATGGTGGTTCCATTCCCAGCTTTCAAAGAAATCTCCATGCTGCTTTCCAAATTGGCTGCACAAATTTGCAGTCCCACCAGCAATGAACAAGAGTGCCCTTTTCCCTGCATCCTCTCCAGCACTTATTGTTGTTTGACTTCCTAATGGCTGCCAATCTTATTGGAGTGAGATGGTATCTTAGGGTAGTTTTGATTTGCATTTCTCTGACTGCTAGCAATGGCGAGCATTTTTTCATGTACTTATTGATTGATTGTATGTCCTCCTCTGAGATGTGTCTATTCAGGTCCTTGGCCCATTTGTTGATTGGGTTATTTGTTATCTTATTGTCTAATTTTTTGAGTTCTTTGTATATTCTGGTTATTAGGGCTCTATCTGAATTGTGTTGATTAAAGATTTTTTCCCAGGATGTAGGCTCCCTATTTATCTCTCTTATTGTTTCTTTTGCTGAGAAAAAAACTTTTTAGTTTGAGTAAGTCCCATTTGTTGATTCTAGTTGTTAACTCTTGCGCTATGGGTGTCCTATTGAGGAATTTGCGGCATGATCCCACAGTATGTAGATCGTAGCCAACTTTTTCTTCTATCAGATGCCATGTCTCTGATTTAATATCAAGCTCCTTGATCCATTATGAGTTAACTTTTATGCATGGCGAGAGATAGGGATTCAGATTCATTTTGATGCAAATGGATTTCCAGTTTTCCCAGCACCATTTGTTGAAGAGGCTATCCTTCCTCCATGGCATGCTTTTAGCCCCTTTATCAAATATAAGGTAGTTGTAGTTTTGTGGATTGGTTACTGTGTCCTCTATTCTGTACCATTGGTCCACCCGCCTGTTTTGGTACCAGTACCATGCTGGTTTTGTTACTATTGCTCTGTAGTATATTTTGAAGTCCGGTATTGCTATACCACCTGATTCACACTTCCTGCTTAGCATTGTTTTTGCTATTCTAGGTCTTTTATTATTCCATATGAATTTCTTGATTTTTTTATCTATTTCTACAAGAATTGCTGTTGGGATTTTGATTGGTATTGCATTGAACTTATAGAGAACTTTTGGTAATATCGCCATTTTGATGATGTTAGTTCTGCCAATCCATGAGTGGGGTATATTTCTCCATCTTCTAAGGTCTTCTTCTATGTCTTTCTTTAGGGTTCTGTAATTTTCATTATATAAATCTTTCACCTTTCTTGTTAGGTTGATTCCCAAGTATTTAATTTTTGGGGGGGATATTGTGAATGGAGTAGTTGTCCTCATTTCAGTTTCAGAGGATTTGTCGCTGATATATAGGAATGTCTTTGATTTATGCGTGTTGATCTTATATCCTGCCACTTTGCTGAATTCATTTATTAGCTCTAATAGCTTCTTTGTAGACCCTTTTGGGTCTGCTAGGTATAGGATCTTATCATCTGCAAATAGTGATAATTTAAGTTCTTCTTTTCCTATTTTTATGCCTTTAATTTCTTTCGTCTGTCTAATTGCTCTGGCCAGTGTTTCACGGACTATGTTGAACAGAAGTGGTGAGAGAGGGCATCCCTGTCTTGTACCAGATCTTAGAGAGAATGCCTTCAATTTTTCTCCATTCAGAATGATGCTGGCCTGGGGCTTATCATAGATTGCTTTTACAATGTTGAGGTATGTTCCAGTTATCCCTAATTTTCCTAGAGTTTTGAACATAAAGGGATGCTGAACTTTGTCGAATGCTTTTTCTGCATCTATAGAGATGATCATATGGTTCTTATCTGCACCACAAATTCCAAAGTCTGCTCTCTGTAACAGTCTTTCTGCACCTGAGTCTAAAAACTCTGTTCTCTACAAAAATCTTTCTGCACCCCAGTCTCCAATCTCTGCTCTCTGCAACGATCCATCTGCACCTTAGTTTCGAAAGTCTACTCTCTGTAACAGTGCTTCTGCACCCCTGTCTCAAACTTCTGCTGTCTGCATCGATTTTTATGCACCCCAGTATTCAACATGTGCTCTATGCAACATTTATTTTGCACCCATATCTCCAACCTCTGCTCTCTGCAACAGTCCTTCTGCACCTCAGTCTGAAAACTCTGATCTCTGCAACGATCATTCTGAACCCCAGTCTCCAAATCTGCTCTCTGTAATAGTCCTGTTGCACCTCATTCTCGAATCTCTGCTCTCTGTAAGATCCTTCTGCAACCCAGTCTTCAAACTCTGCTCTCCATAACAACCTTCTGTACCCCAGTCTCCAAAATCTGCTCTCTGCAACAGTCCTTCTAAACCACAGTCTCCAAAATCTGCTCCCTGCAACAGTTCTTTTGCACCTCAGTCTGACAACTCTACTCTCTGCAACGATCCTTGTGCACTCCAGTCTTTAAACTCTACTTTCTGTAACAGTCTTTCTGCACCTCAGTCTCCATCCTCTGCTCTTTGTAAGATCCTTCTGCACCCCAGTTTCACAACTCACCTCTCTGTATTATTACTTCTGCTCCCCAGTCTCCAATCTCTTCTCTCTGTAACTGTCCTCCTGCTCCGCAGTCTCCACCCTCTGCTATCTGTAACACTCTTTCTTTACTGCAGTCTCCAACCTCTGCTCTCTGTAACAGTCCTTATGTCCCGCAGTCTCCAACCTCTGCTCTGTGTAAGGGTCCTTCTGCACCCCAGTCTCTAACATCTGCTCTCTGTAACAATACTTCTGCACCCAAGTCTCCAACCTCTACTCTCTGCAACGATTCTTTTGAACCCCATTCTCCAACCTCTGCTTTCTGCAAAAATCTTTCTGAACCCCAGTCTCTAACATCTGCTCTCTGCAACAGTCCTGAAACTCAGTCTGAAAACTCTGCTCTCTGCAACGATCATTGTGCACCCCAGTCTCCAAAATCTCCTTTCTGTAACAGTCCTTCTGCACCCCAGCCTCCAACCTCTGCTCTCTGTAAGATCCTTCTGCACCCCAGTTTGCAAATCTGCTCTCTGTAACATTCTTTCTGCTCCCCAGTCCTCAACCTCTGCTCTCTGTATCAGTTTTTCTTCTCTCCAGTCTTCAACCTCTGCTCTTTGTAACAGTCCTTCTGCTCCCCAGTATCCAACCTCTGCACTCTGTAACAGTCTTTCTGTACCGCAGTCTCCAACCTCTGCTCTCTGTAACGGTTTTTCTGCACCACAGTCTCTAACCTCTTTTTTCTGTATCATTCCTTCTGCACCACAGTTTCCAACCTCTGCTCTCTGCAACTTTCCTTCTGCACCCTAGTCTCCAACCTCTGCTCTCTGTAAGAGTCCTTCTGCTCCCAGTCTCCAACCTCTGCTATCTGTAACAGTCTTCCTGCACCACAGTCCCCAACCTCTTCTTTCTGTATCATTCTTTCTGCACCACGGTTTCCAACCTCTGCTTTCTGCAACATTCCTTCTGAACCTCAGTCTCCAACCTCTGCTCTCTGCAACAGTTTTTCTCCACCCCAGTCTCCAAACTCTGCTCTCGGCAACAGTTCTTCTGCACCCCAATCACCAAGGTCTGCACTCTGAAACAGTCCTTCTCCACACCAGTTTCCAAACTATGCTGTCTGTTACAGTCCTCCTGTAGTTCAGACTCCAAAATCTGCTCTCTGTAATGGTCCTTCTACACCCCATGTCCAGACTCTGCTCTCTGCAGCAGTCCCTCTGCAACCCAGTCTCCAAACTCCGCTCTCTGTAACAATCCTTCTGCACCTCAGTATCCAACCTCTGCTCTCTGCAACGGTCCTTCTACACCTCATTCTCCAAACTCTACTCTCTGTAAAAGTACTTCTACACCCCTGCTCCAAACTCTGCTCTCCATAACAGGCCATCTGCACCCAATCTCCGACGTCTGTTCTCTATAACAATCCTTCTGCACCCCAGTCTTCAACCTCTGCTCTCTACAACGATCCGTCTGCACCCCTGTCTCAACAGTCCTTCTGCAACCCAGTCTCCAACATGTGCTCTCTGCAAAAGTCCTTCTGCACATCAGTCTGAAAACTCTGTTCTCTGCAACGATCCTTCTGCACCCTAGTCTCCAACCTCTGCTCTCTGTAAAAGTCCTGCTGCACCTTGGTCTACAAACACTGCTCTCTGTAAGATCCTTGTGCAACCTATTCTAAAAACTCTGCTCTCTGTAGCAGTTTTTCTGCACCTAAGTATCCAACCCCTGCTCTCTGTAACAGAACTTCCGCACGTCAGTCTTCAAACTCTGCTCTCTACAACAGTCCTTCTGCACCCTAGTTACCAAAATCTGCTCTTTGTAACGGTCCTTCTACACCCCAGTCTCCAACCTCTGCTTTCTGTATGAGTCTGTCTGAACCCCAGTCTCCAACCTCTGGTCTCTGTATCTATCCTTCTGCACCTCAGTCTCCAACCTGTTCTCTATGTAAGAGTCCTTCTGCACCCCAGTCTCCATTCTCTGCTCTCTGTAAAGGTCCTATACTGATGTCTCCAAACTCTGCTCTCTGTAACGGTCCTTCTGCACCCCAATTTTCAATCTCTGCTTCCTGTAACACTCCTTCTGCACCTGAGTCTTCAAACTCTGCTCTCTGTAACAGTCCTTCTAGATCTCAGTCTGAAACCTCTGCTCTCTACAGAATCCTTCTGCACCCCAGTATCCAAACACTGCTCTCTCTAACAGTCCACCTGCACCTCAGTCTCCAACCTCTGCTGTCTATAAGATCCTTCAGAATCCCAGTCTTCAAACTCTGCTGTTTGTAACAGTCCTCCTGCACTCAGTTTCCAACCTCTCCTCTCTGCAACAGGCCTTCTGCATGCCAGTCTCCTAACTCTGCTCTCTGCAACGATATTTCGGCACCCCAGTCTCCAACCACTGCTCTCTGAAATGATCCTACTGCACCCCAGTCTTCAACCTCTGAGGTCCTTCTGCACCTCATCTCCAACTTCTGCTTTCTGTAAGATACTTCTGCACCCCTGTCTCCAAGCTCTGCTCCTTGCAACGATCCTTCTGCACCCCAGTCTCCAAACTCTTCTCGATGTAAAAGAACTTCTGCACCTCAGTCTTTAATCTCTGCTCTCTACAACAGTCTTTCTGCACCCCAGTCACCAAATACTGCTCTCTGCAACAGTCTTTCTGTACTGCAGTCTCCAACTTCTGCTCTCTGTAACGGTCTTTCTGCATTGCAGACTCTAATCTCTGCTTTCTGTATCAGTTTTTCTGCACCCCAGTCTCCAAATTATGCTCTCTCTAAGAGTCCTTCTGCACCTCAGTCTCCAACCTCTGCTCTCGGCAACAGTCCTTCTGCACCCCAGTCTCAAACCTGTGCTCTCTGAAACAGTGCTTCTGCACCCCAGTCTCTAACCTCTGCTCTCTGCAACAGTCCTTCTGCACCACAGTCTCCAAATTCTGTTCTCTGTAACAATCTTCCTGCACCTCAGTCTCCAACCTCTGCTCTTTGTAAAAAGACTTCTGCGCCTCAGTCTCCAACCTCTGCTCTCTGCAACAGTCCTTCTGCACTCCAGTCTACAACCTCTGATCTCTGAAACAGTCCTTTTCCACCCCGGTCTCCAACCTCTGCTCTCTGCAACAGTCCTTCTGCACCGCAGTCTCCAACCTCTGCTCTTGTTTACAGTCCTTCTGCACCACAATCTCCAACCTCTGCTCTCTGTAAGATCCTTCTGCACTCCAGATTCCAAACTCTGCTCTCTGTATCATTCCTTCTCCACCCTAGTTTTTAACCTCTGATTTCTGCAAGTGTCCTGCGGCACCCAAGTCTCCAACCTCTGTCCTCTTCAACAGTCCTTCTGCTCCCCAGTCTCCAACATCTGCACCTGAAACAGTCCTTCTGTACCGCAGTCTCCAACCTGTGGTCTGTGTACCATTCCTCCTGCACCCCAGTCTCCAAACTCTGCTCTCTGTAACAGTTCTTCTACAACTCAGTCTCGAACCTCTGCTCTCTGTAACAGTCCTTCGGAACCTAAGTCTGACACCTCTGCTCTCTGCACGATCCTGCTGCACCCCAATCTCCAACCACTTCTCTCTGTAAGAGTCCTCGTGCTCCCCAGTCTGCAACCTCTGCTCTCGGTAACACTTCTTCTATACCGCAGTCTCCAAACTCGGGTCTGTGTAACAGTCCTACTGAACCCCAATTTCCAACCTCTGCTTTCTGTAACAGTCCTTTTGCACCTCAGTTTCCAAACTCTGCTCTCTGTAACAGTCCTTCTGAGCCTCAGTCTCCATCCTCTGCTCTCTTTAACAGTTCTTTAGCACCTCAGTCTGACACCTTGCTCTCTGCACGATTCTTCTGCACCCCAGTCTCCATCCTCTGCTCTCTGCAATGATCCTACTGCAACCCAGTCTCAAACCTCTAATCTCTGAAACAATCTTCTGCACCTCAGTCTCCAAACTCTACTCTCTGTAACATTCCGTTTTCACATCAGTCTCAAACCTCTACCCTCTGTAACAGTCCTTCTGCACCTCAGTCTAAAACCTCTGCTCTCTGCACGATCTTTCTACACCCAGTCTCCAACCACTGCTCTCGGCTACGATCCTTCTGCACCCTAGTAACCAACCTCTGCTCTCTGCAATGATCCTACTGAACACCAGTCTCCAACCTCTGATCTCTGAAACAGTCCTTCTGAACCTCAGTCTCCAGCTTCTGCTCTCTGTAAGATTCTTCTGCACCCCTGTATACAACCTCTGCTCTCTGGAACAGTCCTTGTGAACCAGAGTCTTTAACCTCTGCTGTCTGTAACAGGACTTCCGCACCTCAGTCTCCAACCTCTGCTCTCTGCAACAGTCTTTCTGCACTCCAGTCTCCAACCTCTGCTCCCTACAACAGTCCTTCTGCACCCTAGTTACCAACATCTGCTCTCTGCAACAGACCTTCTTCATCCCAGTCTTCAACATCTGCTCTCTGCAACAGTCATTCTGCAATTCAGTCTGAAAACTCTTCTCTCTGCAACGATTCTTCTCTACCCAAGTCTCCTACATCTGCTCTCTGCAACAGTCCGTTTGCACCCCAGTCTCCAAACTCTGCTCACTGTAAGATCCATCTTAACCCAAGTCTCCAACCTCTGCTCTCTGTAACAGTCCTTCTGCACTCCAGTCTACAAACTCTGGTCTCTGTAACAGTCCTTCTGCACCTCAGTCTCCAACCTCTGCTCTCTGTAACAGTCCTTCTGCACCCCAGTCTCTAAAATCTGCTCTCTGAAACCATCCTTCTGCACCCCATTCTCCAACATCTGCTCTCTGCAACAGTCCTTCTGCACCCCAGTCTCCAAACTCTACTCTCTGCAACGATCTTTCAGGACCCAAGTCTCCAACGTCTGCTCTCTGCAACAGTCATTCTGCACCCCAGTCTCCAACATTTGCTCTCTGCAACAATCCTTCTGCACCTCAGTCTGAAGACTCTGCTCACTGTAACATCCCTTCTTTACCCCTGTTTCCAACCTCTATCCTCTGCAACAGTCCTTCTGCTCCCCAGTCTCTGAGATCTGCTCTTTGTAACAGTCCTTCTGTACTGGAGTATCCAACTTCTGCTCTTTTTAAAGGTCCTTCTACACCCACGTCTCCAAACTCTGCTTTGTGTATCAGTCTGTCTGAAAACCAGTTTTCAACCTGTGTTCTCTGTATCTATCCTTTTGCACCTCCGTCTAAACCTGTTCTCTATGTAAGAGTCCTTCTGCACAACAGTCTCCAACCTCTGCTCTCGGTAACAGTCCTATATCGCAGTCTCCAAACTCTACTCTCCTTAACAGACCTTATGCTCCCCAATTTCCAAACTCTGCTTCCTGTAAAAGTCCTTCTGCACCTGAGTCTCGAAACTCTGCTCTCTGTAACTGTCCTTCTACACCTCAGTCTCCAACCTATGCTTTCTGTAACACTCCTTCTACACCTCAGTCTGAAAATTCTGCTCTCTGCATGATCCTTCTGCACCCCAGTCTCCCACCACTACTCTTGGTAACAGTCCCCCTGCACCTCAGTCTCCAACCTCTGCTCTCTGTAAGATCCTTCATCAACCCAGTCTCCAAGCACTGCTCTTTGTAACAGACCATCTCACACAAGTCTGCAAATTCGTCTCTCCACAACGATTCTAATTCACACCAGTCTCAAACCTCTGCTCTCTGCAACAGTTCTTTTGCACCACAGTCGACAACCTCTGCTCTCTGCAACAGTCCTTCTGCACCCCAGTCTCCAACCTCTGCTCTCTGTAACCGTCCTTCTGCACCCCGGTCTTCAACCTCTGCTCTCTGTAACAGTCCTTCTGAACCTCAGTCTTCAACCTCTGATCTCTGCAACAGTTCTTCTGCACCTCATTCTCCAAACTCTGCTCTCTGCAACAGTCCTTTGCACCCCAGTCTCCAACATCTGCTATCAACAACAGTTCTTCTAACTCCAGTCTCTAAACTCTGCTCTCTCCAACGATCCTTCTTGACCCCAGGCTCCAACGTTTTTCTGCAACAGTCCATCTGCACCAGTCCTTCTGCACCACAGTCCCCAACGTCCTTCTGCAACAGTCCTTCTGCACAACAGTCTCCAACTTCTGCTCTCTGTAAGATCTTTCTGCACGCCAGTTTCCAAAATCGGCTCTATCTAACATTCCTTCTCCAACGCAGTCTGTAACCTCTGCTTTCTTCGAAGGTCCTGTGGCACCCCAGTCTCCAACCTCTGTCCTCTGTAACAGTCCTTCTGCTCCCCAGTCTCCAACATCTGCTCTCTGTAACAGTTCTTCTGTACCGACGTCTCAAACCTCTACTCTCTGTAACGGTCCTTCTGCAACCCAGTCATTAAACTCTGCTTTCTGCAAGTGTCCTGCGGCACCCCAGTCTCCAACCTCTGTCCTCTGCAACAGTCCTTCTTCTCCCCAGTCTCCAACATATGCTCTCTGTAACAGTCCTTGTGAAACGCAGTCTCCACCCTCTGCTCTCCGTAACGGTCCTTCTGGAACCCAGTCTCCAAACTCTGCTTTCTGTATCAGTCCTTCTGAAGCCCAGTCTCAAACCTCTGTTCTCTGTATATATATTTCTGCACCTCAGTCTCCAAACTGTTCTCACTGTAACATTTCTTCTGCACCCCAGTCTCCAACCTCTGCTCTCTGTAACAGTTTTTTTATACCGGAGTCTCCAAATCCTAGTCTCTGTAACGGACCATTTGCACCCCAATTTCCAAAATCTGCTTACTGTAACAGACCTTCTGCACCTCAGTCTACAAACTCTGCTCTCTGTAAGAGTTTATCTAAACCTCAGTCTCCAACCTCTGCTCTCTGTAACAGTCTTACTGCACCTCAGTCTCCAACTTCTGCTCTCTGTAAGATCCTTCAGGAACCCAGTCTCCAACCACTACTCTCTGTAACAGTCCACCTGCACCTAAGTCTCCAACCTCTGCTCTCTGTAAGATCCTTCAGCAACCCAGTCTCTAAACTCTGCTCTCTATAACAGTCCTTCTGCACCCCAATCTCCAACCTCTCCTCTCTGTAGCAGGCCTTCTGCACCCCAGTCTCCAACCTCTTCTCTCTGAAACGATCCTTCTGTAAACCAGTCTCCAACCTCTGCTCTCTACAATGATTATACTGCACGCCAGTCTCCAAACTCTGATCTCTGCAACACTCCTTCGGCAACTCAGTCTCCAACGTCTTCCCTCTGTAAGATCCTTCTGCACCTCTGTATTCAAGCTCTGCTCCTTGTAAAGATCTTTCTGCACCCCAGTCTTCAACTTCTGCTCTATGTAAAAGGACTTCTGCACCTCAGTCTCCAACATCTATTCTCTGCAACAGTCCTTCTGCACCCCAGTCTCCAAACTCTGCTCTCTGCACTGATCCTTCTTCACACCAGTCTCCAACCTCTGCTCTCTGAAACAGTACTTCTGAACCCCAGTCTCCAACATTTGCTCTCTACAAAAGTCCTTCTGCAACTCAGTCTGAAAACTCTGCTCTTTGCAACAATCCTTCTGCACCTCAGTCTCCTACCTCTGCTCTCTGTAAGACCCTTTTGCATCCCAGTCTCCAAACTCTGCTCTGTGTAACAGTCCTTCTGCACCCCAGTCTCCAACCTTGTTCTGTACAACAGTTCTTCTGTACCACAGTCTTCAACCTCTGTTCTCTGTAAGAGTCCTTCTGCACCCCTGTCTCCAACCTCTGCTTTCTGTATCAGTCCTTCTGCACCACAGTCTCAAAACTCTACTCTCTGAAACAGTCCTTCTGCACCCCAGTCTTCAACATCTGCTCTCTGCAACAGTCCTTCCTCACCCCAGTCTCTAAAGTCTGCTCTCTACAACAGTACTTTTCCACCGAAGTCACCAAACACTGTTCTCTGTAACAGTTCTTCTGCACCTCAGACTCCAACCTCTGCTCTCTGAAACAGTCCTTCTGCGCCCCAATCTCGAACCTCTTCTCTCTGCAACAGTCCTTCTGCACCTCAGTGTCCAAACTCTGATCTCTGTAAGATCCTTCTGAAACCCAGTCTCCAACATGTGCATTCTGCAATGGTCCTTCAGCACCAGAGTCTTCAACCTCTGTTCTCTACAACATTTATTGAGCACCCCAGTCTTCAACCTTTGCTCTCTGTAACAGTCCTTCTCTACTACAGTGTCAAACCTCTGTTCTCTGTAAGAGACCTTCTGCACCCCATCTCCAAACTCTGCTTTCTGTATCAGTCTTTCTGCAACCCAGTCTTCAAACTCTGCTTTCTGTATCCTTCGTTGTGCACGCCAGGCTTCAACCTCTGCTCTCTGTAACAGTCCTTCTGCACCCCAGTCTCCATCCTCTGCTCTCTGCAACAGTCCTTCTGCACCCCAGTCACCAACTTCTGCTCCAGGTAACAGTTCTACAGCACCCCAGTCTCCAACCACTATTTTCTGTGACAGTCCTTCTGCACATCAGTCTCCAACCTCTGTTCTCTGTAAGAGGCCTTCGGCACCCAGTCTTCAACCTTTGCTCTCTGTAACAGTCCTTCTGTACTACAGTCTCAAACCTCTGTTCTCTGTAAGGGACCTTCTGCACCTCATCTCCAACCTCTGCTTTCTGTATCAGTCTTTCTGCAACCCAGTCTTCAAACTCTGCTTTCTGTATCCGTCGTTGTGCACACCAGGCTTCAACCTCTGCTCTCTGTAACAGTCCTTCTGCACCCCAGTTTTCATCCTCTGCTCTCTGCAACAGTTAGTCTGCACCCCAGTCTCCAACTTTTGCTCCAGGTAACAGTTCTACTGCACCCCAGTCTCCAACCAATATTCTCTGTGACAGTCCTTCTGCACATCAGTCTCCAACCTCTGTTCTCTGTAAGAGGCCTTCGGCACCCAGTCTACAACCTCTCCTCTCTGTAACAGGCCTTCTGCACCCAAGTCTCTAAACTCTGCTCTCTTTAACAGTCCTTCTGCACCCCAGTCTCCACCCTCTTCTCTCAGTATCAGTACTGCACCCCAGTCTCCAAACACTGAACTCTGTAACAGTTTTTCTGCACATCAGTCTTCAACGACTGCTATCTGCAAGAGTCCTTCTGTAGCCCAGTCTCCTAACTCTGCTCTCTAGAACAGTCCTTCTATACCCCAGTCTCCATAATGTACTCTCTGCAATGATCCTTTGCACCCCAGGCTCCAACGTCTTCTCTCTGCAAAATCCCTTCTGCACTCCAGTCTCCAAACTTTCCCCTCTGTAAGATCCTTCTGCACCCCAATTTCCAAACGCTGTTCTCTATAACATTCCTTCTGCAACCCAGTCTCCAACCTGTACTCTACAACAGTTCTTCTGTACTGCAGTCTTCAACCTCTGTTCTCCGAAAGAGTCCTTCTGCACCCCAGTCTCCAACCTCTGCTTTCTGTATCAGTCTTTCTTCACCACAGTCTCCAAACTCTGCTCTCTGTAACAGTCCTTCTGCACCTCACTCTGCAACCTCTGCTCTCTGCAGCAGTCCTTCTGCATCTCAGTCTTCAATCTCTTCTCTCTTCAACAGTCCTTCCTCACCCCAGTCTCCAAAATATGCTCTCTGTAACAGTCTTTTTTCACCGCAGTCTCAAACCTCTGCTCTCTGTAACGGTACTTCTGTACTGCAGTCTCAAACCTCTGCTCTCTGTAATAGTCCTTCGGCACCCCAGTCTCAAAACTCTTCTTTTCGTATCAGTAGTTCTGCACCCTGGTCTTTAAACTCTGCTCTCTGTAACAGTCTTTCTGCACCTCAGACTCCAACCTCTGCTCTCTGCAACAGTATTTCTGCACCCCAATCTCAAACCTCTGCTTTCTGCAATGCTCCTTCTGAACCCCAGTCTCCAACCTCTGTTTTCTACAACACTTATTCTGCACCCCAGTCTCCAACCTCTGCTCTCTGTAACAGTCCTTCTGTACCGCAGTCTCCAACCTCTGTTCTCTGTAAGGGTCCTTCTGAAGCCCAGTCTCCAAGCTCTGCTTTCTGTATCAGTCCTTCTTCCCCACATTCTCCAAACTTTGCTCTCTGTAACATTCCTTCTGTACCTCATTCTGCAACCTCTGCTCTCTGCAATAGTCTTTCTTCACCCCAGTCTGCAATCTCTGCTCTGTGTAACAGTCCTTCTGCACCTCAGTCACTAACCTCTACTCTCTTTAGTAGTTCTTCTCCACTCCAGTTTCCAACCTCTGCTCTCGGCAACAGTCCTTGTGGACGCCATTATCAAACTTCTACTCTCTGCAACAGTCCTTGTACACCCCAGTCTTTCACATCTGCTCTCTGTAACAGTCTTTCTGCACCTCAGTCTGAAAACTCTGCTCTCTGCAATGATCCGTCTGCACCTAGTCTCCAAATTCTGCTCTCTGCAACAGTCCTTCTGCACCCTAGTCTCCAACCTCTGTTCTAAGCAAAAGTCTTTGTACACCGCAGGCTCCAAACTCTTCTCTCTGTAACAGTCCTTCTGTAGTGCATTCTACAACCTCTGCTGTCTGTAATGCTCCTTCTGCACCCGAGACTCAAAACTCTAGTTTCCATATCTGTTATTCTACACCCAAGTCTCCAACCTCTGCTCTCTGTAACAGTCTTTCTTCACCTAAGTCTCCAACCTCTGCTCTCTGCAACAGTCCTTCTGCACCCCAGTCTCAAACCTCTTCTCTCTGCAAAAGTCCTTTTACACCCCAGTCTCCAAAATCTGGTCTCTGCCACGTCCTTCTGCACCCCAACTCCAACCTCTGGATCTGCTACAGTCTTACTTCACCCCAGTCTCAAAACAGTGCTCTCTGTAACTGTCCTGCTGCACCCCAGTCTCCAACCTCTGCTCTCTGTAGCGATCCTTCTGAAACTCAGTCTCCAACCTCGGCTCTCTGCAAAGATTTTTCTGCACCTCAATTTCAAACCTCTGTTCTCTGCAATGATCCTTCTACACATCATTCTCCAAGCTCTGCTCTCTGTAACAGTCCTTGTGAACATCAGTGTCAAAACTCTGCTCTCTGTAACAATTTTTTTGCATCTCAGTCTTCAACCTGTGCTCTCTGTAATAGTTTTTCTGCACCTCAGTCTCCAACCTCTGCTCTCTGTAACAGACCTTCTGCACCCCAGTCTCCAACCTCTGCTCTCTTTAACAGTTTTTTTGGACACCAATCTACAAACTCTGCTCTCTGTAACACTCCTTCTGCACACCAGTCTCCATTCTCTTCTCTGTAAGAATCCTTCTGCACCCCAGTCTCCAAACGCTTCTCTCTTTAACAGTCCTTCTGCACCTCAGCCTCCAATATCTGCTCTTTGAAATGATCCTTCAGCACCTCAGTCTCCAACCGCTGCTCTCTGTAACAAGCCTTCTGAACCCCATTCTCCAACATATGCTCTCTGGATCAGTTCTTTTGCACACCACTATCCTACCTCTGCTCTCTATAAGAATCCTTCTGCACCGAAGTCTAAAACCTCTGCTCTCTGAAAAGGTTCATCTGCACCCCAGTCTCCATCCTCTGCTCTCTGAAAGATCCTTCTGCACCCCAGTCTCCAAACTCTGATCTCTTTAACAGTCTTTTTTCAACCAAGTCTCCAACCTCTGATCTCATGTAAAAATCCTTCTGCACCTCAGTCTCCAACATCTGCTCTCTCTAACGGTCCTTCTGCACCCATTCTCCAACCTCTGTTGTGTGCAAGAGTTCTGCAGCACCTCAGTCTCCAAATTCTGCTGACTGCAACAATCCTTCTGCACCCCAGTCTCCAACTTCTGCTCTCTGCAACAGTTCTTCTGCACCCCAGTCTCCAATATGAGACTGGGGTGCAGAAGGACTGTTACACAGAGCAGAGGTTGAAGACTGTGGTGTACAAGACTGTTGCAGAGAGTAGAGGTTGGAGACTTGGGTGAAGAAGGACTGTTGCAGAGAGCAGAATTTGGAGACTGGGGTGCAGAAGATTCTTACAGAGAGCAGAAGTTAGAGACTGCGGTACAGACGGAGTCTTACCGAGAGCAGAGGTTGGAGACTGGGGTGGAGAAGGACTGTTTCAGAGAGTAGATATTGTAGACTGGGGTGCAGAAGAACTGTTGCAGAGAGCAGAAGTTGGAGACTGGGGTGCAGAAGGATTGTTGCAGTGAGCAGAATTTGGAGACTGAGGTGCTGCAGGACTCTTGCAGACAACAGAGGTTGGAGAATGGGTGCAGAAGGACCGTTAGAGAGAGCAGATGTTGGAGACTGAGGTGCAGAAGGATTTTTACAGAAAGCAGAGGTTGGAGACTTGGGTGAAGAAGGACTGTTAAAGAGTGCAGAGGATGGAGACTGGGGTGCAGACGAACTGTTGCATAGACCAGAGGTTGGATACTGGGGTGCAGAAGGAATGTTCTAGAGAGCAGAGTATGGAGAGTGGGTTGCAGAAGGATCTTACATAGAGCAGAAATTGACGACAGAAGTGCAGATGAATTGATACCGAGAGCAGAGTTTGGAGACTGGGGTGAACAAGGATCCTTGCAGAGAGCAGAGTTTTCAGACTGAGGTGCAGAAGGACTGTTGCAGAGAGTAGATTTTGGAGACTGGGGCGAAGAAGGACTTTTGCAGAGAGCAGAGTTTGGAGGCTGGGGTTAAGGAGGACTGTTAAAGAGAGCAGTGGTTGGAGACTTGGGTGCAGTAGGACCATTGCAAATGTCAGAGTTTGGGAACTGAGGTGTAGAAGGATTGTTACAGAGAAGAGAAGTTGGCTCCTTGGGTGCAGAAGGACTGTTACAGAGAACAGAGTTTGGAGAATGCGGTTCAGAAGGCCTGTTACAGAGAGCAGAGTTTGGTGAAGGGATGCAGAACGACTGTTACAGAGGGCAGAGTTTGGAGACTGGGTTGCAGAAGTATCTTAAAGAGAGCAGAGGTTGGAGACTGAGGTGCAGAAGGACCGTTACAGAGAGTAGAGGTTGGATACTGAGGTGCAGAAGGACCATTGCAGAGAGCAGAGGTGGATTCAGAGGTGCAGAAGGACTTTTACAGAGAGTAGAGATTGGAGACTGGGGTGAAGAAGGACTGTAGCATATAGCAGTATTTGGAGACTGGGGTGAAGAAGGACTGTTGCAGAGAGCAGGTGTTAGAGACTTGGGTGCAGTAGGACTGTTGCAGAGAGCAGAATTTGGAGATTGAGGTGCAGAAGGACCGTTACAGAGAGCAGAGTTTAGAGACTGCAATATAGGAGGACTTTTACAGAGAGCAGAGGTTTGAGAATGGTTTATAGAAGAACTGTTTCAGAGTCCAGATGTTGGAGACTGGGATTCAGAAGAACTGTTGCAGAGAGCAGAGGTTGGAGACTGGGGTGCAGAAGGACTGATACAGAAAGCAGAGATTAAAGACTGAGGTGCAGAAGGACCGTTAGAGAGCAGAGTTTAGAGACTGCAATATAGGAGGACTTTTACAGAGAGCAGAGGTTTTGAGAATGGTTTATAGAAGAACTGTTTCAGAGTCCAGATGTTGGAGACTGGGATTCAGAAGAACTGTTGCAGAGAGCAGAGTTTAAAACCTGGGGTGCAGAAGAACTGTCGCAGAGAGTGAGTTTGGAGACTGAGGTGCAGACAGAATGTTACAGAGAGCAAGGATTGGAGACTGGGGTACAGAATTACTGATAAAGAAAGCAGAGGTTGGAGACTGGGGTGCAGAAGGACCATAACAGTGAACAGAGTTTGGAGACTGTTGTTCAGGAGGACTGTTGCAGAGAACAGAGGTTAGGGAATGGTGTGCAGAAGGACTGTTACAGAGAGCAGAGGTTAGAGGATGCAGTGCAAAAGTAGGGTTGCTGAGTTCTGAGGTTGTAGACAGAGGTGAAAAAGGACTGTTACAGAGAGCAGAGGTTGGAAACCGTGGTGCAGAAGGACTGATACAGATAGAAGAGGTTTGAGACTGTCTTGCAGAAGGACTGTTACAGAGAGCAGAGTTTGGAGACTAGGGAGTAGAAGGACTGTTGCAGAGAACAGAGTTTGGAGACTGGGTTGCAGCAGGACCGTTGAAGAAAGAAGAGGTTGGAGACTGGGTTGGAGAAGGAATGTTACAGAGAGCAGAGTTTGGAACCTGAGGTGCAGAAAGACCTTACAGAGAACAGAGGTTAGAGACTGGGGTGCAGAAAGAGTGTTAAAGAGAGGAGATGTAGGAGACTGAGGTGCAGAAGGTCTGTTGCAGAGAGCAGATGTTGGAGACTGGGGTGCAAAAGGATCCTTGCAGAGAGCAGACGTTGGAGATTGAGGTTCAAAAAGACTGTTACAAAGAATAGAGGTTGGAGATTGTGTTGCAAAAGGCCTGTTACATAGAGCAGAGGTTCTAGACTGGGGTGCAGAAGAAATGTTAGAGAGTGAAGAGTTGTTAGACTAGGTGTCAGAAGGATCTTACAGAGAGCAGAGATTGTAGACCGAGGTGCAGCAGGACTGTTACAGAGAGCAGAGGTTGAAGACTCGGGTGCAGAAGGCCTTTTACGAAGAGCAGAGTTTGGAGAAGGGCTCCAGAATGACTTTTTCATATGGCAGAGTTTGAAACTGGTTTTCAGAAAAATCTTACAGAGAGCAGATATTGGAGACCGAGGTGCAGAAGTACTGTTACAGAGAGTAGAGGTTGGAGACTGAGGTGCAGAATAATCCTTGCAGAGAACAGAATTTTAAGACTGAGCTGCCGAAGGACTGTTGCAGAAAGCACATGTTGGAGACTGGGGTTCAGAAGGACTGCTACAGAGAGCTGAGATTGTATACTGGGGTGCAGAAGGTTCGTTGTAGAGAGCAGAGGTTTGGTACTGGGGTGCAGAAAGATTGTTATAGAGAACAGACTTTGGAGAATGGGGTGAGGAAGGGCTATTACAGAGAGCATAGTTTGGAGAATGGGTTGCAGAAGGATCTTACAGAGAGCACATGTTAAAGACTGACGTGCAGAAGGACTGTTGCAGAGAGCAGAGGTTGGAGACTGGGGTGCAGAAGGACTGTTACACAGAGCAGAGGTTGAAGGCTGGGTTGTAGAAGGACTTTTGCAGAGAGCAGATGTTGGAGACTTGGGTGCAGAAAAAATGTTGCAGAGAGCAGAATTTGGAGACTGAGGTGCAGAAGGACTGTTACAGAGAGCAGAGTTTGGAGACTGGGGTGCAGAAGGACCGTTACAGAGAGCAGAGTTTGGAGACTAGGGTACAGAAGGACTGTTGCAGAGAGCAGATGTTGTAGACTGTGGTTCAGAAGAATTGTAGAAGAGAGCAGATGTTTGAGAATGGGGTGCAGCAGTAAGGTTGCAGAGAGCAGAGTTTGGAGAAAGAGGTGGAGAAGGACTATTACAGAGAGCAGAGGTTGGAAAGAGTGGTGCAGAAGGGGGATACAGAAAGCAGAGGTTTGAGATTGTGGTGCAGAAGGACCATTACAGAGAGAAGAGGTTGGACACTGGGGTGCAGAAGGACTGTTACACAGAGCAGAGGTTGGAGACTGAGGTGAAGAAGGACTTTTTCAGAGAGCAGATGTTGGGGACTTGGGTGCAGAAGGACTGTTGCAGAGAGCAGATGTTGGAGACTGGGATGCAGAAGGATAATTACAGAGAGCAGAGGTTGGACACTGGGGTGCAGAAGGACTGTTACACAGAGAAGAGTTTGGAGACTGGGGTGCAGAAGGACCGTTACAGTGAGCAGAGTTTGGAGACTAGGGTACAGAAGGACTGTTGCAGAGAGCAGATATTGTAGACTGGTTCAGAAGAACTGTAGAAGAGAGCAGAGTTTAGAGAATGGGGTGCAGAAGTAAGGTGCAGAAGGACTATTACAGAGAGCAGAGTTTGGAAACAGTGGTGCAGAAGGACGGATACAGAAAGCAGAGGTTTGAGATTGTGGTGCAGAAGGACCGTTACAGAGAGCAGAGGTTGAAGACTGCGGAACAGAAAGACTGTTACAGAGAGCAGAGCTGCTCTCTGTAGCATTCCATCTTCACCCCAGTCTCCAACCTCTGTTCTCTGCAATGGTCCTTCTGCACGCCAGTCTTCAACCTATGTTCTCGTCAACACTCCTTCTGCACCCCAGTCTCCAAACTCTGCTCTGGATATCAATTTTTCTTCACCTCAGTCTCCAACCTCTTCTCTATGTAAGATCTTTCTGCAACCCAGTCTCTAAACTCTGCTCTCTGTAACAGTCCTTCTGCACCCCAGTCTCCAACCTGTACTCTGTGCAACAGTTCGTCTGCACCCCAGTCTCCAACCTCTGCTCTCTGTAACAATCCTTCTACACCTCAGTCTCCAAAATCTGCTCTCTGCAACGGTCCTTCGGCACCGCATTGTCCAACCTTGCAGACTCTTGCAGACTCCTTCAGCACGTCATATCTAACCTTTACTCACTGGAACAATCCTTCTGCACCCCAGTCTCCAACTTCTACTCTCTGAAGAACTTTTTCTTCACCCCAGTCTCCAACCTCTGATCTCTGTAACAGTCCTTCTGTACCGCAGTCTCTAACTTCTGCTCTCTGTAAGATCCTTCTGCACTTCAGTTTCCAAACTCTGCTCTCTGTAAAATTTCTTCCCCACACAAGTCTCCAACCTCTGCTCTTTGCAACGGTGCTTCTGCACCACAGTCTCCAACCTCTGATTTCTGTATCAGTCCTTCAGCACCACAGTATCCAAACTCTGCTCTCTGTTACAGTCCTTCTGCACCTCAGTCTCCTGACTCTGCTCTCTGCAAAAGTCTTTCTGCATTCCATTCTCCAACCTGTGATCTCTGCAACAGACCTTCTGTACCCTACTCTCTGACCTCTGCTCTCTGTAACAGTCTTTCTATACTGCAGTCTCCAACCTCTGCTTTCGTTAAGGTTCATTCTGGAACCAAGTCTCTAACCTCTGCTTTCTGTATCAGTCCTTCTGCACCCCAGTCTCCAACCTCTGCTCTTTGCAACAAAAAGTCCTACTGCATCTCAGTCTGAAATATCTTCTCTCTGTAACATTCCTTCTCTACCCCAGTCTCAAACTTCTACTCTGTGAAACAGTTCGTCTGCACCCTAGTCTCCACTTTCTATTCTCTGAAAGATTTTTCTGCACCGCAGTCTCCAAACTCTGATCTTTGTCACAGTCCTTCTTCACATCAGTCTCCAACCTCTGCTCTCTGTAACAATTTTTCTGCACCTCAGTCTCCAACATCTGCTCTCTGCAACGGTTCTTCTGCACCCCATTCTCCAACCTCTGTTGTCTGCAAGAGTCCTTCAGCACGTGATATCCAACCTCTACTCTCTGCAAAAATCCTTCTGCACCCCAGTCTCCAACTTCAGCTCTCTGCAACAGTTCTTCTACACCCCAGTCTTCAACCTCTGCTCTGTGTAACAGTTTTTCTGCAACCCAGTGTCCAAACTCTGCTCTCTGCAACAGTTCTTCTGCATCCCAGTCTCCAACATCTACTCTCTGCAATCGTTCTTCTTCACTCAAGTCTCCAAACTCTGCTCTCTGCAACGATCCTCCTGCACACCAGTCTCCAAACTCTGCTCTCAGCAATGATCCTACTGCATTTCAATCACAAACCTCTGCTCTCTGTAACAATCCTTCTGCATCTCAGACTCCAAACTCTGCTCTACGTAATATCCTTCTGTAACCCAGTGTCCAAAGTCTGCTCTCTGTAACAGTCCTTCTGCACCCAGTCTCCAACCTCTGCTCTCTGTAACAGGCCTTCTGCACCCCAGTCTCTAAACTCTGCTCTCTGAATCAGTCTTTCTGCACCCCAGTGTCCAAACTCTTCTCTCTGTAACAGTCCTTCTGTACCTCAGTCTCCAAATTCTCCTCTCTGCAACAGTCCTTCTGCACCCAAGTCTCCAACCTCTGCTCTCTGCAACAGTCCTTCTACACACCAGTCTCCAACCTCTGCTCTCTGTAACAATTCTTCTGCACCCCAGTCTCCCAACTCTGCTTTCTTTATCATAATTTTTCAACCCAATCTCCAACGTCTGCTATGTGAAAAACTTTTTCTGCATCTCAGTCTCCAACCTCTGCTCTCTGCAACAGTCCTTCTGCACCCCAGTATCCAACTTCTGCTTTCAGCAAAATTCTATCTGCACCCCAGTTTCCAAACTTTGCTCTATGTAACTGTCCTTCTGCACCCCAGTCTCCCACTTCTTTTCTCTGTTATGATCCTTCTGCACCCCAGTCTCCACTTTGCTCTATGCAATGATTCTTCTACAACTGAGTCTCCAACTTTTGCTCTCTTCCTCGATCCTTCTGCACCCCACTCTCCAACCTCTTCTCTCTGTATGAACTTTCTGAAAAGAAGTCTCCAAACTCTGCTTTCTGTAACAGTCCTTGTGCACCCCATTATGCAAACTCTGCTCTCTGTAAAAGTCCTTCTGCACCTCAGTCTCCAATCTCTGCTGTCTGCAACATTTCTTCAGCACCCCAGTCTCCAAATCCTTTTCTCTGCAATAGTCGTTCTGCACCCTGTCTTCAAACTCTGCTCTCGGTAACAGTCCTTCTGTACTGCACTCTCCAAACTCTGCTCTCTGTAACGGTCCTTCTCACCCCAGTATCTAACCTCTGCTCTCTGTAACAGTCGTTCTGCACCTAAGTCTTCATCCTCTGCTCTCTGCAACAGTCCTTCTACACCCCAGTCTCAAACATCTGCTCTCTGCAAAAGTCTTTCTACACGCAAGTCTCCAACATCTACTCTCTGAAACGATCCTTCTGCACCTCAGTCTCCAACGTCTGCTCTCTGCAACAGTCCTTCTGCACCCCAGTCTCCAAATTCTGGTCTCTATAAGATCCTTCTGCACCCCAGTTTACAAACTTTGTTCTCTGTTACATTCCCTCTGCACCCCAGTCTCCAATATCTACTCTCTGTAACAGTCCTTCTGTACTGCAGTCTCCAAAATCTGCTCTCTTAAACACTCTTTCTGCAACCCAGTCTCCAACCTCTGCTCCCTGCAACAGTCTTTCTGCACCTCAGTCTCCAACTTCTGCTCTCTGTTACAGGCCTTCTGCACTCCAGTCTCAAACAGCTTTTCTTTGTAACAGTTCTTCTGCAACCCAATCTCCAAACTCTGCTCTCTGTAACACTCCTTCTACTCCCCAGTCTCCATCGTCTGCTCTCTGTAAGAATCCTTCTGCACCCCAGTCTCCAACCTCTCCTCTTAGTAGAAGTCCTTCTCCACCTCATTCTGCAAAATCTGCTCTCTGTAATGATCCTTCATTACCTCAATCTCCAATATCTGCTCTCTGTAACAGGCCTTCTGCACCCCAGTCTCCAAACTCTTCTCTTTGGTTCAGTACTTCTGTACCCCAGTAACTTTTAACTGCACTCTGTAACAATCCTTCTGCACCTCAGTCTCCCACCTCACCTCTCTGCAACGGTCCTTCTGCATCCCAGCCTCCAACCTCTCTTCTCTGTAACAGTACTTCTACACCCCAATCTCCAACCTCTACTCTCTGCAACAGTTCTTCTGCACCCCAGTCTCCAACATCTGATGTCTGCAACACTTCTTCTCCACCCCAGTCTCCAACCTCTGCTCTCTGTAACAGTCCTTCTGTACTGCAGTTTCCAAACACTTTTCTCTGTAATGGTCCTTCTGCACCCCAGTCTCAAACCTCTGCTTTCTGTATCAGTCTTTCTGCAATCAAGTCTCCAACCTCTGCTCTCTGTAACAGTTCTACTGCACCCCATTCTTCAAACTCTGATCTTTGTAACAGGCTTTCTGCACCCAAGTCTCCAACCTCTGCTCTGTGTAAAAGTTCTGCGGCACCCCAGTCTCCAAACTCTGCTCTCTGTAACGATCCTTCTGCTCCCCAGTCTACAACCTCTGCTTTCTCTATCAGTTTTTCTGAACCCCAGTCTTTAACCTCCTCTCTCTGTAACTTTTTTTCTGCACCACAGACTCCAACCTCTGCTCTCCGCAACAGTCATTCTGCGCCCCAATCTCCAACCTCTGCTCTCTGCAACAGTCCTTCTGCACCTCAGTGTCCAACTTCTGCTCTCTGTAAGATCCTTCTGAAACCCAGTCTCCAACCTCTGCTTTCTACAATGGTCTTTCTGCACCCGAGTCTCCAAACTCTGTTCTCTAAAACACTTATTCTGCACCCCACTCTCCAAACTTTTCTCTCTGTAACAGTACTTCTACACCCCAGTCTCCAAACTCTGCTCTCTGTAACAGTCCTTCTGTACTGTAGTCTCAAACCTCTGCTCTATGTAATGGTCCTTCTGCACACCAGTCTCCAAACTCTGCTTTCTGTATCAGTCCTTGTGCAGAACAGACTTCAACCTCTGCTCTCTGCAAGTTATGCTGCACCCCAATCTCTAACCTCTGCTCTCTACAACAGTCCTACTGCACCCCAGTCTCCAACCTCTGCTCTCTGTATCAATCCTTCTACACCTCAGTCTCTAAGTCTTCTCTCTGCAATGGTCCTTCTGCACCCCTGTCACCACCCTGTGTTTTCTACAACACTTCTTCTGCACACAAGTCTCCAACAGCTGCTCTCTGTAACAGTCCTTCTTTTCTGCAGTCTCCAACCTCTGTTTTCTTTAATGGTCCTTCTGCATCCTAGTTTCAAACCTCTGCTTTCTGTATCAGTCCTTCTGTACCACAGTCTCCAAACTCTGCTCTCTGCAATAGTCCTTCTGCACCCCAGTCTTCAACCTCTGCTTTCTGTATCAGTCCTTCTGCACCCAGTCTCCAAACTCTGTTTTCTGTAACAGTCCTGTGGCACCCCAATCTCCAAATGCTACTCTCTGCAACAGTCTTTCTCCACCCCAATCTCCAACCTCTACTCTCTGCCATAGTCCTTCTGCAACCAAGTATCCAACCTCTACTCTATGAAACCGTCTTTCTGCACTCCAATCTCCAACATCTGTTCTCTACAATAGTCCTTCTGCACCCTAGTTTCCAAACTCTGATTTCTGTTTCAGTACTTCTGCACTCACGTCTCTAACCACTGCTCTCTATAACAGTACTTCTGAACCTCAGACGCCAAATTTTGCTCTCAGCAACAGTCCTTTTCCACCCCAATCTCCTTCCCCTACTCTCTGCAACAGTCTTTCTGCACCCCAGTCTCCAACCTTCTCTATGCAACAGTTTTTCTGCACCCCAGTCTCCAACATCCGATCTCTGAAACAGTCCTTCTTCACCCCAGTCTCCAA
Organism: Ictidomys tridecemlineatus; assembly: GCF_052094955.1. Classification (NCBI taxonomy): domain Eukaryota; kingdom Metazoa; phylum Chordata; class Mammalia; order Rodentia; family Sciuridae; genus Ictidomys; species Ictidomys tridecemlineatus. Next base: position 243,085 of record NW_027521069.1, on the reverse strand, counting down.
CCTCTGTTCTCTGTAACAGTCCTTCTATACTGCAGTTTCCAAACTCTTCTCTATGTAACTGTCCTTCTGCACACCAGTCTCCAACCCCTGGTTTCTCTATCAGTCCTTCTGCACTCAAGTCTCCAACCTCTGCTTTCTGCAACAGTCCTTCTGCACCCCAATCTCCAACCTTTGCTCTCTGAAACAGTCCTTCTACACCCAAGTCTCCAACCTCTGCACTCCGCAACAGTCCTTCTTTACTTCAGTTTCCAAACTCTGCTCTCTGCAATGGTCTTTCTATACTTAGTCTTCAACATCTATTCTCTGTAACAGTCTTTCTGCACCTCAGTCTTCAACCTCTGCTCTCTGTATTATCCATCTGAAAATAAGTCTCCAAACTCTGATTTCTGTAACAGTCATTCTGCACCCGAGTCTCCAACCACTGCTCTCTGTAATAGTCCTCCTGTTCCACAGTCTCCAAATTCTGTTTTCTTTAATGATCCTTCTTCACCCCAGTTTCCAACTTCTGCTTCCTGTATCAGGCTTTCTGCACCACAGTCTCCAAACTCTGCTGCTGTAACAGTCCTTCTGCACCTCAGTCTGCAACCTCTGATCTCTGCAATAGTTGTACTGCACCCCAGTCTCCAAACTCTGCTCTCTGCAACACTCCATCTGCACCCCAGTCTCCAACATCTGCTCTCGACAACTGTCCTTCTCCACCCTAGTCTCCAACCTCTGCTCTTTGCAAGTGTCCTTCTGCACCCCAGTCTCCAACCTCTGCTTTCTGTATCAGTCCTTCTGCACCCCAGTCTCCAACCTCTGCTTTCTGTATCAGTCCTTCTGCACACCAGTCTCCAAACTCTGCTCTGTGTATCTGTCCTTCTGCACCTCAGTCTCCAACCTCTGCTCTCTGTAACAGTCCACCTGCACCCCAGTCTCTAAAATCTGCTCTCTAAAACAGTCCTTCTGCACCCCAGTCTCAAACATCTGCTCTCTGCAACAGTCCTTCTGCACCAAAGTCTCCAAACTCTGCTCTCTGCAACGATCCTTCTGGAACCCAGTCTCCAATGTCTGCTCTCTACAACAGTCCTTGTGCACCAAAGTCTCCAACCTCTTCTAGGTGTAAGATCCTTCTGCACTCCAGTTTCCAAACTCTGCTCTCTGTCACATTCCTTCTTCACCACAGTCTCCAACCTCTGTCCTCTGCAACAGTCCTTCTGCTCCCCAGTCTCCAACCTCTGCTCTTGGTAACATTCCTATACCAAAATCTCCAAACTCTGCTCTCTTTAACGGTCCTTCTGCACCCCAATTTCCAAACTCTGATTCCTGTAACAGTCCTTCTGCACCTGAGTCTCCAAACTGTGCTCTCTGTAACAGTCCTTCTAATCCCCAGTCTTCAACCTCTGCTCTCTGCAACAGTCTTTCTTCACCTGAGTCTGAAAACTCAGCTGTCTGCAGCGAACCTTCTGCACCACAGTCTCCTAACTCTGCTTTCTGTAGCAGTCCTTCCACACTTCAGTCTCTATCCTCTGCTCTCTGTAACAGTCCTTCTGCACCTCAGTCTCAAAAATCTGCTCTCTGTAAGATCCTTGACTAACCCAGTCTCCAAATTCTGCTCTCTAACAAAGTCTTTCTGCAACCCAGTCTCCAACCTCTCCTCATTGTAACAGGCCTTCTGCACGCCAGTCTCCAAACACTGCTCTCTATAGCAGGCCTTCTGCACCCCAGTCTCCAACCTCTGCTCTCTGCAATGATCCTACTGAAACCAAGTCTCCAACGTCTGATCTCTACAACAGTCCTTCTGCACCTCATTCTCCAAACCCTGCTCTCTGTAGGATCCTTCTCCAACCCAGTCTCCAAACTCTGGTCTCTGTAAAAGTCCTTCAGCACTTTAGTCTCCTACCTCTGCTCTCTGTAAGACCCATCTGCAACCGAGTCTCTAAACTCTGCTTTCTGTAACAGTCCTTCTTCACAACAGTTTCCAACATCTGCTTTCTATAACAGGAATTCTGCAACCCAGTCTCGAACCTCTTCTCTCTGTAACAGCCCTTCTGAACCCAAGTCTCCAAACTCTTCTCTCTTCAACGATTCTTCTCCACCCCAGTCTCCAACCACTGCTCTCTTTAACAGTCCTTCTGCACCCCAGTCTCCAATATCTGCTTTCTGCAAAAGTCCTTCTGCACCCCAGTCTCTAAAATCTTCTCTCTGCAACAATTTTTCACCATCCCACTCTCCAAATTCTGCTCTCTGCGACAGTCCTTCAGCACCCCAGTCTCTAACCTCTGCTCTATTTTACAGTACTTTTGCAAACCAGTCTCCAACATATGCTCTCTGTAACAGTCCTTCTGCACCCCAGTCTCCATCCTCTACTTTTTGTTTCAGTCCTTCAGCACGACAGTCTCCAACCTCTTCTTTCTGTAACAGTCCTTCTGCACCTTAGTTTGCAACCTCTACTTCTGCAACAGTCCTACTGCACCCCAGTCTCCAACCTCTGCTCTCTGCAACAGTCCTTCTGCACCCAAGTCTTTAACCTCTGCTCTGTGCAACAGTCCGTCTGCACCCTAGTTACCAACATCTGATCTCTTCAACAGTTCTTCTGCACCCCAGTCTCCAACCTCTGCTCTCTGTAACAGACTTTCTGTACTTTAGTTTAACCTCTATTCTCTGATATTTTCTTTCTTCACCCCAAACTCCAATCTCTACTTTCTTTATCAGTCTTTTGCACCCCAGTATCCAAACTCAGCTCTCTGTAAGAGTCGTACTGAACCTCAGTCTCCAAACTCTGCTCTCTGTAAGATCCTTCTGCACCCTAGTTTCCAAACTCTTCTCTCTGTAAAATTACTTCTGCACCCTAGTCTCCAACCTCTGCTTTCTGGAATGGTCGAGCTGCACCCCAGTCTTTAACCTCTGTCCTCTGCAACAGTCCTTCTGCTCTCCAATATCCAAAATCTGGTCTCTGGAACAGTCTTTCTGTACCAAAATCTCATAACTCTGCTCTCCGTAAAGGTCCTTTTGCACCCCAGTCTCCAAACTCTGCTTTCTTTATCTGTCCTTTTTCACAACAGTCTCCAATTCTGCTCTCTGTAAGAGTCCTTCTGCACCTCAGTCTCCAACCTCTGCTCTTTGCAAAAGTCCTTCTGCACCCCATTCTCTAACCTCTGCTCTTTGAAACAGTCCTTCTGAACAACAGTCTCCAACATCTACTCTCTGCAACATTCCTTCTGTATCCTATTCTCCAAACTCTGCTCTCTGCAACAGTGTAGGATCCTTCTGAAACCCAGTCACAAAACTCTGATCTCTGTAACAGTCCTTCTGCAAACCAGTCTCAAAACTCTGTTCTCGGTAAGAGGCCTTCTGCAAGCCAGTTTCCAACCTCTGCTCTCTGTAGCCATCCTTCTGCACCCCAGACTCCAACATCTGCTCTCTGCAACAGTCCTTCTGCATCTTAGTCTGAAAAATCTGCTCTCTGCAACAAACCTTCTGCACCTCAATCTTTAAAGTCTGCTCTATGTAAGATCCTTCTGCAACACCGACTTTAAAATCTGCTCCCTGTAACACTCCTTCTGCACCTCAGTCTCCAACCTCTGCTCTCTGTAACTGTCCTTTTACATCTCAGTCTGAAACCTTTGCTCTCTGCATGATTCTTCTGATCCCAGTCTTCAACCTCTGCTCTCTGTAACCATCCTTCTGCACCTCAGTCTCCAAACTCTACTCTCTGGAAGATCTTTCTGCCATCCAGTCTCCTAACTCTGCTCTGTATAACAGTTCTTATGCACCCAATTCTTCAAACTCTGCTCGCTTTAACAGGCCTTCTGCATCCCAGTCTCAAAATTCTTCTCCTCAACGATCATTCTACACCCCGGTCTCCAACTTCTGCTCTCTGCAAAAGTTCTTCTGCACCCTAGTCTCCAACCTCTACTCTCTGTAAGACCTTTCTGCACCGCAGATTCTAAACTCTACTCTATGTAACAGTAATTCTGAACACCAGTCTCCAAAATCTGCTCTTTGTAACCGTCCTTCTGCACACCAGTGTCCAACCTCTGTTTTCTGAAACAGTCCTTCTGCACCGCAGTCTGCAAACTCTGCTCTCTGTAACAGTCCTGCTGTACCGCAGTCTCCAAACTCTGCTCTCTGTATCAGTACTTCTACACCCCAGTCTCTAACCTCTGCTCTCTGCAACGTTCCTTTTTCACCTCGGTCTCTACTCTCTGTAAAACTACTTCTGCACTCCTTCTCCAAACTCATCTCTCCCTAACAGGCCTTCTGCACCCCAGTCTCTGACCTCTGTTCTCTATAACGATCCTTCTGCACACCAGTCTCCAAAATCTGCTCTCTGTAACAATCCTTCTGCACCACAGTCTCCATACTCTGGTCACTGTAACAGTCCTTCTGCACCTTAGTCTGCAACCTCTGCTCTCTGCAATAGTCCTCCTGCAACGCAGTCTCCAACCTCTGCTCTCTGCAATAGTAATTCTGCACCCCAGTCTCCAACATCTGCTCTCTACAACAGTCCTCCTCCACCCCAGTCTCCAACCTTTGCTCTTTTTAACAGTCCTTCTGCACCCCAGTCTCCAACCTCTGCTTTCTGTATCAGTCCTTCTGCACCCAAGTCTCCAACCTCTGTTCTCTGTAACAGCCCTTCTGCACCCCAGTCTCCAACCTCTGCTCTCTGTATCAGTCTTTCTGCAACCCAGTCTCCGAACACTGCACTCAGCAACATTCCTTCTCCACCCCAGTCTCCAACCTCTGCTCTCTGTAACGTCCTTCTGCACATCAGTCTCCAAACTCTGCTCTCTGTAAGGATCCTTCTGCACCCCATTCTCCAACCTCTGTATCTGTATCAGTCCTTCTGCACCACAGTCTCTAAACTCTTCTCTCGGTATCAGTGCTTCTGCACCTCACTCTGCCACCTCTGCTCTCTGCAAGAGTCCTTCTGCACCCCAGTCTTAAACGTCTGCTGGCTGCAACAGTCCTTCTGCACCCCAGTCTCCAAAATCGGCTGCAACAGTCCTTTACCACCCCAGTCTCCAACCATTTATCTCTGTAACCGTCCTTCTGTACTGCAGTCTCCAACCTCCGCTCTCTGAAACGGTTCTTATGCACCCCATTCTCCAAAATCTGCTTTCTGTATCAGTCCTTCTGCACCCCGTCTCTAAACTCTTCTATCTGTAACAGTCCTTCTGAACCTCAGACATTAACCTCTGCTCTCTGCAAAAGTCCTACTGCACCTCATTCGCCAACATCTGCTCTCTGCAAAAGTGCTTCTGCACCTCAGTGTCCAAACTCTGCTCTCTGTATAATACTTCTGAAACCCAGTCTCCAACCTCTGCTATTTGCAATGTTCCTTCTGCACCACAATCTCCAAACTCTGTTCTCTACAAAAATTATTCTGCACCCAAGTCTCCAACCTCTGCTCTCTGTAACAGTCCTTCTGTACCACAGTCTTCAATCTCTGTTCTCTGTAAGGGTCCTTCTGCACCCCAGTCTTCAACCGTGGTTTCAGTATCAGTTCATCAACACCACATTCCAAAACTCTGCTCTCTGTAACAGTCCTTTTACACCTCAGTCTGCAACCTCTGCTCTCTGCAATACTCCTTCTGCAGACCAGTCTACAATCTCTGCTCTCTGCAACAGTCCTTATGCAGCCCAGTCTCTAACATCTTTTCTCTGCAACAGTCGTTGCCCACCTCAGTCTTCAACCTCTGCTCACTGCAACAGTCCTTTTGCACCCCAGTCATCAAGCTCTGCTTTCTGTATCAGTCCTTCTGCACCCCAGTCTCCAACTTCTGCTCTCTGTAACACTCCTTATGCACCTCAGTCTCCAACCTCTACTCTCTGTAGCAGTCCTTCTCCAACCCAGTCTAAAACCTCTGCTCACTGTAACCGGGCTTCTGAACTCCAGTCTCCAACCTCTTCTCTCTGTAACAGTCCTTCTGCACCTCAGTCTGAAAACTCTACTCTCAGCAACGATTCTTCTGCACCTCAGACTCCAAGCACTGCTCTCTGTAACAGGCTGTCTGCACCCCATTCTCCAACGTCTGCTCTCTGTAAAAGTCCTTCTGCACCCCAGTCTCTAACCTCTGGTCTCTCTAACCGTTTTTATGCACCTCAGTCTCCAACCTCTGCTCTATGCAACAGTCTTTCTGCACCCAAGTCTCCAACATCTGCTCTCTGCAACAGTCCTTCTACACCCCAGTCTACAACTTCTGCTCTCTGCAACAGTCCTTCTACACCCCAGTCTCCATACTCTGCTCGCCCAAATGATCCTCCTGCAATGCAGTTCCAACCTCTGTTCTCTACAAAAGTTTTTCTGCACCCCAGTCTCCAACCTCTGCTCTTTGCAACAGTCTTTCTGCACCACAGTCTCCAACTTCTTCTTTCTGTATAAGTCCTTATGCACCCGAGTCTCCAACCTCTGTTCTCCGTAACAGTCTTTCTGCACTTCAGTCTCCAAACTCTGCTCTCTGCATCAGTCCTTCGGCACCCCAATCTCCAGGCTCTACTCTCTGCAACAGTCCTACTCCACCCCAGTCTCCAACCACTGCTCTCTGTTACAGTCCACCTGCACCTCAGACTCCAAACTCTTCTCTCCATAAAATCCTTCAGCAACACAGTCTCCAAACTCTGCTCTCTATAACAGTCTTTCTGGACCCCAGTCTCTAACCTCTCCTCTCTGTAACAGGCCTTCTGAACGCCAGTCTCCCAACTCTGCTCTCTGTAGCAGGCCTTCTGCACTCCAGTCTCTAAACTCTGCTCTCTATAACAGTCCTTCTGCACCCCAATCTCCAACCTCTCCTCTCTGTAACAGGCCTTCTGGATGCCAGTCTCCCAACTCTGCTCTCTGTAGTAGGCCTTCTGCACCCTAATCTCCATAATGTGCTCTCTGCAACGATCCTTCTGCACCCCAGTCTAAAAACTGTGCTCTGTGTAACTGTACTTCTAGACCTTAGTTTCCAACCTCTACTCTCTGCTACACTCCTTCTGGACCCCAATTTCCAAACTCTACTCTCTGCAACAGTTTTTCTGCATTGCAGTCTAAAACCTCTGCTCTCTGCAACAGTCCTTCTGCACGCCAATCTCCAAGCTCTACTCTCAGCAGCAGTCCTTCTGAACCTCAGTCTCCAAACTCTGCTCTCTGCATCATTCCTTCTGCACCCCAGTCTCCAACCTCTGCTCTTTGTAACGATCCTTCTGCACCTCAGTCTTGAACCTCCGCTTTCTGTAACAGTCCTTCTGCTCCTCAGTCTCCAAACTCTTTCCTTGTAAGATCCTTCTGAAACCAAGTCTCCAATGTCTCCTCTCTGTAACAGTCCTTCTGGACCCCAGGCTCTAACCTCTCCTCTCTTTAACAGGCCTTCTGGACGCCAGTCTCCCAACTCTGCTGTCTGTAGCAGGACTTCTGCACCCCAGTCTCCATAATGTGCTCTCTGCAACGATCCTTCTGCAACGCACTCTCTAACCTCTGATCTCTGCAACAGTCCATCTGCACCTCAGTTTCCAAATTCTGCTCTCTGTAAGAGGCTTCTGCACCCCTGTTTCCAACCTCTGCTCTCTGTTACGGTCCTTCTGCATGCTAGTCTCCAACATCTGCTCTCTGCAACAGTCATTCTGCACCTCAGTCTTAAAACTCTTCTCTCTGCAATGACCCTTCTGCACCCAAGTCTCCTAACTCGGCTCTCTGTAACAGTCGTTCTGCACCTCAGTCTCCCAACTCTGCTCTCTGCAAGATCCTTCTGTAACACATTCTTTAAACTCTGCACTTTGTACCTGTCCTTCTGCACAACAGTCTCTAACTTCTGCTCTCTGTAACAGGACTTCTGCAACCCAGTCTCCAACCTCTGCTCTCTGTAACTGTCCTTCTGCACCCCAGTCTCTAAAATCTGCTCTCAGCAACATTCCTTCTGCACCCCAGTATTCAACATCTGCTCTCTGCAACACTCCTTCTGCACCCCAGTCTCCAAACTCCGCTATCTGCAAAGATTCTTCTGGAACCCAGTCTCCAACCTCTGCTTTCAGCAACAGTCCTTCTGCTTCACAGTCTCCAACCTCTGCTCTCTATAAGATCCTTCTGAACTCTAGTTTCCAAACTCTGCTCTCTATAACATTCCTTCTCCACCCCAGTCTCCAACCTCTGCTCTCTGCAACAGTCCTTCGGCTCCCAGTCTCCGAGATCTGTTCTCTTTAACAGTCCTTCTGTTTCACAGTCTCCAATCTCTGCTCTTTGTAAAGGTCCTTCTACACCCCAGTCTCCAACCTCTGCTTTCTGTATCAGTCTGCCTGAACCCCAGTCTCCAAAATCTGTTCTCTGTATCTATCATTTGCACCTCAGTCTCCAACCTATGCTCTATGTGAGAGTCCTTCTGCACTCCAGTCTCCAACCTCTGCTCTAGGTAACAGTCCTATACCACAGTCTCCAAACTCTGCTCTCTGTAAGGGTCCTTCAGCACCTTAATTTCCAAACTCTGATTCCTGTAACAGTTTTTCTGCACAAGAGTCTCCAAACTCTACTCTCTGTAACAGTCATTCTACATCCAAGTCTCCAATCACTGCTCTCTGTAAAAATCCACCTGTACCTCAGTCTGAAACCTCTGCTCTCCAGGATTCTTCTGCACCCCAGTCTCCAACCACTGCTCTCTGTAACAGTCCACCTGCAGCTCAGTCTCCAAACTCAGCTCTCTGTAAGATCCTTCAGCAACTCAGTCTCCAAACACTGCTCTCTATAACAGTCCTTCTGCAACCCAGTCTCTAACCTCTCCTCTCTGTAACAGGCCTTCTGCACAAATGTCCCCAAACTCTGCTCTATGCAACGATCATTCTGCACGACTATCTCCAACCTCTGCTCTCTGCAATGATTCTTCTCCACCCAAGTCTCCAACATCTGCTCTCTGCAACTGTCCTTTTGCACCCCAGTCTGCAAACTCTGCTCTCTGTAACATCCATCAGAACGGAAGTCTCCAACATCTGCTCTCTGTAACAGTCCTTCTGCACCCCATTCTCCAAACGCTGCTCTCTGTAACAGTCCTTCTTCACCTCAGTCTCCAACTCCTGCTCTCTGTAACAATCCTTCTGCACCCCAGTCTCTAAAATCTGCTCTCTGCCACAGTCCTTCTCCACTCCAGTCTCCAACATCTGCTCTCTGCAACAGTCCTTCTGTACCACAGTCTCCAAATTCTGCTCTCTGAAACGAACCTTCTGGACCCGTCTCCAACGTCTGCTCTCTGCAACAGTCCTTCTGCAATACAGTCTCCAACCTCTGCTCTCTGTAAGATCCTTCAGCAAACCAGTCTCCAAACTCTGCTCTCTGTAACAGTTTTTCTGCACCCCAGTCGCCATCCTCTCCTCTCTTTAACAGGCCTTCTTCACTCCAGTCTCGAAACTCTGCTCTCTATAGCATGCTTTCTTCACCCCACTCTCCATCCTCTGCTCTCTGCAATGACCCTTCTGCACCCCAGTCTCCAAACTTTGCTCTCTGCAATGATCCAACTTCACCCCAGTCTCAAACCTTTTATCTCTGCAACAGTCCTTCTGCAGCTCAGTCTCCAAATTCTGCTCTCTGTAAGATCTTTCTGCAACCCTGTCTCCAACATCTGCTCTCTGCAACAGTAATTTTCCAGCCCAGTCTCCAACCTCTGCTCTCTGTAACAGTCCATCTGTACTGCATTCTCCAAACTTTGCTCTCGGGAAGGGTACTTCTGCACCTGAGTCTCCAAACTTTGCTTTCTTTATCAGTCCTTCTGCACCCCAGTCTCCAAACTGTGCTCTGTGTAACTGTACTTCTGCACCTTAGTCTCCAACCTCTGCTCTCTGCTACACTCTTTCTGGACCTCAATTTCCAAACTCTACTCTCTGCAACAGTTTTTCTACATTGCAGTCTAAAACCTCTGCTCTCTGCAACGATCCTTCTGCACCTCAGTCTCCAATCTCTGCTCTCTGCAACAATTATTCTGCACACCAGGCTCAAACCTCTGCTAGCTGCAACAGTCCTTGTGAACCCCAGTCTCCAACATTGGCTTCCTGCAACAGTTCTTCTGCACCTCAGTCTCCAACCTCTGCTCTCTACAAAGGTGCTTCTGCACCCTAGTCTCCAACCTGTGTTGTCTGCAAAAGTCCTTCTCCACCCCAGTCTCCAACCTTTTCTCTCTTTAACAGTCTTTTTGCACCCCAGTCTCCAACATCTGCTTTCTCCATAAGTCCTCTTGCACTCCAGTCTCCAACCTCTGCTCTCTTTAACAGTCTTTCTGCACCTCAGTCTTCAACCTCTGCTTTCTGCAAGAGTCCTCTTGCACCCCCGTCTCCAATCTCTGCTCTCTGCAACATTCCTTCTGAATCCGAGTCTCCTACATGTGCTTTCTGTAAAAGTCCTTCTGCACTCCAGTATCAAACCTCTTCTATCTGTAACGATGCTTCTGCAACCCAGTCTCTGAACTCTGCTCTCTGCAATGATCTTTCTATACCTCAGTCTCCAACTTCTGCTCTCTACAACGATCCTTTTGCACCCCAGTTTCAAACATCTGCACTGTGTAACAGTCCTTCTACACCTCAGTCTCCAACCTCTGCTCTCTGCATCAGTCTTTTTGCACCCCAATCTCCAACATCTGCTCTTTTCAACAGTCTTTCTATACCCCAGTCTCCAACCTCTGCTCTCTTAAACAGTCCTTCTGCACCCCACTCTCCAACCTCTACTCTCTCTAACAGTCCTTCTGCACCTCAGTCTCCAAACTCTGCTCTCTGAAAGAATCTTCTGCAACCCAGTCACCAAACTCTGCTCTCTGTGACAGTTTTAATGCTCCCCAGTACCAAACTCTGCTCTCTGTAAGAGGCCTTCTGCACCACAGTCATCAACCTCTGCTCTCTGTAACGATCCTTCTACACATCAGTCTTTAACCTCTGCTCTCAGCAACGATCCTTATGCACCCCACTTTCCAAACTCTGCTCTCCACAACAGTCCTTCTCTACCCCAGTCCCCAACCTCAGCTCTTTGAAAGATCCTTCTGCACCAAATTCTCCAAACTCTACTCTCTGTAACAGTCCTTCTGCACCCCAGTATCCAACCTATGCTCTCTGTAACAATCCTTCTGCACATTAGTCTTTATCCTCATCTCTCAGCAACGGTCCTTATGCACCCCAGTCTCCAACTTCTGTTCTTTGCAACAGTCCTTCTGCACCACACTCTGCATCATCTACTCTCTTTAAGAGTCCTTGTGTACTGCAGTCTCCAACCTATGCTCTCTGCAATGGTCATTCTGGACTCCAATATCACACCTCTGCTTTCGTATCAGTCCTTCTGCACCCCAGTCTCCAAACTCTGCTCTCTGTAACATTTCTTCTGCACCTCAGTCTTTAATCTCTACTCCCTTTATCAGTCCTTCTTCACCCCTGTTTCCAAACTCTGCTCTCTGAAACAGTCCTTCTGCACCTCAGTATTCAACAACTGCTTTCTGCAACAGTCTTTCTACACCCAAGTCTCCAAACTCTGCTCTGTGGAAAAGTCCTTCTATACCCCAGTCTCCATAATCTGCTCTCTGCAACGATCCTTCTGCACCTCAGTCTCCAACGTCTGCTTTGCAACAGTCTCTCTACAACCCAGTCTCCAACCTCTGGTCTCTGGAAGATCCTTCTGTACCCAGTTTCCAAATTCTGCAATCTGTAACATTCCTTCTGCACCCCAGTCTCCAACCTCTGCTCTCTGCAACAATTCCTCTGCACACCAGTCTTCAACCTCTGCTCTCTGTAACAGTCTTTCTGCACCCGAGTCTCCAAAATCTACATAATGTATCAGTCATTCTGCACTCGAGTGTCCAACCTCTGCTCTCTGTAAGAGTCTTTCTGCACCTCAGAATCCAACCTCTTTTCTCTACAAAAGCACTTCTGCGCCCCAATTTCCAACCTCTCCTCTCTGCAACAGTCCTCCTGCACCTCAGTGTCCAAACTCTGCTCTCTGTAAAATCCTTCTGAAACCCAGTCTCCAACCTCTACTTTCTGAAATGGTCCTTCTGCACCTCAGATTCCAACCTGTGTTCTCTGCAACAGTCCTTCTACACCCCAGTCTCCATACTCTGCTGGCACCACCAATCCTTCTGCACCCAAGTCTCCAAAATCTGCTCTCTGCAACAGTCCTTCTCCACCCCAGTCTCCAAACCCTGCTCTCTGCAACAGTCCTTCTGCACCCTAGTCTCCAACCTCTGCTTTCTGTATCAGTCCTTCTGCACCCCAGGAACCAAACTCTGCTCTCGTTACAGTCCTTCTTCACCTCAAACTCCAAACTCTTCTTTCTGCAACCGTCCTTCTGCAAGCCAGTCTCCAACATCTGCTCTCTGCAAAGATCCTTGTGCCCGACAGTCTCCAACCTTTGTTCTTGGCAACAGTCCTTCTGCACCCCAGTCTCCAAACTCTGCTCTGGGTATCATTTCTTCTGCACCTCAGTCTCCAACCTCTGCTATATGTAAGATCTTTCTGCAACCCAGTCTCCAAACTCTGCTCATTGTAACAGTCCTTCTGCACCCCAGTCTCAAACCTCTGCTCTGTGCAACAGTTCGTCTGCACCACAGTCTCCAACCTCTTCTCTCTGAAAGATCCTTCTGCACCCCAGTGTCCTAACTCTGATCTCCAAAACAGTCCTTTTTCACCCCAGTCTGCAACCTCTGCTAACTGTAACAATCCTTCTGCACCGCAGTCTCCAACATTTGCTCTCTGCAACGGTCCATCTGCACCCCATTCTCCAACCTTTGTTGTCTGCAGGAGTCCTTCAGCATGTCAGTCTCCAACCTCTGCTCCCTGCAAAAATTCTTCTGCACCCCAGTCTCCAACCATTTCTCTCAGCAACACTTCTTCTGCACCTCAGTCTCCAACCTCTGCTCTATGTAAGATTCTTGTGCCACCCAGTCTCCAATCTCTGCTCTCTGTAACAGTCCTTCTGCACCCCAGTCACCAACATCTGCTCTCTGCTACAGTCCTTCTAAACCCCATTGTCCAAACTCTGCTCTCTGCAACGATCCTTCTGAACCCCAGTCTCCAACGTCTGCTCTCTGAAAGATCCTTCTGACCCCAGTTTTCAAACTCTGCTATCTGTAATATTCCTTCTCAACGCCAGTCTCCAAACTCTGCTTTCTACAACGGTCCTGCTGCACACCAGTCTCCAACCTCTGTACTCTGCAACACTCCTTCTGCTCCCCAGTCTCCAAACTCTGCTCTCTGTAACAGACTTTCTGTACAGCAGTCTCCAAACTCTGCTCTCTGTAAAGGTCCTTTTGCAAGCCAGTCTCCAACCTCTGCTTTCTATGTCCGTCATTCTATACCTCAGTCTCCAACCTCTGCTCTCTGCAAAAGTCCTTCTGCATCCCATTCTCCATCTTCTGCTCCCCGCAACAGTCATTCTGAACAACAGTTTCCAACATCTGCTCTCTGAAAAAGTTTTTGGGTACCCTAGTCCCAAACCTCTGCTCTCTGCAAAAGTCCTTCTGCACCTCAATCTGAAAATTTTGGTCTCTGCAACAATCCTTCTGCACCCCAGACTTCAAAATTTGCTTTCTGTAACAGTCCTTCTGCATTTCAGTTTCAAAACTCTGCTCAGTGTAAGATCCTTCTGCAACACAGTCTCCAAAATTTGCTCCCCTTAACAGTCCTTCTGCACCTCAGTCTCCAACCTCTGTTCTCTATAACAGTCGATCTACACCTGAGTCTGAAACCTCTTCTCTCTGCAGGATCCATCTGAATCCCAGTCTCCAGACACTGCTCTCTGTAACAGTCCTCCTGCACCTCAGTCTCAAAACTCTGCTGTTTGTAAGAAACTTCTGCCACTCAGTCCCTAACTCTGCTCTGTATAACACTCCTTCTGCACCCCAGTCTTCAACCTGTGCTCTCTGTAACAGGCCTTCTGCACCCCAGTCTCCAACCTCTTCTCTCTGCAACGATTATTCTACACCTCAGTCTCCAACATCTGCTCTCTGTAAGATTCTTCTGCAATCCAGTCTCCCAACTCTGCCCTCTCTAACAGACCTTCTGCACCCCTTCTTTGAACTCTCCTCTCCGTAACAGGCCTTCTGCACCCTAGTCTCCAAATTCTGTTCTCTATAACAAGCCTTCTGCACCCCAGTCTCCAACCTCTGCTCTCTGCAACAGTCCTTCTGCACCTCAGTCTTAATACGCTGTTCTCTGCTGTGATTCTTTTGCACCTCAGTCTCCAAACTCTACTCTCTGTAACAGTCCTTCTGTACCTGGGTACCCAACATCTGCTCTCTGTTTGATCCTTCTTCAACCCAGTCTCTAAACTCTGTGATCTGTAGCAGTCCTTCTGGAGCCCTTCTCCACACTCTGCTCTCCGTAACAGGCGTTCTGCACCCCAATCTACAACCTCTGCTCTCTGTAACACTCTTTTTGCACCTCAATCTCCAACCTCTGCTCTCTGCAACGATCATTCTGCACCCTAGTCTCCAACGTCTCCTCTCCTCAACAGTCCTTCTGAAACTCTGTCTCCAAATTCTGCTCTCTGCAACAGTCCTTTTTCACCCAAGTCTCCAACATCTTCTCTCTTCAACAGTCCTTCTACACCCTAATCTTTAACCTCTGCTCTCTGTAACAATTCTCCTTCACCCAAGTCTCCAATTTCTGCTCTCTGTAACAGTCCTTCTGCCCCAAACTCCAACGTGTGCTCTCTGTTACAGTCTTTATATACCGCAGTCTCCAAACTCTGCTCTCTATAACGATCCCTCTGTACCCCAATTTCCAACCTCTGCTTTCTGTAACAGTCCTTCTGCACCTCAGTCTGAAACCTCTGCTCTCTGCACGATCCTTCTGCACCCCAGTCTCCAATCACTGCTCTCTGTAACATTCGTCCTGCACCACAGTCACCAACCATTGCTCTCTGTAAAATTCTTCTGCAACCCAGCCTCAAAAGTCTGCTCTCTATAACAGTCCTTCTGCAACCCAGTCTCCAACCTCTGCTCTCTGTAGCAGGCCTTATGCACCCCAGTCTCCAAACTCTGCCCTCTGAAACAATCCTTCTGCACTCCAGTCTGTAACCTCTGCTCTTTGTAACGGTCCTTCTGTACCCCAGTCTCACACCTCTGTTTTCTGTATCATAATTTTTCACCCCAGGCTCAGACATCTGCTCTGTGTTACAGTCCTTCTGCATCCCAGTCTCCAACGTCTGCTCTCTGCAACAGTCATTCTGCACCTTAGTCTTTAACCTCTGCTTTCTGAAACATTCCTTCTGCACCCCAGTCTCCAACTTGTGCTCTCTGTAACAGTCCTTCTGCACCGCAGTCTCCCACCTCTTCTCTCTGTAACGATCCTTCTGAAGCCAGGTCTTCACCTCTGCTCTCTTCAAGGATTCTTCTGCACCTCAGTCTCCAACTTCTGCTCTCTTAAATGATCCTTCTGCACCCGAGTCTCCAAACTCTGCTCTCTGTAACTGTTTTTCTGTACCTAAGACTCCAACCTCTGCTCTCTGCAAACGTTATTCTGCACCCTTGTCTCAAACCTCTGCTCTCTGCAACGATCCTTATGCATCACAGTCTCCAACATCTGCTCTCTGCAACTGTCTTTCTGCACCCCAAGCTCCAAAGTCTCCTGTCCTTAACACTCCTTCTGCACTGCAGTCTCCAACCTCTGTTGTCTGTAATGTCTTTCTGCACCCCAGTTTCCAAACTCTGCTCTCTTTAACATTCCTTCTCCAACTCAGTCTAAAACCTCTGCTTTCTTCAACGGTCCTGCTGCAACCCAGTCTCCAACATCTGTTCTCTGCATCAGTCTTTCTACTCCCAAGTCTCAAACTTCTCCCTGTAACAGTCTTTCTGTACCGCAGTCTCCAACATCTGCTCTCTGTATCGGTCCTTCTGCACCCCAGTCTCAAACCTCTGCTTTCTGTATAAGTTTTTCTGAACCATGGTTTCCAACCTCTGCTCTCTGTAACAGTACTTTTGCACCTGTGTCTCAAACCTCTGAACTCTGCAACCTTACTGCTGCACCCCATTATCTAACCTCTGCTCTCTGTAAAAGTCCTTCTGCACCCAATTCTCTAACCCCTGCTCTATGCAACAGTCCTTCTGTACCACAGTCTTCAACCTCTGCTCTCTGTACCGGTCCTTCTGCACCCCAGTCTCAACCTCTGCGTTCTGTATCAGTAATTCTTCACCCCAGTCTCAAAACTTTTCTCTCTGTAACATTCTTTCTGCACCTCAGTCTCCAACCTCTGCATCTGCAAAAGTTCTTCTGCACCCAAGTCTCCAAACTCTGCTCCCTGCAACAGTTATTCTGAACCCCAGTCTCCAACATCTGCACTCTGAAACAGTTCTTCTATAAGCCATTCTGCAACCTCTGCTCTCTGTAACAATCCTCTTGTATTGCAGTCTTCGAACTCTGCTCTCTGCAACGGTCTTTCTGCATCCCAGTCTCCAAACTCTGCTTTCTGTATAAGTCCTTCTGAATCTCAGTGTCCAACCTCTGCTCTTTGTAGCAGTCCTTATGCACCTCAGTCTCCAAATTCTGCTCTCTGCAACAGTCCTTCTGAACCCAAGTCTCCAACACCTGCTCCCTGCAACAGTCCTTCTTCACCCAAGTCTCCAACCTCTGCTATCTGCAACAGTCTTTCTGCACCTCAGTCTCCAACCTCTGCTCTCTCTACCAATCCTTCTGAACCTCTGTCTCCACCTCTGCTCTCTGCAATGTTCTTTCTGCACCTCAGTCTCCAACCTCTACTCTCTGTAACAGTCCTTCTGCACCTCAGTCTCCAACCTCTGCTCTCTGTATCTTTCTGAAACCCAGTCTCCAAACTCTGCCCTCTGTGACATTCATTCTTCATCCCTTCACCAAATTTTGCTCTCTGTAACAGGCCTTCTGGATCGCAGTCTGCAACCTCTGTTCTCTGTAACAGTCCTTCTGCACCCCAGTCTCAAACCTCTGCTCTCTACAAAGATGCTTCTGCACCACAGTATCAAACCTCTGTAATCTCAAACAGTCCTTCTGAACCTCAGTCTAAAAACTCGGTTCTCTGCAACGATTTTTCTGCACCCCAGTGTCTAAACTCTGCTCTCTGTAACAGTCCTGTTCCTCCTCAGTCTCCAACCTCTGCTCTCTGTAAGATCCTGCTGCAACCCTGTCTCCAAACTCTGCTGTCTGTAACACTTCTTCTGCACCCAGTCTTCAACCTCTGCTCTCTGTAACAGTCCTTCTGCAACTCAGTCTCCAAACTCTGCTCTCTGTAACATTCCTTCTCTACCCCATCTCCAACCTCTGTTCTCGGCAACAGTCCTTCTGCTCCCCAGTCTACAAACTCTGCTCTGGGTATCATTTCTTCTGCACCTCAGTCTCCAACCTCTGCTTTATGTAAGATATTTCTGCATCTCAGTCTCCAAACTCTGCTCTCTGTAACAGTCCTTCTTCACCCCAGTCTCAAACCTCTGCTCTGTGCAACAGTTTGTCTGCACCGCAGTCTCTATCCTCTGCTCTCTGAATGATCCTTCTGCACCCCAGTTTCCAAACTCTGATCTCCGTAACAGTCCTTCTTCACCCCAATCTCCAACCTCTGCTCACTTAAACAATCCTTCTGCACCTCAGTATCCAACCTCTGCTTTCTGCAAAAATCCTTCTGCACCCCAGTCTCCAACCATTGCTCTCAGTAACATTTCTTCTGCACCTCAGTCTCCAACCTCTGCCCTATGTAAGATCCTTCTGCCACCCAGTCTCCAACCTCTGTTCTCTGTAACACTCCTTTTGCACCCAAGTCTCCAACCTCTGCTCTGTGCAACAATTCGACTGTACCCGACTCTCCAAACTCTGCTCTCTGTATGATACTTCTATACCCCAATCTCAAAACTCTGATCTCTGTAACAGTTCTTCTTCACCCCAGTCTCCAACCTTTGCTCCCTGCAACAATCTTCTGCACCCAAGTCTCCAACTTCTTCTCTCTGAAACACTTCTTCTGCACCCCAGTCTTTAAAATCTACTCTCTGAAACAGTCCTTCTGCATCCCATTCTCCAACCTCTGCTCTCTGAAACAGTCCTTCTGTACCCTGGTCTCCAAACTCTTCTCTTTGTAACAGTCCTTATGTACTGCAGTCTCCAGCCTCTGCTGTCTGTAAGGTTCATTCTGGACCCAAGTCTCCAACCTCTGCTTTCTGTATCAGTCCTTCTGCACTCCAGTCTCCAACTTCTGCTCTCTGTAACAGTCCTTCTGCATCTAAGTCTCAAAAATCTGCTCTCTATAACAGTCCTTCTGCACCCCAGTCTTCAAATTGTGCTCTCTGCTACAGTCCATCTGCACTCCAGTCTTCAACCTCTTCTCTGTGTAACAGTCCTTCTGCAACCCAGTTTCCAATCTCTGCTCTCTGCAACGATCCTTCTGCATCCCAGGCTCCAACATCTGCTTTCTACAACCGTCCTTCTGCACCCAAGCCTCCAACCTCCTCTCTCTGCAATGATCCTTCTGAACACCAGTCTCTAACCTCTGCTCTCTGCAATAATCCTACTGCACCCCAGTCGCCAACCTCTGCTCTCTGTAACAATCCTTCTGAACCACAGTCTCCAAACTCTGCTCTATGTAATATTCTTCTGCAAGCCAGTCTCCAAACTCTGCTCTTTGTAACAGCCCTTCTGTAAACAGTCTCCAAACTATGCTCTCTGTAACAGGCCTTCTGCACCCCAGTCTCCAAACTCTGCTCTCTCTAACAATCTTTTGCACCTTAGTCTCAAACATTTGCTCTCTGTAACAGTCCTTCTGCACCCTAGTCTCCAACATCTATTCTCTACAACGGTCCTTCTGCACCAAAGTCTTAAAACTCTGCTCTCTCTAACAGTCATTCTGTACCGCAGTCTCCAAACTCTTCTCTCTATAATGGTCCTTCTGCACCTCAATTGCCAACCTCTGCTTTCTGTAACAGTCCTTATGCACCTCAGATTCCATCCTCTGCACTCTGCAACAGTCCTTCTAAGCCTCAGTCTGAACGTCTTCTCTCTGCAACGATCCTTCTGCACCTCAGTCTCAAACCTCTTCTCTGTGTAACTGTCCTGCTGCACCCCAGTATCCAACCTCTGCTCTCTGCAGCGATGCTTCTGCAACACATTCTTCTACCTCTGCTATCTACAACGACCCTTCTGCACCCCAGTCATCTTCCTTATCTCTCTGTAATAATCCTTTTGCACCCCTGTCTCCAACATCTCCTCTCTCTAAAAGTCTTTCTGCACCTCAGTCTCTCAATCTTATCCTCTCAGAAATGATCTTTCTGCACCTCAGTCTCCAACCTCTGCTCTCATTAATAGTCCTTCTGTACCCCAGTCTCCAAACTCTGCTCGCTGTAACAGTCCTACTGCACCTCAGACTCCAACCTCTGCTCTGTGTAACAGTCCTTCTAAGCCTCAGTTTGAAACCTCTGCTCTTTGCAACGATCCTTCTGAACCCCAGTCTCCAATCTGTGCTAACTGTAACAATCCTTCTGCATCCCAGGCTCCAAAATCTGCTCTCTGTAACAGTTCTTCTGTACCGCATTCTCCGACGTCTGCTCTCTGCAACGGTCCTTCTGCACCCCAGTTTCCAACCTCGGTTCTCTGCAACAGTGCTTAGCACCCCAGGCTCCAAACTCTGATCTCTGTAACATTTCTTTTGTACCGCAGTCTCCAACCTCTGCTGTGTGTAACGGTCCTTCTACACCCCAGTCTCCAAACTTCACTTTCCATATTAGTTATTCTGCACCCCAGTCTTCAACCTCTGCTCTCTGTAACAGTCCTTCTGAACCTAAGTCTCCAACCTCTGCTCTCTGCAACAGTCCTTCTGCACCCTAGTCTGCAAACTCTGCTCTCTGTAACAGGCCTTCTGCACCCCGGTCTCCAATCTCTGCTCTCTGTAACAGGTCCTTTGCACCCTAGTCTCCAACCTCTTCTCTCTGCAGTGATCCTTCTTAACCTCAGTCTCCAACCTCAGCTCTCTGAAACAGTCCTTCTGCACCCCAGTCTCCAAACTCTGCTCTATGCAACAGTCCTTCAGCACCGCAGTCACCAACCTCTGCTCTCTGCAACAGGTCTTCTGCACCCCAGTTACCAAACTCTGCTCAGTGTAACGATCTTTCTGCACCTTAGTTTCCAAACTCTGCTCACTACGACGACGATCCTTCTGCACCCCAGTCTCCAACCTCTACTCTCTGTATCAGTCCTTCTGCACCCAAGTCTCCTAACTCTGATCTCTGCAACATGTCTTCGGCACCACAGTCTCCAACCTGTGCTCTCTGTTGAAGTTCTTCTGCACCCTAGTCTCCAACATCTGCTCTCTGCAACGATCCTTCTTCTACCCAGTCTCCAAACTCTGCTCTTTGTAAAGGACCTTTTGTATCGAAGTCTCCAACCTCTTCTCTTTGTAACGGTTCATCTGCTCCCCAATTGCCAAACTGTGCTTTCTGTAACAGTCCTTCTGAACGCCAGTCTCCATACTCTTCTCTCTGCAATGATCCTTCTGTACCTCAGTCTCCAATTTCTGCTCTCTGTAAAAGTCCTTCTGCACCTCAGTCTCCATCTTTTGCTCTCTGTAATGGTCCTTCAGCACCCCAGTCACCAATCTATGCTCTCTGTAACAATCATTCTGCACCTCTGTCTCCAACGTCTGCTCTCTGTTACAGTCCTTCTGCACCTCAGTCTCCAACCTCATTTCTCTGCAACGGCCCTTCTGCATCCCTGTATTCAACATCTGTTCTCTGCAGCAGTCCTTCTGCACCCCAGGCTACAAACTCTGCTCTCTGTAACAGTCCTTCTGAACCCCAGTCTCCAAACTCTACTTTCCATATCAGTTATTCTGTACCCCAGTCTAAAACCTATGCTCTCTGTAACAGTCCTTCTGCACCTCAGTCTACAAACTCTGCTCTCCACAACAGTCCTTCTGCACCCCAGTCTCCAACCTCTGTTCTGTGCAAAAGTCCTACTACACAGCGGTCTCCAACATAAGCTCTCTGCAACAATCCTTCTGCATCCCAGTCTCCAAAGTCTGCTCTCTGCAACAGTCCTTTTACACAACAGTCTCCAACTTGTGCTCTCTGCTACAGTCCTTCTGCACCCCAGTCTCCAACCTCTGCTCTCTTCAACATTTCTTCTGCACCCCAGTCTCCAACCTGTGCTCTCTGTAACTATCCTACTGCACCCCAGTCTCCAACGTCTGTTCTTTGCAACAGTTCTTCTGACCCCAGTCTCGCGCCTCTGCTCTCTGAAACATCGTTCTGCACCCCAGTTTTCAAAATCTAGGTGACATTCCTTCTGCACCCAACTCTCCACCCTCAGCTCTTTGTAACAGTACTTCTGTACCACAGTCTTCATTCTCTGCACACTGCAACATTTCTTCTGCACCCCAGTCTACAAACTGTGATCTCTGTAACTGTCTTTCTGACCCTAGTCTCCAACCTCTGCTCTCTGAAACGATCCTTCTGCACCACAGTTTCCAACCTTTGCACTCTGTAAAAGTCCTTCTACACCTAGTCTCCAAACTCTTCTCTCTCTACCAATCCTGGTGCAACTCAGTCTCCCACCTCTCCTCACTGTAACAGTCTTTCTGCACCTCAGTCTCCAACCTCTGCTCTCTGTAACAGGCTTACTGCACCCCAGTCTCCAACCTCTGCTCTCTGTAACAGTTCTGCTGCAAGCCAATCTCGAATCTCTGCTCTCTGTAACAGTCTTTCTGCACCCCAGTCTCCAAACACTTTTCTCTGCAACGATCCTTCTAAACCTCAGTCTCCAACCTCTGCTCCCTGCAACAGTCCTTCTGAACCCCAGTCTTCAGACTCTGCTCTCTGTACCATCCTTTTGCATCCCTTTCTCCAACCCTTCCTCTCTGTAACAGTCCTTTTGCACTTCAGTATCCAAACTCTGCTCTCTCTAAAAATCCTTCTGCACCTCAGTCTCCAACCTTTGCTCTCTGTAATAGTCCTTCTGTACCACAGTCTCCAACCTCTGCTCTCTGTATCAATCCTTCTGCACCTCAGTCTCCAACGTCTGCTCTCTGTAACAGTCCTTCTGCACCCTAGTCTCCAACATCTGCTCTCAACAACGGTCCTTCCGCACCAAAGTCTCCAAACTCTGCTCTTTCAAACAGTCCTTCTGTACCGGAGTCTCCAACCTCTTCTCTCTATAACGGTCCTTCTGCACCTCAATTGAAAACCTCTGTCTTTCTGATCCCAGTCTCCAACCTCTGCTCTCTGTAACGATCCTTCTGCACCTCAGTCTACAACCTCTGCTGTCTGCTATGACCCTTCTGCAGCCCAATTTCCAACCTCTGCTTTCTGTAACAATTCTTCTGCACCTCAGATTCCAACCTCTGCTCTCTGTAACAGTCCTTCTAAGCCTCAGTCTGAAACCACTTCTGTCTGCAATAATGCTTCTGCACCCCAGTCTCCAAACTGTGCTATATTAAACAATCCTTCTGCACCCCAGTCTCCAACCTCTGCTCTCTGTAACAGGTCTTCTGCATCCCAGTCTCCAAACTCTGCTCTCTGTAACAGGCCTTCTGCAACCCAGTCTCCAACCTCTTCTCTCTGCAATGATCCTTCTGAACCTCACTCTCCAACCTCTGCTCTCTGCAACAGTCCATCTAAACCACAGTCTCCAACCTCTGCTCTCTGCAATGATCCTTCTGCATTCCAGTCTCCAACAACTGCTCTCTGCAACAGTCCTTCTGCACCCCAGTCTCCAACCTCTGCTCTCTGCTACAGTACTTAGCACCCCAGTCTCCAACCTCTGCTCTCTGCAACATTTATTCTGAACCCATGTCTCCAATCTGTGCTCTCTGTAACTGTCCTGCTGCACCCAGGTCTCAAAACTCTGCTCTCTGTAGCTATCCTTCTGCACCTCATTCTCCAACCTCTGCTCTCTGCATCGATCCTTCTGCACCACAGTCTCTATCCTCAACTCTCTGTAAGAATCCTTTTGCACCCCAGTCTCCAACTTCTCCTCTTTGTAAAAGTCCTTCTGCACCTCAGTCTACAAGTTCTCCAATCTGTAACAGTCCTTCTGCACCCCAGTATCAAACCTCTGCACTCAGAAATGATCTTTATGAACCTCAGTCTCCAATCTCTGCTCTATTTAATAGTCTTTCTGCACCCAGTCTCAAACATCTGCTCTCCGCAACGATCAGTCTTCTTCCCAGACTCCAAACTCTCCTCTCTGCAATGGTCCTTCTACATCCCAGTGTCCAAAATCTGCTCTATGTAACAGTCCTTCTGAACCTCAGTCTCCAAACTGTGCTCTCTGAAACAGTCCTTCTGGACCCCTGTCTCCAACCTCTGCTCTCAGTAACAGTTCTTCTGAACCCCAATCTCCAAACTCTGCTCTCTGTAACACTCCTTCTGCACCCAAGTCTCCATCCTCTACTCTCTGTAAAAGTTTTTCTGCACGTCAGTCTCCAACCTCTTCTCTCTGTAAGATCTTTCTGTAACCCATTCTCCAACGCTGCTCTCTGTAACAGTCTTCTGCAACCCAATCTCCAAACTCTGCTCTCTGTAACAGGGATTCTGTACCCCAGTCTTCAAACTCTGCTCACTCTAACAGCCTTTCTGCACCCCAGTCTCCAAACTGTGCCCTCTGCAACGATCCTTCTGCACCCCAGTCTCCAAACTCTGCTCTCTGTAACAGTCATTCTCTAACCCAGGATCAAACATCTGCTCTCTGAAAGCGTCCTTCTGCACCTCAGTCTGAAAACTCAGCTCTCTGCAAAAATCCTTCTGCACCCGAGTTTCCAAACTTTGCTCTCTGTAACAGTCCTTCTGAACCTCAGTCTACAAAATGCTCTGTGTAAGATCCTTCTGCAACCCAGTCTCGAAATTGTGCTTTTGTTAACAGTCCTTCTGCACCCCAGGCTCCAAACTCTGCTTTCTGTAACAGGCGTTTTTCACACCAGTCTCCAATCTCTGCTCTCTAAAACAGGCCTTTTGCACCCCAGTCTCCAAACTCTTCTCTCTTCAACGATCCTTTTTGACCTCAGTCTCCAACCTCTGCTCTCTGCAACAGTCCTTCTGCAGCCCAGTCTCTAACCACTGCTCTGTGTAACAATCCTTCTGCACCTCACTCTCAAACCTCTGCTCTCTGCAACGGTTCTTCTGCACCCCAGTCTCCACACTCTGTTCTCTGCAACAGTCGTTCTGCACCCCAGTCTCCAACCTCTACTCTCTGAAACAGTCCTTCTGCACCCCAGTCCCCAAACTCTGCTCTCTGCTAAAGTACTTCTGCACCGCAGTCTCCAAAATCTACTCTCTGTATCAGTCATTTTACACCCCAGTAACCAAAATCTGCTCTGTGTAACAATCTTTCTGAAACTTAGTTGACAACCTCTGCTCTGCAACGATCCTTCTGCACCCCAGTCTCCAAACTCTGAACTCTGTATCAGTCCTTCTGCACCACAGTCTCCAAACTCTGCTCTCTGCAAAAGTCCTTATGCACCCAAGTCTTCAAACTCTGCTGTCTGCAACATATCTTCTGCACCACAGTCTCCAACGTGTGCTCTCTGTAACAATCCTTCTGCACCCCAGTCTTCAAGATCTGCTCTCTGCAACGATCCTTCTTCTACCCAGTCCCCAAACTCTGCTCTTTGTAAAAGTCCTTTTATATCACAGTCTCCAACCTCTTCTCTTTGTAACGGTCCATATGCTCCCCAATTGCCAAACTCTGCTGTCTGTAACAGTCCTTCTGCACCCCAGTCTCCAAACTCTTCTCTCTGCAACGAACTTTCTACACCTCAGTCTCCAAACTATGCTCTCTGTAAAAGTCCTTCTGTACCTCAGTCTCCATCCTTTGCTCTCTGTAATTGTCCTTCTGCACCCCAGTCTTCAATCTCTGCTCTCTGTAACAATCCTTCTGCATCTCAGTCTCGAACATCTGCTCTCTGAAATGGTCCTTCTGCACCCCGTCTACAAACTCTGCTCTGTAAATGTCCTTCTGTACAGCAGTCTTCAAGCTCTTCTCTCTATAACGGTCCTTCTACACCCCAATATCCAATCTCTGCTCTCTGTAACAGTTCTTCCAAGCCTCAGTCTGAAGCTTCTGCTCTCTGCAACAATCCTTCTATACAACAGTATCCAAACTGTGCTATTTGTAACAATCCTACTGCAACCCAGTCTCCAAAATCTTCTCTCTGTGACAGGTTTTCTGCAACCCAGTCTCCAAACTCTGCTCTCTGTAACAGGCTTTCTGCACCCCAGTCTCCAACCTCTGCTCTCTGCAAAAGTCCTTCTACACCCCAGTCTCCAACCTCTGCTCTCTGCAAGAATCCTTCTGCATCCCAGTCTTCAAAGTCTGCTCTCTGTAAGATCCTTCTGCACCCCGTTATCCAAACTTTGCCTTCTGTAACAGTCATTCTGCACCTCAATCTCCAACCTTATCTCTCTGCAACGGCCCTTGTGCACCCCAGTATCCAACCTCTGTTCTCTGCAGCTGTCCTTCTGCACCCCAGTTTACAAACTCTACTTTCCGTAACAGTTCTTCTGCACTCCAGTCTCCAACCTCTGCTCTCTGTAACAGTCCTTCTGCACCTCAGTCTCCAACCTCTGCTCTCTGCAACAGTCCTTCTGCACCCCATTCTCTAACCTCTGCTCTCTGCAAACGTCTTATTATACCCCAGTATCCAACATCTGCTTTCTGCAACAATCCTTCTGCATCCCAGTCTCCAACGACTTTTCTCTGCAAAAGTCTTTCTACACCCCAGTCTCCAACCTCTGCTCTCTGCTACAGTCCTTCTGCACCCCAGTCTCCAACCTCTGATCTCTGCAACAGTCTTTCTGCACCCCAGTCTCCAACTTCTGTTCTCTTTAACAATCGTTTTGCACCCCAGTTTCCTACCTCTGCTCTCTGCAACGATCCTTTTGCAACCCAGTCTCAAACCTCAGCTTTCTGAAAAAGTCATTATGCACCCTAGTCTCCAACATCTGCTCTCTGAAAGAGTCCTTCTTCACCTAAGTCTGAAAACTCTGCTCTGTGCAATGATCCTTCTGCACCCAAGTCTACAAACTCTGCTTTCTGTAACAGTCCTTCTTCATCTCACCTATCAACAGTCCTTCTTTACTTCATCTCACCTCTC
This sequence comes from Ictidomys tridecemlineatus, assembly GCF_052094955.1. Taxonomy (NCBI): domain Eukaryota; kingdom Metazoa; phylum Chordata; class Mammalia; order Rodentia; family Sciuridae; genus Ictidomys; species Ictidomys tridecemlineatus. Next base: position 217,074 of record NW_027521069.1, on the reverse strand, counting down.
AACAGTCCTTCTGTACTGCAGTCTCCAAACTCTGCTCTCTGCAACCGTCCTTCTGCACACCATTCTCCAACCTCTGTTATCTGCAAGAGTCCTTCAGCACCTCAGTCTCCAAAATCTGCTCCCTGCAACAATCCTTCTGCACCTTAGTCTTCAAATTCTGCTCTCTGTAACAGTTCTTCTGCACCCCAGTATCCAATATCTACTCTCTGAAACAGTCCTTCTCCACCCAAGTCTCCAAATCTGATCTCTGTAATATTCCTTCTGTATTGCTATCTCCAACCTCTATTCTCTGTAAGGATCCTTCTGCACCCCAGTCTCCAACTTCTACTTTCTGTATCAGTCCTTCTGCACCCCAGTCTCCAACATCTGCTCTCTGTAACAATGTTTCTGTACCTCAGTCTCCAACCACTATTCTCTGTAACAGTCCTTCCGCATCTCAGTCTCCAAACTCTGCTCTCTGAAACGATCCTTGTGCACCCCAGTCTCCAAACTCTGCACTCTGTAACAGTCCTCCTGTAGTGTAGTCTCCAAAATCTGCTCTCTGTTACTGTCGTCTGCAACCCCAGTCTCTAAACTCTGCTTTCTGTATCAGTCCATCTGCACCCCAGTCTCCAATCTCTGCTCTCTGTAACAGCCCTTCTGCACCTCAGTCTCCGAACTCTGCTGTCTGCAACAGTCCTTCTGCAACAAAGTCTCAAACCTCTGCTCTGGGCAACAGTCCTTCTGCACCCGTTCTCCAAACTCTGTTCTCTGTAACAGTCCTTTTGCATACCAGTCTCAATAATCTGCTCTCCCCAACGATCCTTCTGCACCCCAGTCTTCTTCCTCGGCTCTCTGCAACAGTCCTTCTCCACCCCTGTCTGCAAACTCTGCTCTCTGTAACAGTCCTCCTGTAGTGCACTCTCAAAAATCTGCTCTATGTAACGGTATTTCTACACCCCAGTCTCCAATCTCTGCTCTCTTAACAGTCCTTCTGCACCTCAGTCTCCAAACTCTGCTCTCTGCAACAGTCCTTCTGCACCTCAGTCTGAAATCTCTGTTCTCGGCAAGGATCCTTCTGCACCCCATTCTCAAAACTCGGCTCTCTGTAACAGTCCTTCTGCACCCCAGTCTCCAACCTCTACTCTCTGTAACAGTCCTTTTGCACCTCAGTCTCCAAACTCAGCTCTCTGCAACGAACCTTCTGCACCTCAGTCTCGAAACTCTACTCTCTATAACAGTCTTTCTTCACCCCGGTCTCAAACCACTGCTGTCTGCAACAGTACTTCTGCACACCAGTCTCCAACCTCTGCTCTCTGTAACAATCCTTCTCCACCCCAGTCTCCAAACTCTGCTCTCTGAAGCGATCCTTTTGCACCCCAGTCTCCAAAATCTGCTCTCTGTAACAGTCCTTCTGTACCTCAGTCTCCAAACTCTGGTCTCTACAAAAGTCCTTCTGCACCCCAGTCTTCAAACTCTGCTGCCTGCAAAAGGCTTTCTACACCCCAGTCTCCAACCTCTGCTATCTGCAACAGTCATTCTGCACCCCAGTGTCCAAACTCTGCTCTCTGTAACAATCCTTCTTTACCTGAGTCTCCAACCTCTACTCTTTGTATCAGTCCTTCTGCATCTCAGTCTCCAAACTCTGCTCTCTGCAACAGTCTTTCAGAACTGCTGTCTCAAATTCTTGTTCCTGCAACAGTCCTTGTACACCCCAGTCTCCAACCTCTGCTATCTGCAATAGTCCTTCTGCACCTCAGTCTCCAACCACTGCTCTCTGCAACAAACCTTCTTTACCCCAGTCTCCAAAATAAGCTCTCTGCAACAGTCCTTCTGCACCTCAGTCTGAAAACTCTGCTCTCTGCAAGAAGACTTCTTCACCTCAGTTTCCAAACTCTGATCTCTGCAATGGTCTTTCTGAACCCCAGTATCAAAACTCTGCTCTCTGTAACAATCCTTCTGCAACCCAGTCTCCAAAATCTGCTCTCTGAACATGTACTTCTGCACCCCAGTCTCCAACATCTGCTATCTGAAACAGTCGTTCTGCACCTCAGTCTAAAAACTCTGCTCTCTGAAACGATCTTTGTGCACCCCAGTCTCCAAACTCTGCACTCTGAAACAGTCCTTCTTCACCCCACTCTCCAACCTCTGCTCTCTGTAACAGTCCTCCTATAGTGTAGTCTCCAAAATCTGCTCTCTGTAATGGTCCTTCTGCACCCCAGTTTCTAACCTTTGCTTTCTGTATCAGTCATTCCGCACCCCAGTCTCCAACCTCTGCTCTCTGTAACAGTCCTTTTGCACCTCAGTCTCCAAACTCTGCTGTCTGCAACAGTCCTTCTGCACCAAAGTCTCAAACCTCTGCTTCGTGTAACAGTCCTTCTGCACCCCTTCTCCAAACTCTGTTCTTTGTAACAGTCCTTCTGCATTCCAGTCTCAATACTCTGCTCTCCACAACGATCCTTCCGCACCCCAGTCTTTTTTCTTGGCTTTCTGCAACAGTCATTTTCCACCCCAGTCTCCAACCTCTGCTCTCTGTAACAGTCCTCCTGTAGTGCAATCTCAAAAATCTGCTCTATGTAACGGTCCTTCTGAATCCCATTCTTTAATCTCTGCTCTCTGTTTAAGTCCTTCTGCATCTCAGTCTCCAAACTCTGCTCTCTACAACAGTTCTTATGCACCTCAGTCTGAAATCTCTGTTCTCGGCAAGGATCCTTCTGCAACCCATTCTCAAAACTCTGCTCTCTGTAACAGTTTTTCTGCACCCCAGTCTCCAAACTCTGCTTACTGTATCAGTCTATCAGCACCACAATTTCCAAAACCTGCTCTCTATAAGAGTCTTTCTTCACCTCAGTCTACAAACTCTGCTCTTTGAAACAGTTCTTCTGCAATCCAATCTCAAACATCTTCTCTCTGAAACAGACCTTCTGCACCAAATCTTCAAGCTCTGCCTCTGTAACAGTCCATCTTTAACCAGTCTCTAACCTCTGCCCTCTGCAACAGTCCTTCTGCACTCCAATGTGAACCTGTGCTCTCCGCTAAAGTCCTTATACACCCCAGTGTCCAGCCTCTGCTCTCTGCAAAAGACACTCTGCAACCCAGTATCCAACCTCTGCTCTCCTTAACAATACTTCTGCACCTCAATCTTCAACCTCTGCTCTCTGCAATGATCCTTCTGCACCTCAGTCTTCAAAAACTACTCTCTGTAAATGTACTTCTGAACCCCTTGTCCAAAATCTGCTCTCTGTAACAGGCCTTCTGCACCCCAGTCTCCAAACTCTGTTCTTTATAACAATCCTTCTGCACCCCAGTCTCAAAATTTTGCTCTCTACAACGATCCTTCTGCACCCTAGTCTCCAATCGCTGCTCTATGTAACAGGCCTTTTGCACCCAAGTCTCCTACCTCTACTCTCTGTAACAGTCCTCTTGCACCTCAGTCTCCAACCTCTGCTCTCTGCAACAGTCCTTTTGCACCTCAGTCTCCAACTCAGCTCTCTGCATCGATCCTTCTGAACCTCAGTCTCGAAACTCTACTCTCTGTTACAGTCTTTCTGCACCCCATTCTCAAACCACTGCTGTCTGCAAAGATCCTTCTGCACACCAGACTCCAACGTCTGTTCTCTGCCACAGTTCTTCTGCACACCAGTCTCAAACCACTGCTCTCTGTAACAATCCTTCTGAAACCCAGTCTCCAACCTCTGCTCTCTGCAAAAGTCCTTCTGCACCCCAGTCTCCAAACTCTGCACTCTTTAACAGTCCTTCGCTAACTCAGTCTCCAAACTCTGCTCTCTGCAAAAGTTCTTCTGCACCCCAGTCTCCAACCTCTGCTGCCTAAAAAAGTCTTTCTACACCCCAGTATCAATCCTGTGCTATCTGTAACAGTACTTCTGCACCTCACTCTCCAACATCTGCTCTCTTTAAGATCCTTCTGCAACCCAGTCTGTAAACTCTGCTCTCTGTAACTATCCTTCTGCACCCCTTGTCCAACCTCTGTTCCTGTAACAGTCCTTTTGCACCCAGGTCTCAAACCTCTGCTCGCTACAACGATTCTTCTGCACCCCAGTCTCCAACCTCTGCTCTCTGCAAAAGTCCTTCTGCACCCCAGTCTCCAATATCTGCTCTCTTCAACAGTCGTTCTGCACCTCAGTCTGAAAACTCTGTTCACTGCAACGATCATTCTGCAACCCAGTCTCCAACCTCTGCTCTCTGTAACAGTCCTGCTGTACCACAGTCTCCAACTCTGCTCTCTGTAAGATCCTTCTGCAACCATGTCTCCAAATTCTGCTGTGTGTAATCGTCCTTCTGCACCCCAGTCTCCAACCTCTGCTCTGGGTATCAGGCCTTTTGCACCCCATTCTCCAATTTCTGCTCTCTTCAACAGTCCTTCTGCAACGGAGACTCAAAACTCTGCTTTCTGTATCAGTCCATTTGCACCCCAATTTCAAAACTGTGCTCTCTGTAACAGTCCTTCTGCACCTCAGTCTCCAACCTCCACTATCTGCAACAGTCTTTTTGCACCCCAATCTCCAACATGTACTCTCTTCAACAGTCTTTCTATTCCCCAGTCTCCAACCTCTGCTCTGCTCTCTTAAACAGTCCTACTGCACCCCACTCTCTAACCTCTGCTCTCTGTAACAGTCCTTCTGCACCTCAGTCTCCAAACTCTGCTCTCTGTAAGAGTCTTTCTGCACTCCAGTCTCCAACCTCTGCTCTCTGCAACAGTCCTTCTGCACCCCAGTCTCCAACCTCTGCTCTCTGCATTAATCCATCTGCACCTTAGTCTCCAACGTCTGCTCTCTGCCAAAGTCCTTCTGCATCCCAGACTCAAACCTCTTCTCACTGTAAGATCCTTCTGCACCCCAGTCTCCAACCTCTGCTCTCTTAAAAGTTCTTTCTGCACCCCAGTTTTTAACATCTGTTCTCTGCATCAGTCCTTCTGCGCAACAGTCTCCAACATCTACTCTCTGCAACAGTTCTTCTCCACAACAGTCTCCAACCTCTGTTCTCTATAACAGTCCTTCTGTACTGCAGTCTCCAACCACTGCTCTCTGTAAGGGCCCTTTTGCACCCGAGTCTACAAACACTGTTCTGTGTAACCGTCCATCTGCAACTTAGTCTCCAACCTCTGCTCTCTGCTACAGTACTTCTGCACCCAAATCTCCTACCTTTACTCTCTGCAACAGTACTTCTACACGCCAGTATAAAACCTCTGCTCTCTGCACCCCAGTCTCCAACCTCTGCTCTCTGTATCAATTCTTCTGCACCTCAGACTTCAAGCTCTGCTCTCTTTAACGATCCTTCTGCACCTCAGTCTCCAAACTCTACTCTTTGTAACAGTGCTTGTGCACCTCAGTCTCCAACCTCTGCTCTCTGTAAGATCCTTCTGCAACCCAGTCTCCAAACTCTGCTCTCTGTAACAGTCCTCCTGCACCCCAGTCTCCAAACTCTGCTCTTTGTACCATGCTTTCTTCACCCCAGTTTCCAACATCTGCTCTCAGTATCTGTCCTTTTTCACCCCAGTCTTCAACCTCTGCTCTCTGCAACAATCCTTCTGCATCCTGTCTCTAACCTCTGCTCGCTGCAACAGTCCTTGTGCACCCAGGCTCCAACATCTTTTCTCTGCAAAAGTTCTTCTGTACCTCAGTCTGAAAACTCTGCTCTCTGCAACAATCCTTCTGCACCCCAGTCTTCAAATTCTACTCTCTGTAACAGTCCTTCTGTACATCAGTCTCCAACCTCTGCTTTCTGTAAGACCCTTTTAAACTTAGTCCACATACTCTACTCATTGAAATACATTCTGCACCCCAGTCTCCAATCTCTGCTCTCTGTAACAGGCTTTCTGCACCCAAGTCTCAAACCACTGCTCTCTGTAAGAGGAATTCTTCACCCAGTCTTCAACAGCTATTCTCTGCAACGATGCTTGTGCACCCCAGTCTCCAAACTCTCTCTGCAACAGTTGTTCTGCATCCCAGTGTATAACCTCTGTTCTCTATACCAGTCCTCCTGTACCGGAGTCTCCAACCTCTGCTCACTTTATCCGTCCTTCTGCACCCTAGTCTCCAACATCTGCTTTCTCTATAAGTCCTTCTGCACCCCAGTCTCCAATATCTGCTCTCTTTAACAGTCTTTCTGCACCTCAGTCTCCAACCTCTGCTTTCTGCAAAAGTCCTTCTGCACCTCAATCTCCAACCTCTGCAACAGTTCTTCTGTACCTCAGTCTGAAAACTGTGCTCTCTGCAACAATCCTTCTGCACCCGAGTCTTCAAACTCTACTCTCTGTAACAGTCCTTCTGTACATCAGTCTCCAACCTCTGCTTTCTGTAGGACTCTTTTAAACTTAGTACACAAACTCTGCTCACTGAAACACATTCTACACCCCAGTCTCCAATATCTGCTCTCTTTAACAGTCTTTCTGCACCTCAGTCTCCAACCTCTGCTTTCTGCAACAGTCCTCCTGCACCTCAATCTCCAACCTCTGCTCTCTGCAACATTCATTTTGCACCCCAGTCTTTTACCTGTGCTCTCTGTAAAAGTCCTTCTGCACCCCAATCTCAAACCGCTTCTCTCTGTAAAGATGCTTCTGCACCCCAGTCTCTAACCTCTGCTCTCTGCAACGATCTTTCTGCACCTCAGTCTCCAACTTCTGCTCTCTGCAACGATCCTTCTGCATTTCAGGTTCAAACATTTGCACTCTGTAACAGTCCTTCTACATCTCAGTCTCCAACCTCTGCTCTCTGCAACAGTCTTTTTGCACCCCAATCTCAAACATGTGCTCTCTTCAACAGTCCTTCTGTACCCCAGTCTCCAACCTCTGCTCTGCTCTCTTATACAGTCCTTCTGCACCCCACTCTCCAACCTCTACTCTCTGTAACAGTCCTTCACCTCAGTCTCCAAACTTTCTCGCTGAAAGAAACTTCTACAACCCAGTCTCCAAACTCTGCTCTCTGTAACAGTCCTTCTGCACACCATTCATCAACCTCTGCTCTCAGCAACGGTCCTTATGCACCCCAGTCTCCAAACTCTGCTCTCCACAAAAGTCCTTCTGTACCCCAGTCCCCAACCTAAGCTCTCTGAAAGTTTCTTCTGCACCCAAGTCTCCAAACTCTACTCTCTGTAACAGTCGTTCTGCACCCCAGTCTCCAAACTATACTCTCTGTAACAATCCTTCTGCACATTAGTCTTTAACCTCTGCTGTCTGCAACGGTCCTTTTGCACCCCAGTCTCCAATCTCTGCTTTCTGCAATGGTCCTTCTGCACCCCAGTCTTCAAACTCTGATCTCTACAATAGTTATTCTGCACCCCAGTCTAAAACCTCTACTCTCTGTAACAGTCCTTCTGTACCGCAGTCTCCAAACTCTGTTCTTTGTAAGGGTTTTCGTGCACTACATTGTCCAACCTCTGCTTTCTGTATCAGTTTTTTTGCACCACATTCTCGAAACACTGCTGTCTTCATCAGTCCTTCTGCACCTCAGTCTGCAACCTCTGCTCTTTGCAAGAGTCCATATGCACCCCAATCTCTAAATTCCGCTCTCTGTCACATTCTTTCTTCACCCCAGTCTCCAACATCTGCTGTCTGAAACAGTCCTTCTCCAACCCAGTTTCCAAACACTGCTCTCTGCAAAAGTCCTTCTACACCCCAGTCTCCAACCTCTGCTTTCTGTATCACTCCATCTGCACCACAGTTTTCAAACTCTGCTCTCTGTAACAGTCATTCTGCACCTCACTCTGCAAACTCTGCTCTCTGCAAAAATCCCTCTGCAACCCAGTCTTCAACCTCTGCTCTCTGTAACAGTCCTTCTGCACCCAAGTCTCCAAAATCTGTGTTATGTATCAGTCATTCTGCACACCAGTCTCCAAACTCTGCTCTCTGAAACAGTCCTTCTGCAACTCAGACTCAATCTCTGTTCTCTGCAAAAGTACTTCTGGGCCCCTATCTCCAACCTCTGCTCTTTGCCACAGTCCTTCTGCTCCTCAGTTTCCAAACTCTGCTCTCTGTAGGAACCATCTGAAACCCAGTCTCCAACCTCTGCTTTCTGCAATGGTCCTTCTGCACCTCAGACTCCAACATCTGTTCTCTGAAACAGTCCTTCTACAACCCAGTCTCCATAATCTGCTCGCACCAACGATCCTTCTGCACCCAAGTCTCCAACATCTGCTCTCTTCAACAGTCCTTCTCCACCACAGTCTCAAATCTCTGGTATCTGCAACAGTCAATCTGCACCCCAGTCTCCAACCTCTGCTTTCTGTATCAGTCCTTCTGCACCCCAATCTCCAACCTCTGCTCTCTTAACAGTCCTTCACCTCAGTCTCCAAACTCAGCTTTCTGCAACCTTCCTTCTCCACCCCAGTCTCCAACCTCTGCTCTCTACAACGATCCTTCTGCACCCTAGTCTCAAACCTCTTCTCGCTGCAACAGTCCTCCTGAAACCCAGTCTCCAACATCTTCTCTGTGCAACAGTTCTTCTGTACCTCAGTCTGATAACTCTGCTCTCTGCAATAATCTTTCTGCACCCCATTCTCCAAACTCTGCTTTCTTTAACAGTCCTTATGTACCTTAGTCTCGAACCTCTGCTCTATGCAACAGTCCTTCTGCACCCCAGTCTCCAACGTCTGCTCTCTGCAACAGTAATTCTACACCCCAGTCTCCAAACTTTGCTCTCTGCAACAGTCCTTCTACACCCCAGTCTCCATACTCTGATAGCCCCAACGATCCTTCAGCATCCCAGTCTCCAACCTCTGGTCTCTACATCAGTTCTTTTGAACCCCAGCCTCCAACCCCTGCTCTCAGTAACAGTCCTTCTGTATGCACAGTCTCCCTCTGCAAGGGTCCTTATGCACCCCAGTATCCAACCTCTGCTTTCTGTATCAGTCGTTTTGCACCAGAGTCTCAAAACTCTGCCCTCTGTAACAGTTCTTCTGCAACTCAGTCTGCAACCTCTGATCTCTTAAAAAGTCCTTCTGCATCTCAGTCTCCATCCTCTGCTCTCTGCAAAAGTCCTTTTGCACCCCAGTCACCAACATTTGCTCTCTGCAACAGTCCTTCTCCACCTTAGTCTCCAAACTCTGCTATCTATAACAGTCTTTCTGTACTGCATTCTCCCACCTCTGCTTTGTGTAAGGGTACTTCTACACCCGAGTCTCCAACCTCTGCTTTCTGTATCAGTCCTTCTGCACCCCAGTCTTTAACCTGTGCTCTGCATAACTGTCCCTCTGCACCTTAGTCTCCAACATCTCTTCTCTGCTACAGTCCTTCGAGACCCCAGTCTGCAAACTCTGCTCTCTGTAACAATCCTTCTGCACCTCAGTCTCGAACCTCTGCTCTCTGCAACTGTCCTTCTGCACCTGAGTCTCCAACTTCTGCTCTGTATCAGTCCTGTACGCCTGTCTCCCACATATGCTCTCTGTAACAGTCCTTATTCACCTCAGTCTTCAACCTCTGCTCTGTGTAATAGTCCTTCTGCACCCGAGTGTTCAACATCTGCTCTCTGCAACCATCCTTCTGCATCCCAGTCTCCAAATTCTGCTCTATGTAAGATCCTTCTGCAACCCAGTCTCCAAACTCTGCACTCTGTCATAGCCCTTCTGCACGCCAGTCTCCAACCTCTGCTCTCTGTAACAGGCCTTCTGCACCCAAGTCTCCAAACTCTGCTTTCTGTATCAGTCCTTCTACAGGCCAGTCGCAAACATCTGCTCTTTGTAACAGTCCTTCTGCATCTCAGTCTCCTACATGTGCTCTCTGCAACAGTCTGTCAGCACCCCAGATTCCAACTTCTGGTTTCTGCAACAGTCCTTCTACACCCAAGTCTCCAACCTCTGGTGTGTGCAACAGTCCTTCTGCACCCCAGTCTCCAAGCTATGCTCTCTGTAACAATCCTTCTGTGCCTCAGTCTCCAACCTCTACTCTCTGTAACAGTGCTTCTGCACCTCACTCTCCAACATCTGCTCTTTGTAAGTTCTTTCTCCAACACAGTCTCCAAACACTGCCCTCTGTAACAGTCCTTCTGCACCTCATTCTCAAAACTCTGTTCTTTCAACACTCATTGTGCACCCCAGTCGCCAACACCTACTCTCTGTAACAATCCTTCTGTACCGCAGTCTCCAAACTCTTCTCTCTGTAACAGTCCTTGTACACCCCAGTCTCCAACCTCTGCTTTCTGTATCAGTCCTTCTGCACCCCAGTCTACAGTATCTGCTCTCTGTAACAGTTTTTCTGCACCTCATATCCAACCTCTGCTTTCTGCAACAGTTCTTATGCAACCCAGTCTCCAACCTCTGCTGTCTGCAAATTTCCTTCTGCACCCCAGTCTGCAACGTGTGCTCTGTGTAACAGTCCTTCTACACCTCAGTCTTCAAACTCTGCTCTATGAAAGAGTCCTTCTGCACCTCAGTGTCCAACATCTACTCTCTAAACAGTCCATCTGCACCCAAGTCTCCAACATCTACTCTCTGCAACAGTCCTTCTGCACCCCAGTGTCCATACTCTGCTCTCTGCAACGATCCTTCTGCACCCCAGTCTCCAACCTCTGCTGTCTGAAAGATCCTTTTGACCTCAGAATCCAAACTCTGCTCTCTGTAATATTCCTTCTCTAAGCCAGTCTCAAACCTCTGCTTTCTGAAACAGTCCTGCAACACCCCAGTCTCCAACCTCTGTACTCTGCAACACTCCTTCTGCTCCCTAGTCTCCAAACTCTGCTCTCTGTAAAGATCCTTTTACACGCTTTTTCCAAACTCTGCTTTCTTTCTCCGTCCTTCTGCACCTCAGTCTCCAACCTCTGCTCTCTCCAAAGTCCTTCTGCACACCAATCTACAACTTCTGCTCTCTGAAACAGTACTTCTGAACAACAGTATCCAACATCTGCTCTCTGAAAAAGTCCTTGTATACCCTAATATCCAACCTCTGTTCTCTGGAACAGTCCTTCTGTACTGCAGTCTCCCACTTCTGCTCTCTGCAACGAACCTTCTGCACCCCAGTCTCCAATTACTGCTCTCTACAAAAGTCCTTCTTCACCTCAGTCTGAAAATTTTGCTCTCTGCAACAATCTTTCTGCACCCGAGACTTCAACATCTGCTCTCTGTAACAGTCCTTCTGCACCTCAGTCTCCAACCTCTTTTCTCTGTAACACTCGATCTACACCTCAGTCTAAAACCTCTTATCTCTGCAGGATCCTTCTGAACCCCAGTCTCCAACCACTGCTCTCTGTAACAGTCCTCCTTGACCTCAGTCTCTAAACTCTGCTTTCTGTAAGATCCTTTTGCCACCCAGTCTCTAAAATCTGCTCTCTATAAAAGTCCTTCTGCATGCCAGTCTTCTACCTCTGCTCTCTTTAACAGGCCTACTGAACCCCAGTCTCCAAACTCTGCTCTCTGTAACAGGCCTTCTGCACCCAGTCTCCAAACTCTTCTCTCTGCAACGATCATTCTACACCTCAGTCTCCAACATCTGCTCTCTGTAAGATCCTTCTGCAACCCAGTCTCCCAACTCTGCCCTCTCTAACAGTTTTTCTGCACACCTTCTCCCAACTCTCCTCTCTGTAACAGGCCTTTTGCACCCCAGTCTCCAAAGTCTGTTCTCTATAAGAAGCCTTCTACACCCGAGTCTTCAACCTCTGCTCTCTGCAACAGTCCTTTTGCACCCCAGTCTCCAACCTGTGGTCTCTGCAACAGTCCTTCGGCACCTCAGTCTTAAAACATTGTTCTCTGCTATGATCCTTTTGTACATCAGTATCCAACCTCTATTCTTTGTAACAGTCCTTCTGCATCTGGGTTCCCAACATCTGCTCTCTGTTAGATCCTCCTTCAACCCAGTCTCCAAACTCTGTGATCTGTAACAGTCATTCTAGGGCCCTTCTCCACACTCTGCTCTCCGTAACAGGCCTTCTGAACCCCAGTCTCCAAACTCTGCTCTCTGTAACAGTCTTTTTACACCTCAGTCTCCAACCTCTGCTCTCTGCAACGATCATTTTGCACGCCAGTATCAAACGTCTCCTCTCCTCAACAGTCTTTCTGCACCTCAGTCTCCAAATTCTGCTCTCTGCAACAGTCCTTCTTTACCCCAGTCTTCAACCTCTGCTCTGTGAAAAAGTCCTTCTGCACCCCAGTCTCCGAACTCTGCTCTCTGTAACAATCCTTCTGCACCCCAGTCTCCAACCTCTGTTCTCAAAAACAGTCCTTCTGCAACATATTCTCCAAACTCTCCTCTCTGTTACAGTCTTTCTATACCGCAGTCTCCAACCTCTTCTCTCTGTTACGGTCCCTCTACCCCAATTTCCAACCTCTTCTTTCTGTAACAGTCCTTCTGCACCTCAGTCTCCAACCTCTGCTCTCTGTTACAATCCTACTGCACCTTAGTCTGAAAGCTCTGCTCTCTGCACGATCCTTCTGAACCCCAGTCTCCATTCACTACTCTCTGTAATATTAATCCTGCCCCACAGTCACCAACCACTGCTCTCTGTAAGACCTTCTGGAACGTGGCCTCAAAACTCTGCTCTCTATAACAGTCCTTCTGCAACCCAGGCTCCAAACTCTGCTCTCTGTTGCAGGCCTTATGCACCCCAGTCTCTAAACTCTGCTCTCTTAAACAGTCCTTCTGCACGCCAGTCTCCAACCTCTTCTCTCTGTAATGATCTTTCTGCAGCCCAGTCTCACACCTCTGCTCTCTTCAATGATTCGTCTGCAACTCAGTATCCAACTTCTGCTCTCTTCAATGATCTTTCTTCCCCCCAAGTCTCCAACCTCTACTCTCTGTAACTATTTTTCTGCACCTTCGTCTCGAACCTCTGCTCTCTGCAACCGTCCTTCTGCACCCCTGTCTCCCACATCTGCTCTCTGCAACAATCCTCATGTACCCCAGTCTCCAACATCTGCTCTCTGTAACGGTCCTTCTGCACCCCAGTCTCAAACCTCTGCTTTCTGTGTAAGTCTTTCTGAACCACGATTTCCAACCTATGCTCTCTGTTACAGTCCTTCTGCACCTCTGTCTCCAACCTCTGAACTCTGCAACCTTACTTGTGCACCCATTCTCTAACCTCTGGTCTCTGCAACAGTCCTTCTGTAACACAGTAACCAACCTTTGCTCTCTGTAACGGTCCTTCTGCACCCCAGTCTGAACCTCTGCTTTCTGTATCAGTAATTCTGCACCAAAGTCTCAAACCTTTGCTCTCTGTAACATTCTTTCTGCACCTCAGTCTCCAACCTCTTCTCTCTGCGACAGTTCTTCTGCATCCCAGTCTCCAAACTCTGCTCTCTGCCACAGTTCTTCTGAACCCCAGTCTCCAACATCTGCACTCTGAAACAATTCGTCTATAAATCATTCTTCAAACTTTGCTCTCTGTAACAGTCCTCCTCTATTTCAGTCTCCGAACTCTACTCTCTGCAACGGTCTGTCTGCACTCTAGTCTCCAAACTCTGCTTTCTGTATCAGTCCTTCTGAACCCCAGTCTCCAACCTCTACTCTCTGTAACAGTCCTTCTGCACCTCAGTCTCCAAATTCTGTTCTCTGCAACAGTCCTTCTGCACCCCAGTCTCCAACCTCTGTAATTTCCAACAGTCCCTCTGCACCTCAGTCTGAAAACTTGGTTCTCTGCAACGATCCTTCTGTACCCCAGTCTCCAAAGTCTGCTCTCTGTAACAATCCTGTTAAACCTCAGTCTCCAAACTCTGGTCTCTGTAAGATCCTTCTGCAACCCTGTCTCCAAACTCTGCTCTTTGTAACAGGCCTTCTGCACCCCAGTCTCAAACCTCTGCTCTGTGCAACAGTTCGTCTGAACCGCAGTCTCCAACATCTACTCTATGAAAGACCCTTCTGCACCCCAGTCTCCAAACTCCGATCTCTGAAACAGTCCTTCTGCATCCCAGTCTCCAACATCTGCTCTCTGCACCGGTCTTTCTGCACCCCATTTTTCTACCTCCGTTGTCTGCTACAGTACTTCACATGACAGTCTCCAACCTCTGCTCCCTGCAAAAATCCTTCAGCACCCCAATCTCCAACCATTGCTCTCGGTATCATTTCCTCTGCACCTGAGTCTTCAAACTCTGCTCTATGTAAAATCCTTCTGCCATCCAGTCTCCAAACTCTGCTCTCTGTAACAGTCCTTCTGCACCCCAGTCTCCAACCTCTGCTCTGTGCACCAGATCGTCTGCACCCCACTCTCCAGGCTCTGCTCTCTGTAAGATCCTTCTGCACCCCAATCTCAAAACTCTGATCTCTGTAACAGTCCTTCTTCACCCCAGGCTCCAACCTCTGCTCCCTGCAACAATCCTTCTGAACCCCAGTCTCCAACTTCTCCTCTCTGCAACAGTTCTTCTTCACCCCAGTCTTTAACATCTACTCTCTGAAACAGTCCTTCTGCATCCCATTCTCCAACCTCTGCTCTTTGCAACAGTCCTTCTCTATCCTGGTCTCTACCCTCTGCTCTCTGTAACAGTCCTTCTGTACTGCAGTCTCCAAACTCTGCTCTCTGTGAGGTTCATTCTAGACCCAAGTCTCCAACCTCTGCTTTCTGTAACAGTCCTTCTGCACACGAGTCTCCAAACTCTGCTCTTTATAACAGTCCTGTACCTCAGTCACCAACATCTGCTCTCTGTAACAGGCCTTCTGCACCCCAGTCTCCAAACTCTGCTCTTTGTAACAGTTCTTCTGCACCCCTGTCTCGAACCTCTGCTCTCTGTGACAGTCCTTGTGCACCCCAGTCTCCAACCTCTGCTCTATGTGCAGTTTTTCTGCAGTACAATCTCCAACCTCTGCTCTCTGTAACAAAACTTCTACAACCCAGTCTCAAACATCTGCTCTCCGCAACGATCCTTCTTCTACCCATTCTCCAAACTCTGTTCTCTGTAACAGTCCTTTTGTATCGCAGTCTCCAACATCTTCTCTTTGTAATGGTCCTTCTGCTCACCAATTGCCAACCTCTGTTTTCTGTAACAGTCCTTCTACACCTCAGACTCCAAACTCTGCTCTCTGTAAAAGTCCTTCTGCACCTCATTCTGTATCCTCTGCTCTCTGCAACGATCTTTCTGCATCCCAGGCTTCAACCAGTGCTCTCTGTAAAAGTTCTTCTGCACCTCAGTCTCCAACGTCTGCTTTCTGCAAAAGTCCTTCTGCACCCCAGTATCAAACCTCCTTCTATAGCCCAGTCTCCAACCTCTGCGCTCTGCAATGATCCTTCTGCACAACAGTCTCCAACGTCTCATCTCTGCAACAGTCTTTCTGACCCCAGTCTCCAGCCTCTGCTCTCTGTAAGATCCTTCTGCACCCCAGGTTCCAAACTCTGCTCTCTGTGACATTCCTTCTGAACCCCAGTCTCCAGCCTCTGCTTTTTGTAACAGTACTTCTGTACCACAATCTCCAATCTCTGCTTACTGCAACATTTCCTCTGCACACCACTCTCAAAACTTTCCTCTCTGTAACTGTCTTTCTGACCCCAGTCTCCAACCTCTGCTCTCTGTAACGATCTTTCTGCACCTCAGTCTTCAACCTCAGCTCTCTGCAACGATCCTTGTGCACCCTGTTTACAACATCTGCTCTCAGTAACAGTCCTTCTACACCTCTACCTCCAACCTCTCCTCTCTATACAAATCTTTCTGCACCTCAGTCTCCAACGTCTGCTCTCTTTAACAGTCCTTCCGCACCTCAGTCTCCAACCGATGCTCTCTGTAACAGTCCTTCTGCACCACAGTCTCCAAAGTCTACTCTCTGCAACAGTCCTTCTTCACCCCAGTCTCCAACCTCTGCTCTCTGCAACACTCCTTCTGCAACCCAGTCTCAAACGACTGCTCTCTGTAACAATCCTTCTTCACCTCAGTCTCAAAACTCTGTACTCTGCAACGTTCCTTCTGCACCTAAGTCTCAAACCTCTACTCTGTAAAAGTTCTTCTGCACCTCATTCTCCAACCTCTTTTCTCTGTAGGATCCTTCTCCAACCTAGTCTCCAAACTCTGCTCTCTGTAACAGTCCTTTTGAACACCAGTCTCCAAACTCTGCTCTCTGCACTGATCCTTCTTCACACCAGTCTTCAACCTCTGCTCTCTGAAACAGTACTCTTAAACCCCAGTCTCCAACATTTGCTCTCTGCAACAATCCTTCTGCAACTCAGTCTGAAAACTCTGCTCTCTGCAACAATCATTCTGCACCTCAGTCTCCTACCTCTGCTCTTTGTAAGACCACTCTGCATCCCAGTCTCCAAACTCTGCTCTCTATAACAGTCCTTCTGAACAACAGTTTCCAACCTCGGCTCTCTGTAAGAGGAATTTTGCAACCCAGTCTCAAACCTCTGCTCTCTGTAACAGGCCTTCTGAAACCCAGTCTCCAACCTCTTCTCTCTGCAATGATTCTTCTCCACAACAGTCTCAAACCTCTGCTCTTGGCAAAAGTTCTTCTGCATCCTTGTCTCCAACCTCTGCTCTCCATAAGATCCTTATGCACTCCATTCTCCAACCTCTCCTCTCTGTAACAATCCTTCTGCACCCCAGTCTCAAACAACTGCTCTCTGCAACAGTTTTTCTGTACCGCAGTCTGAAATCTATGCTCTCTGCAACGACCTTTCTGCACCAAAGTCTCCTACCTCTGCTCTCTTTAACAGTCCTTCTGCACCTCTGTATCCCAACTCTGCTCTTTTCAGATCCTTCTGCAACCCAGTCTTTAAACTCTGCACACTGTAACAGTCCTGCTGCACAAAAGTCTCCAACCTCAGCTCTCTGTAACAGTCGTTCTGCACCTCAGTCTCCAAACTCTGCTCTCTGTAACAGTCCTTCTTCACCTCAGTCTCAAACCTCTACTCTCTATAACAGTCTTTCTGTACCTCAGTCTGAAAACTCTGCTCTCTGCATGATCCTTCTACACCCAGTCTCCAACCACTGCTCTCTGTAAGAGTCCACCTACACCTCAGTAACCAAATTCTGCTCTTTGTAAGATCCTTCAGCAACCCAGTCTCCTAACAGTGCTCTCTATAACAGTCCTTCTGCACCCCAATCTCCAACCTCTCCTCTCTGTAACAGGCCTTCTGCACCCCAGTCTCAAACCACTGCTCTCTGCAATGATCCTACTGAACCCTAGTCTCCAACCTCTGATCTCTGCAACAGTACTTCTGCACCTCAGTCTCCAACTTCTGCTCTCTGTAAGATCCTTCTGCACCCATGTCTCCAAGCTCTTCTCCTTGCAATGATCCTTCTGAACCCCAGTCTCCAACTGCTTCTCTATGTAAAAGAAATTCTGCACCTCAGTCTCCAATCTCTGCTCTCTGCAACAGTCCTTCTGCACTGAAGACTCCAATTTCTGATTTCTGTATCAGTCCTTCTGCACCCCAGTCTCCAAATTCTGCTCTCTCTAAGAGTCCTTCTGCACATCAGTCTTCAACCTCTGCTCTCTGCAACAGTCCTTCTGCAACCAAGTCTCCAACCTCTGCTCTCTGAAACAGTCCTTCTGCACCTCAGACTCCAACCTCTGCTCTAAGTAACAGGACTTCTGCACCTGAGTCTCAAACCGCTGCTCTCTGCAAAAGTCCTTCTGCACTCCAATCTCCAACTTCTTCTCTCTGCAACAGTCCTTCTGCACCCCAGTCTCCAACCTTTGCTGTCTGCAACAGTCCTTCTGCACCCCAGTCTCCAACCTCTGCTCTCTGCAACAGTCCTTCTGCAACACAGTCTCCAATCTCTGCTCTCTGTAAGATTCTTCTGCCCTCCAGTTTCCAAACTCTGCTCTCTGTAACATTCCGTCTCAAACCCAGTCTTCAAACTCTGCTTTCTGCAAGTGTCCTGCGGCACTCCAGTCTCCAACCTCTGTCCTCTGCAACAGTCTTTCTGCACTCCAGTCTCCAAACTCTGCTTTCTGTATCAGTCCTTCTGAAGCCCAGTCTCAAACCTCTGTTATCTGTATCTATCCTTCTGCACCTCAGTCTCCAACCTGTTCTCTCTGTAACATTCCATCTGCACCCCAGTCTCCAACCTCTGCTCTTTGTAACAGTTTTTCTATACTGCAGTCTCCAAATCCTAGTCTCTGTAACAGTCCTTCTGCACCTCAATTTCCAACCTCTACTTAGTGTAACAGTTTTTCTGCAACTCAGTCTCCAACCTCTGCTCTCTATAACAGTCCCTCTGCAACTCAGTCTGAAACCTCTGCTCTCTGCACGATCCTTCTGCACCCCAGTCTTCAACCAATACTCTCTGCAACAGTCCTTCTGCACCCCAGTCTCCAACCTCTACTCTCTGCAATGATCCTACTGCATCCCAGTCTCCAACCTCTGATCTCTGCAACAGTCTTTCTGCACTTCAGTCTCCAGCTTCTGCTCTCTGTAAGATTCTTCTGCACCCCTGTATCAAACCTCTGCTCTGTGTAACAGTCCTTCTGAACCAGAGTCTTTAACCTCTGCTCTCTGTAGCAGGACTTCCGCACCTTATTCTCCAAACTCTGCTCTCTGCAACAGTCCTTCTGCACTCCATTTTCTAACCTCTGCTATCTACAACAGTCCTTCTGCACCCTAGTTACCAACATCTGCTCTCTGCAACAGACATTCTGCACCCCAGTCTTTAACATCTGCTCTCTGCAACAGTCATTCTGCACCTCAGTCTGAAAACTCTGCTCTCTGCAACGTCCCTTCTGCACCCACGTCTCCTACCTCTGCTCTCTGTAACAGTCTTGCTGCACCTCAGTCTCTCAACTGTGCTCTCTGTTTTATCCTTCTGCAATCCAGTCTTTAAACTCTGCACTCTGTAATGTCCTTCTGCAAAACAATCTCCAACCTCTTATCTCTCTAACAGAACTTCTGGAACCCAGCCTCCAAACTCTGCTTTTTGTGATAGGCCTTCTGCACCCCAGTCTCCAACCTCTTCTCTCTGCAACGATTCTTCTCCACCCAAGTCTCCTACATCTACTCTCTGCAACAGTGCGTTTGCACCCCAGTCTCCAATCTCTGCTCTCTGTAAGATCCATCTGAACCCCAGTCTTCAACCTCTTCTTTCTGTAACAGTCGTTCAGCAACCCAGTCTCCAAAATCTCCTCTCTGTAACAGTCCTTCTGCACCTCATTCTCCAACCTCTGCTCTCTGAAACAGTCCTTCTGCACCCCAGTTTTATAACATCTGCTCTCTGCAACAGTCCTTCTGCACCCCAGTCTCAAAAATCTGCGATCTGCAACAGTCCTTCTGCACCCCTGTCTCCAAACTCTGCTCTCTGCAACGATCTTTCTGCACCAAAGTCTCCAAACTCTGCTCTCTGCAACGATCTTTCTGCACCACAGTCTCCAATATCTGCTCTCTGCAACAGTTCTTCTTCACCTCAGTCTGAAAACTCTGCTCACTGTAACATTCCTTCTTCACCCCAGTCTCCAACCTCTGTCCTCTGCAACAGTCCTTCTGCTCCCCAGTCTCTGAGATCTGCTCTTTGTGACAGTCCTTCTATACCAGAGTCTCCAACTTCTGCTCATTGTAACGGTCCTTCTACACCCCAGTCTCCAAACTCTGCTTTGTGTATCAGTCTGTCTGAACCCCAGTCTCAAACCTCTGTTCTCTGTATCTATCCTTTTGCAACTCAGTCTCAACCTGTGCTCTATGTAAGAGTCCTTCTGCACACCAGTCTCCAACCTCTGCTCTTGGTAACAGTCCTATACAGCAGTCTCCAAACTCTGCTCTCCTTAATGGTCCTTCTGCACACCAATTTCCAAAATCTGCTTCCTGTAAAAGTCCTACTGCACCTGAGTCTCCAAACTCTGCTCTCTGTAACAGTCCTTCTAAACCTCAGTCTCCAACCTATGCTCTCTGTAACAGTCCTTCTGCACCTCAGTCTGAAAATTCGGCTCTCTGCACGATCCTTCTGCACCCCAGTCTCCAACCACTGCTCTTGGTAACAGTTCCCCTGCACCTCAGTCTCCAATCTCTACTCTCTGAAAAATCATTCATCAACCCAGTCTCAAACCACTGCTCTATATAACAGACCTTCTGCACCCAAGTCTACAAATTTTTCTCTCTACAATGATTCTTCTCCACACCAGTCTCAAACCTCTGCTCTCTGCAACAGTCTTTTCGCACCACAGTCTACAACCTCTGCTCTCTGCAACAGTTCTTCTGAACCCAAGTCTCCAACCTCTGCTCTCTGTAAACGTCCTTCTGCACCGCCGTCTCCAATCTCTGCTCTCTGCAACAGTCATTCTAACTCCAGTCCAAACTCTGCTGTCTCCAACGATCCTTCTGGACCCCAGGCTTTAACGTGTGCTCTCTGCAACAGTCCTTCTGAACCACAGTCTCCAAACTCTGCTCTCTGTAACATTTTTCTGAACTCCAGTTTCCAAAATCTGCTCTCTCTAACATTCCTTCTCCACCGCAGTCTGCAACCTCTGCTTTCATTGAGGGTCCTGCGGAACCCCAGTCTCCAACCTCTGCTCTCGGAAAGAGTCCTATACCGCAGTCTCCAAACTCTGCTCTCCTTAAAGGTCCTTCTGCACCACAATTTCCAAACTCTGCTTCCTGTAAAAGTCCTTCTGCACATGAGTTTCCAAACTCTACTTTCTGTAACAGTCCTTCTACACCTCAGACTTCAACCTATGCTCTCTGTAACAATCCTTCTGCAACGAAGTCTTCAACCTCTGCTCTCTGTAACAATCCTTCTAAACCCCTGTCTGCAACGTCTGCTCTCAGTAATATCCTTCTGAAACCCAGTCTCCAAACTCTGCTCTCTGTAACAGTGCTTCTAGACACCGGACTCCAACCTCTGCTCTCATCAAAGATCCTTCCTCACCAAAGTCTCCAACCTCTGCACTCTGCAACAATCCTTCTCTACCCAGTCTCCAACATCTGCTCTCCGCAACAGTCTTACTGCACCTCAGTCTGAAAACTCTGCTCACTGTAACATTCCTTCTCCACCCCAGTCTCCAAACTCTGTCCTCTGCAACAGTCCTTCTGCTCCCCAGTCTCTGAGATCTGCTCTTTGTAACAGTCCTTCTGTACTAGAGTCTACAACTTCTGCTCTTTGTAACGGTCCTTCTACACCCCAATCTCCAAACTCTGCTTTGTGTATCAGTCTGTCTGAACCCCAGTCTCTAACCTCTGTTCTTTGTATCTATCCTTTTGTACCTCAGTCTTAACCTGTGCTCTATGTAAGAGTCCTTCTGCACACAAGTCTCCAACCTCTGCTCTCGGTAACAGTCCTATACAGCAGTTTTTAAACTCTGCTCTCCTTAACGGTCCTTCTGCACACCAATTTCCAAAATCTGCTTCCTGTAACAGTCCTACTGCACCTGAGTCTCCAAACTCTGCTCTCTGTAACAGTCCTTCTACACCTCAGTCTCCAACCTATGCTCTCTGTAACAGTCCTTCTGCACCTCAGTCTGAATATTTGGCTCTCTGCACGATCCTTCTGCACCCCAGTCTCCAACCACTGCTCTCGGTAACAGTCCCCCTGCACCTCAGTCTCCAATCTCAGCTCTCTGTAAGATCATTCATCAACCCAGTCTCAAACCACTGCTCTCTGTAACAGACCTTCTGCACCCAAGTCTACAAATTCTTCTCTCTACAACGATTCTTCTCCACACCAGTCTCAAACCTCTGCTCTCTGCAACAGTTCTTTTGCACCACAGTCGACAACCTCTGCTCTCTGCAACAGTTCTTCTGCACCCAAGTCTCCAACCTCTGCTCTCTGTAAACGTCCTTCTGCACCGCAGTCTCCAAACTCTGCTCTCTGCAACAGTCATTCTAACTCCAGTCCAAACTCTGCTGTCTCCAACGATCCTTCTAGACCCCAGGCTCCAACGTGTGCTCTCTGCAACAGTCCTTCTGAACCACAGTCTCCAAACTCTGCTCTCTGTAACATCTTTCTGCACTCCAGTTTCCAAAATCTGCTCTCTCTAACATTCCTTCTCCACCGCAGTCTGCAACCTCTACTTTCTTTCAGGGTCCTGCGGAACCCCAGTCTTCAACCTCTGCTCTCAAAAAGAGTCCTATACCTCAGTCTCCAAACTCTGCTCTCCTTAAATGTCCTTCTGCACCACAATTTCCAAACTCTGCTTCCTGTAACAGTCCTTCTGCACATGAGTTTCCAAACTCTGCTTTCTGTAACAGTCCTTCTACACCTCAGACTCCAACCTATGCTCTCTGTAACAATCCTTCTGCAACAAAGTCTTCAACCTCTGCTCTCTGTAACAATCCTTCTAAACCCCTGTCTGCAACGTCTGCTCTCAGTAATATTCTTCTGAAACCCAGTCTCCAAACTCTGCTCTCTGTAACAGTGCTTCTGCACACTGGTCTCCAACCTCTGCTCTCATCAAAGATCCTTTCTCACCAAAGTCTCCAACCTCTGCACTCTGCAACAATCCTTCTCTACCCAGTATCCAACATCTGCTCTCTGCAACAGTCCTTCTGCACCTCAGTCTGAAAACTCTGCTCAGTTCAACGACCCTCCTTCACCCCAGTCTTTATCCTCTGCTCTCTGCAACAGTCCTTCCGCCCAGTCTTCAATATTTGCTCTCTGCAATGATCCTTCTGCACCTCAGTCTCCTAATCTGATTTTCTGCTCTCTGCAACGACCGTTCTGCATCCCAGTCTCCTACCTCTACTCTCTGTAACAGTCCTTCTGCACCTCAGTATCCCAACTCTGCTCTCTTTAACATCCTTCTGCAACCCATTCTCCAACCTCTGCTCTCTGTAACAGGCTTTCTGAACCCCAGTCTCCAACCTCTTCTCTCTGCTGGTTCTTCTCCACCCCAGTCTCCAACATCTGCTCTCTGCAACAGTCCTTTTGCACCCCAGTCTCCAAACTCTGCTATCTCTAACAGTCCTTCTGCACCTCAGTCTCCAACCTCTGCTCTCTGTAACATTCCTTCTTCATCCCAGTCTCCAAACTCTGCTATCTGCAATGCTCTTTCTGGACCCCAGTTTCTAACATCTGCTCTCTTCAACAGTCCTTCTGCACCACAGTCTCCAACCTCTGCTCTTTGTAAGATTCTTGTGCACTCCAGATTCCATACTCTGCACTCTGTAACATTCCTTCTCCACCCCAGTATCCAAACTCTGTCCTCTGCAACAGTCCTTCTGCTTCCAGTCTCTGACATCTGGTACTTCTGTACCGCAGTCTCCAACCTGTGCTCTTTGTAACGTTCCTTGTACACCCCAGTCTCCAACCTCTGCTCTCTGTATCAGTCTGTCTGAACCGCAGTCTCCAACTGCTGTTCTCTGTATCTATCCTTCTGCACCCCAGTCTCCAAACTCTGTTCTCTGCAACGGTCCTTCTGGACCTCAGTCTCCAACGTCTACTCTCTGTAACAGTCCTTCTGCACTTCAGTCTCCAACCTCTGCTCTCTGAAGCATCCTTCTAAACCCAGTCTCCAAACTCTGCTCTCTGTAACAATCCTTCTGCACACCAGTCTCCAACCTCTGCTCTCTGAAACGATTTTTCTTAACCCCAGTCTCCAATGTCTGCTCCCTGGAACAGTCCTTCTGCACCCCAGTCTCCAATATCTGCTCTCTGCAACAGTCATTCTGCACTTCAGTAGGAAAAATCTGCTGTATGCAACGAACTTTCTGCACCTCAGTCTCCCAACTCTGCTTTCTGTAAGATCCTTCTGAAACCCAGTTTTTAAACTCTGCACTCGGTATTCGTCCTTCTGCACAAAAGTCTCCAACCTCTGCTCTCTGCAACAGGACTTCTGCAACACAGTCTCCAACCACTGCTCTCTGTAACAGGCCTTCTGCACCCCAGTCTCCAAACACTTCTCTCTGCCAAGGATTCTTCTTCACACCAGTCTCCAAACTCTGCTCTCTGCAACAGTCCTCTTGCACCACAGTCTCCAAATCGGCTCTCTGTAAGATAAATCTAAACCCCAGTCTCCAACCTCTGCTCTCTGTAACAGTCCTTCTGCACCCCAGTATCCAAACTCTGCTCTCTGTAACAGTTTTTTTGCACCACATTTTCCAAACTTTGCTCTCTGCAACAGTCTTTCTGAACCCCACTTTCCAACCTCTGCTCTCTGCAACAGTCCGTCTGCACCCCAGTCACCAACATCTGCTCTCTGCAACAGTCCTTCTACACTCCAGTCTCCAACTCTGTTTCTGCAATGATCTTTCTGAACCCCAGTTTCCAACGTCTGCTCTCTTCAAGAGTCCTTCTGGACCACAGTCTCCAAGCTCTGCTCTCTGTAACAATCCTTCTGCACCCCTGTCTGCAAACACTACTCTCTGTAAGATCCTTCTGAAACCCAGTTTAAAACTCTGCTCTCTGTAACAGTGCTTCTGTCAATCGGTCTCCAACCTCTGCTCTCTGCAAGGATCCTTCTTCACCAAAGTCTCCAACCTCTGCCCTCTGCAACAGTCCTTCTAAACCCCAGTTTCCTATATCTGTTCTCTGCAACAGTCCTTTTGCACCTCACTCTGAAAAGTCTGCTCACTGCAAAGACCCTTCTGCACCACAGTCTTCTACTTCTGCTCTCTGTAACAGTCCTTCTGCACCTCATTCTCTGAACTCTGCTCTTTGTAAGATTCTACTACAACCCAGTCTTTAAACTCTGCACTCTGTAAAAGTCTTTCTGCAAAACAGTCTCCAAACTCTGCTCTCTGTAACATGACTTCTGCCACGCAGTCTCCAAACTCTGCTCTCTGTGATAGGCCTTCTGCACCCCAGTCTCCAACCTCTTCTCTCTGCAACAATTCTTCTCCACCCCAGTATCCGGAATCTGCTCTCTGCAACAGTCTTTTTGGACCCCAATTTCAAAACTCTCCTCTCTGTAAGATCCATCAGAACCCTAGGCTCCAAACTCTGCTCTCTGTAACAGTCCTCTGCACCCCTGTCTCCAAACACTGCTCTCTGTAACAGTACTTCTGCACCTCAGTTTCCAACCTCTGCTCTGTGTGAGTCCTTCTGCACGCCAGTCTCTAAAATCTGCTCTCTGCCACAGTCCTTTTGCACCCCAGTCTCAAACATCTGCTCTGTGGAACAGTCCTTCTGCACCCCAGTCTCAAAAATATGCTCTCTGCAACGATCCTTCTGGACCCCAGTCTCCAACGTCTGCTCTCTGCAAAAGTCCTTCTGCAACACAGTCTCCAAACTTTTCTCTTTGTAAGATCCTTCTGCACTCTAGTTTCCAAACTATACTCTCTGTAACATTCCTTCTCCACCGGAGTCTCAAACCTCTGTCTTCTGCAACAGTCCTTCTGCTCCCCAGTCTCCGAGATCTGCTCTCTGTAAGAGTCCTTCTGTACCGCAGTCTCCAACCTCTGCTCTTTGTAACGGTCCTTCTACACCCCAGTCTTCAACCTCTGCTTTCTGTATCAGTCTTTCGGAACCCAAGTCTCCAACCTTTGTTCTCTGTATTTATCCTTCTGCACCTCAGTCTTTAACCTGTGCTCTATGTAAGAGTCCTTCTGCACCCCAGTCTCCAACCTCTTCTCTCGGTAACAGTCTTATACTGCAGTGTCCAAACTCTGCTCTCTGTAACGGTCCTTCTGCATCCCAATTTTCAAACTCTGCTTCCTATAACAGTCCTTCTGCACTCCAGTCTCCAAACTCTGCTCTCTGCAACAGTCCTTCTGCACCCAGTATCCAAACTCTGCTCTCTGCAACGATACTTCCGGACCCTAGTCTCCAAACTCTACTCTCTGCAACAGTCCTTCTTCACCACAGTCTCCAACCTCTGGTCTCTGTAAGATCTTTCTGTACTCCAGTTTACAAAATCTGCTTTCTCAAACATTTCTTCTTCATCGCAGTCTCCAACCTCTGCTTTCTGCGAGGGTGGGCACCCCATTCTCCAACCTCTATCCCCTGTACCAGTCCATCTGAACCCCAGTATCGAATCTTTGCTCTCTGTAACAGTCCTTGTGTACCACAGTCTCAAACCTTTGCTCTCCGGAACGCTCCTTCTGCACCCCAGTCTCCAAAATCTGCTTTCTTTATCAGTCTTTCTCAACCCCAGTCTCAAAACTTTGCTCTCTGTATCTATCCTTCTGCACCTCAGTCTCCAACCTGTGCTCTCTGTAACATTCCCTTTGCACCCCAGTCTCCAACCTCTGCTTTCTGTAATAATTTTTCTATACCACAGTCTCCAAACTCTGGTCTCTGTAACGGTCCTTCTGCACCCCAATTTCCAACCTCTGCTTTCTGTAACAGTCCTTCTGCATCTCAGTCTCCAAACTCTGCTCTCTGTAACAGTCCTTCTACACCTCAGTCTTCCACCTCTGCTATCTGTAACAGTACTTCTGCACCTCAGTCTGACACCTCTGTTCTCTGCACTATCCTTCTGCACCCCAGTCTCCAAACACTGCTCTCTGTAACAGTCCACCTGGACGTCAATCTCCAACCTCTGCTCTCTGTAAGATCCTTCAGCAACCCAGTATCCAAACTCTGCTCTCTATAACAGTCTTTCTGCAACCCAGTCTCCAAACTCTCCTCTCTCTTACAGGCCTTCTGCAGGACAGTCTCCAAACTCTGCTCTCTGTAGCAGGCCTTCTGCACCACAGTTTCCAACCTCTGCTCTCTGTAACAATCATTCAGCACCCCAGTCTCCAAACTCTGCTCTCTGCAATGATCCTACTGCACCCTAGTCTCCAACCTCTGGTCTCTGAAACAGTCTTTCTGCACCTCAGTGTCCAAATTCTGCTCTCTGTAAGATCCTTTTGCACCCCTGTATCAAACCTCTGCACTCTTTAATAGTCCTTCTGCACCTGAGTTTCCAATCTCTGCTCTCTATAACAGAACTTTCGCACCTCATTCTCCAACATCTGCTCTCTGCAACAGTCCTTCTTCACCCCAGTCTCAGATATTTTGTCTCTATAACAGTCCTTCTGCAACCTAGTTACAAATATCTGCTCTCTGCAAGAGTCCTTCTGCACCCCAGTCTCCAACATCTGCTCTCTGCAACAGTTATTCTGCACGTAAGTCTTAAAACTCTGCTCTCTGCAACGACCCTTCTGCACCTCGGTCTCCTAAATCTGCTCTCTCTAACCGTCCTTCTGCAACACAGTCTCCAAACTCTGCTCTCTGTAAGATCCTTCTGATACCCAATCTTTAAACTCTGCTCTCTGTAACAGGCTTTCTCCAAACCAGTCTCCAACCTGTGCTCTCTGTAACGATTCTTATGCACCCCAGTCTCCAAATTCTGGTCTCTGTAACAGTCCTCTGCACCCCAGAATCCAACATCTGCTATCTGCTACATTCCTTCTGCACCTCAGTCTGAAAACTCTGCTCTCTGCAACAATCCTTCTGCACCCCAGTTTCAAACATTTGCTCTCTGTAGCAGACCTTCTGAACCTCAGTCTCCAAAATGCTCTCTGTAAGATCCTTCTGAAACCCAGTCTTGAAACATTGCTATCTGTAACAGTTCTGCTGGATACGAATCTCCAAACTCTGCTCTCTGAAAGAATCCTTCTGCATCCCAGTCTCCAACCAATCCTCTCTGTAATAGTCCTTCTGCACCTCAGTCTCCAACCTCTGCTCACTGTAATGATGCTTCAGCACCCCAGTCTCCAACTTCTGCTCTCTTTAACAGTACTTCTGCACCCCAGTCTCCAACATCTTCTCTCTGAAACGGTCTTTCTGCACCCCAGTCTCCAAATTCTGTTCTTTAACAGACATTCTGCACCTCAGTCTCCAAACTCTTCTCTCTGTATCAGTCCTTCTAAGCCTCAGTCTGAAACCTCTGATCTCTGGAACGATCCTTCTGCACCCCAGTCTCCAAACTGTGCTATCTGTAACAATCCTTCTGCACAGAAGTCTCCAACCTCTTCTCTCTTACAGGTCTTCTGCACCCCAGTCTCCAAATTCAGCTCTCTGTAACAGTCCTTCTGCACCACAGTCTCCAATCTCTGCTTACTGTATCAGTCCATCTGCACCACAATTTCCAACCTCTGCTCTCTGTAATAGTCTTTCTGCATCTCAGTCTACAAACTCTGCTCTCTGTAACAGTCTTTCTGCACCCCAGTCTCAAACATCTGCTCTCTGCTCAGTCCTTCTGCACCAAATCTCCAACCTCTGCCTCTGTAAACCAGTCTCGAAACTCTGCTCTCTGCAACAGTCCTTCTGCACCCCAGTCTCCAACCTGTGCTTTCCGCAACAGTCCTTCTACACCCCAGTGTCCAGTCTCTGCTCTCTGCAACAGTCCCTCTGCAACCCAGTCTCCAACCTCTGCTCTCTGTAACAATACATCTGCACCTCAGCCTTCAACCTCTGCTCTTTGCAACGGTCCTTCT
Source organism: Ictidomys tridecemlineatus (assembly GCF_052094955.1). Taxonomy (NCBI): domain Eukaryota; kingdom Metazoa; phylum Chordata; class Mammalia; order Rodentia; family Sciuridae; genus Ictidomys; species Ictidomys tridecemlineatus. The sequence continues at coordinate 188,944 of NW_027521069.1, read as the reverse complement.
GCACCTCAGTCTCCAAAAACTACTCTCTGAAAATGTACTTATGAACCCCTTTTCCAAAGTTTGCTCTCCTTAATAGGCCTTCTGCACCCCAGTCTCCAACCTCTGTTCTCTATAAAAATCTTTCTGCACCCCAGTCTCAAAATTTTGCTCTCTACAACGATCCTTCTGCACCCCACTCCCCAAACTCTGCTCTTTGCAACAGTCCTTTTGCACCCCAGTCTCCAACATGTGCTCTCTGCAAAAGTCCTTCTGCACCTCAGTCTGAAAACTCTGTTCTCTACAACGATCTTTCTGCACCCCAGTTTCCAACCTCTGCTCTCTGTAACAGTCCTGCTGCACATCGGTCTACAACTCTGCTCTCTGTAAGATCCTTGTGCAACCTTCTCTAAAAACTCTGCTCTCTGTAGGAGTTCTACTGCACCCCAGTCTCCAACCTCTGCTCTCTGCAATGATTCTTCCGCACCTCAGTCTCGAAAATCTACCCTCTGCAACAGTCCTTCTGCACCCCAGTCTAAATCCTCTGCTGTCTGCAACGATCTTTCTCTACACCAGTTTCCAATGTCTGCTCTCTGCAACAGTCTTTCTGCACCACAGTCTCCAACCTCTGGCTCTGCAACGATCCCTCTGCACCCCAGTCATAAAATTCTGCTCTCTACAACAATCCTTTTGCACCCAAGTTTCCAAACTCTGCTCTCTGCGAAAGTCCTTCTGCACCCCAGTCTTCAACATCTGCTCCCTGCAACAGTCTTTCTGTACCTCAGTCTGACATTTTGCACCCCAGCCTCCAACCTCTTTTCTCTAAAACAGTTATTCTGCACCCCTGTATTTAACCTCTACTCTCTGTAACAGTCCGTCTGTACTGCAGTCTCCAACCTTTGTTCTTTGTAAGTATACTTATGCACCCCACTATCCAACCTCTGGTTTCTGTATCCGTCGTTTTCCACCACAGTCTCCAAACTCTGCCCGCTGTAACAGTCCTTCCGAAACTCAGTCTGCAAACTCTTCTCTCTGCAACAGTACTTCTACACTCCAGTATTTTTCCTCTGCTTTCTCCAACAGTTTTTTTGCAACACAGACTCCAACATCTGCTCTCTAAAACAGTTCTTCTCCACCCCAGTCTCCAACCTCTGCTCTCTGTAAAAGTCCTTCTGTACTGCAGTCTCCAAAATCTGCTCTCTTTAAGATCGTTCTGCAACCCAGTCTGTAAAATATGACCTCTGTAACAGACCTTCTGCATCCCTTCTCCAACCTCGGTTCTCTGTAACACTCCAGCTGTAGTGCAGTCTCCAAAATCTGCTCTCTGTAACGGTCCTTCTGCACCCCAGTCTCCAACCTCTGCTTTCTGTATCAGTACTTCTGCTCCCCAGTCTCCAACCTCTGCTTTTGGTAACAGTCCTTTTTCATCTCAGTCTCTAAACTCTGCTCTCTGCCACAGTCCTCCTGCACCAAAGTCTCAAAACTCTACTCCCTGCAACACTCCTTCTGCACCTCAGTCTCTAAACTCTGCTCTCTGTAACAGTCCTTCTGTACCGGAGTCTCGAAACTCTGCTCTCTGTAATGGTCCTTCTGAACCCCAGTCTCCAACGTAAGCTTACTTTATCAGTTCTTCTGCACCCCAGTCTCTAACCTCTGCTCTCAGTAACAGTCCTTCTGCACTCCAGTCTCCAACTTCTGCTCTCTGCAACATTTATTCTGCACAAAAGTCTCCATCTGTGCTCTATGTAACTATCCTTCTGAACCCCAGTTTCCACCCACTGATCTCCGTAAAAATCCTTCTGGACCTCAGTCTCCAATCGCTGCTCTCTGTATCAGTCCTTCTGTACTGCAGTCTCAAAACTCTGCTCTCTGTAATAGTCTTTCTGAACACCAGACTCCAACGTCAGCTTTCTGTATCAGTTCTTCTGCACCGCAGTCTCCAAACTCTGCTTTCTGTAACAGTCCTTCTGCAACTCAGTCTCCAAACTCTGCTCTCTGCAACAGTCCTTCTGCACCTCAGTCTGAAAACTATGTTCTTTGCAACGATCCTTCTGCAACCCTGTCTCCAAACCCTGTTTTCTGTATCAGTCCTTCTGCACCCCATTCTCCAAACTCTGCTCTCTGTAACAGGCCTTTTGCACCCCATTCTCCAACCTCTGCTCTCTGTAACAGTGCTTCTGCACCTCAGTCTACAAACTCTGCTCTCTGCAACAGTCTTTCTGCACCAAACCTCCAACCTCTGCCACTGTAACATGACTACTGTAACCCAGTCTCCAAACTCTGCTTCCTGCAACAGTCCTTCTTCACCCCAATCTCCAACCTGTGCTCTCCGCAACAGTCCTTCTAAACCCCAGTGTCCAGCCTCTGCTCTCTGCAACAGTCCCTCTGAAACTGAGTCTCCAACCTCTGCTCTCTGTAACAATCCTTCTGCACCTCAGTCTTCAACCTCTGCTCTCTGCAATGGTCTTTCTGCACTTCAGTCTCCAAAAACTACTCACTGTAAATGTACTTCTGAATCCCTTCTCCAAACTCTGCTCTTTGTAATAGGCCTTCTGCACCCGTCTTCAATCTCTGTTCTCTATAAAAATCCTTCTGCACTCCAGTCTCAAAATTTTGCTCTCTACAACGATCCTTCTGCACCCCAGTCCCTAAACTCTGCTCTCTGCAACAGGCCTTCTGCACCCCATTCTCCAACATGTGCTCTCTGCAAAAGTCTTTCTGCACGTCAGTCTGAAAACTCTGTTCTCTACAACGATCCTTCTGCACCCCAGTCTCTAACCTCTGCTCGCTGTAACATTCCTACTGCTCATTGGTCTACAACTCTGCTCTTTGTAAGATTCTTGTGCAACCTTGTCTGAAAACTCAGTTCTCTATAGGAGTTCTACTGCACCCCAGTCTCCAACCTCTGCTCTCTGCAATGATCCTTCTGCACCTCAGTCTTGAAACTCTACTCTTTGTAACAGTCCTTCTGCAACCCAGTCTTAAAACTCTGCTGTCTGCAACGATCTTTCTGTGCACCAGTTTCCAACGTCTGCTCTCTGAAACCGTCCTTCTGCACCCCAGTCTCCAACCTCTGCTCTCTGCAACAATCCCTGTGAACCCCAGTATCCAATATCTGCTCTATGCAACAGTCTTTCTGCACCCCTGTCTGCAACCTCTGCTCTCTTCAACAGTCCTTCTGCACCTCAGTCTGAAAACGCTGTTCTCTGCAACGAACCTTCTGCACCCGAGACTCCAACAACTGCTCTCTGCAACAGTCATTATGCACCTCAGTCTGAAAATTCTGTGCTCTGCAATGATCCTTCTGCATACCAGTCTCCAAACTCTGCTCTCTGTAACAGTCCTGTTGCACCTCAGTCTCCAAACTCTGCTCTCTTTAAGATCCTTCTGCAACCCTGTCTCCAAACTCTGCTTTATGTAATAGTCTTTTTGAACCCCAGTCTCCAAACTCTGCTCTTTGCAAGAGTCCTTCTAAAACCCAATATCCAAACTCTGCTTACTGCAACAGTCCTTCTGCACCCTAGTCTCCAACTTCTGTTCTCTTTAACTATCCTTCTTCACCTCAGTTACCAAACTCTGATCTCTGAAATGGTCCTTCTGCAACACAGTCTCCAACCTCTGCTCTCTTTAACAATCCCTCTGAACCCCAGTCTAAGAACTCTGCTATCTACAACAATCCTTTTGCACCCCAGTTTCCAACCTCTGCTCTCTACAAAAGTTCTTCTGCACCCCAGTCTCTAACATCTGCTCCCTGCAACAGTCTTTCTGCACCTCTGTCTGACAACTCTGCTCTCTGCAACAATCATTTTGCACCCAAGACTTCAAACTCTGCTTTATGTAACAGTCTTTAGGCACCTCAGTCTCCAACCTCTGATTTCTGTAAGATCCTTCTGCACCCCAGTTTCCAAACTCTGCTCTCTGTAATATTCCTTCTGCTCCCAAGTCTCCAACCTCTGCTCTCTGAAACAGTCCTTTTGCTCCACAGTCTCCAACCTCTGCTCTCTGTAACAGTCCTTCTATCCTGCAGTCTCCAACCTCTTCTCTCTGTATTGGTTCTTTGCACCCCATTCTCCAAACTCTGATCTCTGTAACAATCCTTCTTAACCCCCGTCTCCAACCTCTGCAGTCTGCAACGATCCTTTTGCACCCCGTCTCCAACCTCTGCTCTCTGCAAAAGTCCTTCTGTACCCCAGTCTCCAACATCTGCTTTCAGCAACAGTCCTTCTGAACCTAAGTCTGAAAACTCTGCTCTCTGCAATGATCCTTGTAAACTCCAGTCTCCAAAATCTGCTTTTTGTAACAGTCCTACTGAACCTCAGTCTCCAAAATATACTCTCTGTAACAGTGCTTCTGAACCCCAGCCTTTAACCTCTGATCTCTGTAAGATCCTTCTGCACCCAAGTTTCCAAATCTGCTCTCTGTAACATTATTTATCCTCCCCAGACTCCAACCTCTGCTCTCAGTAACAGTCCTTCTGCTCCCCAGTCTCCAACCTCTGCTCTCTGTAACAGTCCTTCTTTACCTCAGTCCCTGTCACGACCCCCTTGCCCGCAAGGAAGACACGACTCAGGAATCTTCTTTCAGCAGTTTATTCAGGCCCTTGACATTCTTCTAATAATTCTTCTAATCCCCCTCGGATGCCCCTCCCAGCCTTAATAAAGCACCGCGAACCCCAATGCGAAGCTGCCACGTGGACCCTTCTCACAGGGTGCAAGAAAACAACACGCCAACTTTCTCTGATAAGGAGTTCACAATACGCCAACTCTCTCTGATATGGAGTTGTCCTTCACAGACCACAGCGGAGCCAGCGCCATCATGTAATGGCGACCATAGTCCGCAGGAATGGCTCACCACAGCTCCCCCTTTTTGTTTCACTTAAGACAATACAGGCGAGATTAGAGGTCCTATCCCACTGTGCAGAAGTGGCTGCATAATATTGGCCAGCCCCAGGTGGCGCCTTCCCCAGATCTGACACCATATCAGCCGACGCCTTTTTTTGTGGGGCGGGGAGGAGACACGTCAAACCCTCATGCAATAGGACATGCTCCCCTTGAGGTCCCTCTTCTCAATGGATCACTCAAGTGCAGTGCCTTGCCTCGCATCCTGTATCGTGACGATGGTGAGTAAGAGGGAATAGCTGAGGTTGAACTGTGGCTGTCTAGAAGTACAACTACAAACAAGTTGGCAGCACCCTGAAAGAAAGGCACGGACTTTAAAGTGATAGATAAAGACCAGTGTGGAAACCCTTCTGCTTGCAATGGCAACAAGACCTGCAGAGTGCAAGGGCTTTCCAGCACTAAAAGAAAGACAAAAGAAGGACATGTCGAACACAGTGCAATGTTAGAATAACTTGGGGTGCAACGACCATGTCAAAGACACTAGTGTAGAAACCCATCTGCGTGCAATGGTAGCAAGACCAGCAGAGTGCAAGGGCTTTCTGACACTAAGGGAATAACGAGGAAAGACATGTCAATCCCAGTGCAATGTTATAATAACTTGGGGTGCAATGACCATGTCAAAGATTTACTGTTTAAGATGCGCAAGCCAGACTTGAGGTGAGTTGCCAGTTTCTGAAGCAGCAAGAGCTTGTATGATCATAGCCTTATCTTGAGCACTACGAGCTTTAAGGCAACAGAGAAACCACAAACAGAGGAACATACCAAAACAACACAGAGCACCAAAAATGCCTACTCCCACCCACTCCTTAAAAAAGGAAAAGGCAGAAGATATCCAATTGGTGAATTGACCCAGAGTCACGGGATCGACACGGGTATTATTCAAGACAGCTATCTGGGTTAGTTGAGACTGGATCATGTCTTCCGCTTCCATGGACCAATTCCCGGCCAGATATCCACCAATGATGTGGGAAGCATTCCTGGAATCATTAAATCTGACCGAGGTTATACATAAATGTGCACGTTGGTCAATGCAGCCTAAAAGTACTGGGTCAGCCAATTCCTCTACCTGAGCTTGAATAAAATCTATTCTTTGGTTGGTAGCTAAAATCCCTGACAAAATATGTTGATTAATCGCATTTTGCGATTCAAGTATAGTGGACGTTTGTTGAACAACTTGATTAATGGTGGCAGCAGTTTGTACTTGACTGGCAATGGCTACTCCGGCCGTAACTGCTGCAGCAGCAGATGCCGCCACAGCTGTCGCTATAGCTGCTGTGATTCCAAAATCTCTGCGGACTCTAAGTAGCTCTACAATAGAAAATTTATCTGGATCCGCAGTGACTGGAATTGGGACAAAAGTTGGAATTTTCATAATCACTGCTACAGTCCAAGAACCATTCCAACACTCAGATAAGAAACAGGTAATATTAAAACAATCCAGCATCCCCAATGAGGTGTGATTAGCTAAAAGGAACAGGAACGGGGATTGGATACAGACCATTGCAGGAGGCAATGTGGCATAATGTAACAGAGAGTTGAACGAAACAGATGTGAGCCTATTACCTCGTTCACTCTCCTTAGTAGTGCCAGAAACATTAGCCAGCCAACTTTTGGCTCCTAGTCATTGAGCCAATGCAGAAATATTGGCTGAATCCCCCTTCTCATTGGAAATGAGCCATTGAAACCAGGACCAACCTGTTTTTGTAGAGGAGTTGGCATTGTTATTAAAGTTATAAATATATCTCTTAAGAGGGGGGGGAAAGGAGAAACCTTTAGCAACTTGATGTTTCTCCCAAGAATGATTCTGACAAGGCGTAAATGTTGGTGGAAAACCAAAATTAGGGGTACAGTAAGGAGAGGCCTTGAAATGAGTGGCATTGCAAGTACCATTAGAAGAAGGAGGCATTGGGATTAGTACCTCGGAGATAATAGCTAAAGTAGTTATGTTTAAAACAGAGCTAGTTGTGGGGGTCCCTGAGCCTGATTCCTTCCCTGAAACTACTTGGCTCAATACAGCACTGAGAATACTCCCTGAGACTCGACTGGACCGCAATGGGTCCTCCCAGTTAGTCAAATTTTTGGTCTTAAGGCTAATACAATCAGTGTTCCCAAGGCTGAAACAAAAAACTCCTGTGAGATTAACTTGAGACTGATTAAAAATATTTTCCATGTCCCCTCTAGGAGAGGTACAACAAGCAGACATCTCACATGAGGTAGAAAAAAAAGTGGGGAGGACACTAGAATTACTATGAACTGGCATTGGCATTGGCCATGCCCGTGCCACTGCCCACCACTGCATTGGTGCCATCTGTACTGTTGGCACCAGCATCAGAGCCAGAGCACTCATCATAATGAAGCTCCTCATCATGGGACTGTTGTGGCACCTCCTGCTGCTGGTTAGTAGATCTCGAGACTCTTCTTGTCAGGTGTTCAGGGATCCACAGCGGCTCCATGCGATCCTGGGGAAAAACACATACAGATCCTCGTGCCCATGTCAGCACGGGGTCAGGGCCGTTCCATTGGCCCGTAAGAACATCCTTCCACTTAACATAGCCAGTCACAGAGGGCTGAGGGGACACATGTCTATCAGCTGCAGAGCAGCCATGAATATCCAAATTCAAAAAATTAATGGTAAAAAGAGCTAAGGACAGGCGTTCTTTAGGAGTGTGGTCAACTTCTATCCCCCCTTTTTGTTTTTCTAAAGTTTTTTTTAAGGTGCGGTGGGCACGTTCAACAATGCCTTGCCCTTGAGGATTGTAAGGCAACCCATGAGCAAGGTGTACTCCCATAGTAGAACAAAAAGATGTAAACTGTCTGCCCGTATAAGCAGGTCCATTATCAGTCTTAAGGGATGCAGGTGCACCCCATGCTGCCCATGCCTCTAAGCAATGAGTAATGACATTACGTGCCTTTTCTCCCGATAAAGCAGAAGCATGAATAATTCCAGAGTATGTGTCAATAGAAACATGTACATATTTGAGGTTACCAAAGTCAGGCACGTGAGTTACGTCCATTTGCCAGACAACCAATGGCTTCAATCCTCGTGGGTTTACACCATAAGTAGGAGGATGAAGAAATGTGACACAATGGGGACATTGTAATACTATCTGACGAGCATCCGCTCTTGAGATGGAAAATCGTCTGTGCAGTGTCATGGCATTGACATGAAAGTTGTGATGAAACAATTTAGCTTCTTCTAAGGAGGAGGCCAAGCATACCAACTGGCTTCTAGTTGCCGACTAAGCACAGGCATTACCCTATGATAACGGGCCAGGAAGAGAGGTGTGAGCCCGAATGAGCATTGGATAGAAAGGGGCAGTACGGCTACAGATAAGCTGTTGAAGCTGATTAAAGTAAGTAGATACATTATGGGTGTCACTAATAGCTCCTACAGCCTCCAGAATTTTGAGCGCCTGCACCACATAGATGGAGTCCGAAATGAGATTGAAAGGAAAAGAACACTGTTTAAAAACTTCAATGACAATTTGTAGTTCTACCCATTGTGGATTTCCAGGAGCAAATTGATGCTGGACAGGGGGAGAGTCATTAATCACATAAGCTCCCATTCCAGACTTAGAGCCATCAGTAAAAATGTTAACAGCCCCCGGAATTGGAGTGGGTGAAGTTACTCTAGGGAAAATGATAGAATGCTCTTTAACAAAATGGAGTAATGGATGAGAAGGGTAATGATTATCAATATCCCCTTGAAACGAGCAACATAGAATGGCCCAGTTGTCTAGAGTAGCACACAAAACATTAATTTGAACTTTAGAATAGGGTATGATAAGAGAAGAAGGTGCTTGTCCAAAAAATTGAATGCTCTGTTGAATCTCTCTAAGTGCTAATGCTGCAACAGCATCAGGATAGTATTCTAAAGATTTTCCAGGGGATACATGTGGGTGAATCCATAGTAAAGGCCCATCTTGCCACAGTACTCCAGTAGGCTGCCGCATAGTGGCAAGCACACATAACTGGAAAGGTTTATCACTCTGGAGCCTGCATAGAGTAGCATGTTGTATAGCTTCTTCTATTTTTATAAGGGCTGCTCTGGCCTCTTTAGTGAGGGTACGAGGGGAAGTAAGATCAGGATCACTCTTAAGAATAGCATACAAAGGCTGGAGCACGATATTAGGAATATGTAAATAAGCTCTTATCCAATTAATATCTCCCAACAGTTTTTGAAAATCATTTAGAGTTTGGAGATCTTGAGTTCTTATAGTAACTTTTTGTGGTTTTAATATGTCATATCCAATCATCGCTCCCAAATATTTAATAGAATTTTCTGTTTGAACCTTTTCAGGTGCAATATGTAATCCATATTGAGCTAACAACTTCACCAAGTCTTTATAGGCCTCATTAACTGACTGTTTTAATTTGGCTGCCAATAATACATCATCCATATAATGAATAATCTTGATGGAAGGATATTTTTTTCTGAGAGGTGCGAGTTCCTTCCCTACATACATCTGACAAATCGTGGGACTGTTAGACATTCCCTGTGGTAAAACAATCCACTCAAACCTTTGATCTGGTTCCTCGTGATTACACGAGGGAAGGGTGAAGGCAAAACGCTGTGAGTCTTTAGGATGCAAAGGAATAAAAAAGAAACAGTCTTTAATATCAATAGCAATGATATGCCATCCCTGAGGAACAGAGGAAAGCAGCGGCAGCCCTCTTTGAATGGGCCCCATAAGTTGCATTTGAGCATTAACTGCTCGTAAATCATGCAGTAGGCGCCACTTCCCTGATTTTTTCTTAATGACAAATATGGGAGTATTCCATGGAGAAGTAGAATGTTGAATGTGGCCCAAGTCAAGTTGTTCTTTAACTAGGTCATTGGCTGCTGCCAATTTAGCTGAGGGAAAGGGCCACTGAGGCAACCAATTGTTTGATAAGGGGCATGGCTCTATCAGGATCTCCAAAAATCTTTCCAGCGGCATCCACCATCCTTGCTACAAAATCTGAAAAGGGTTCTGTAGGGCCTTGTATAATTTTAGTCAGGTTACCAGACACCTCTCCTCTATTTGGAAGTGATTTCCATGCCCGAATGCAAATATTATTAATCTGGTCATATGCTTCAAGAGGAAATCCTGTCTGTTGATTAGCAAATCTCCCTTGCCCCAAAAGCATGTCTTTGTCCCAATGGGGGTGTCCTGCTGCATGATTTTGGGCGGCCTGCACTGCTGCGCCCTCTAGCACAAATGCTCTCCAGTCCAAATATTTGCCTGAGGAGACACAAGCCCGAACGAGGCTAGCCCAATCAGAGGGAGTCATGCAGTATCTGGACAGATTCTCTACCTGAGTTAGTGTAAAAGCAGCATCGACCCCATAAGTGCGCACAGACTCCGCCAGGGTCTTTACAATTTTGAAATCCAAAAGCTCATGAAATCTTCCCCTATTATCATCCTGAAAAACTGGATAAGCAAGACGCATCTCAGCGTTAACAGCCCTCCATGTTTGGGCGTGGAAACTTTGTCCCGAAACACCCCGCCATACGGAGGCGGATCGGGAGGCCGTCCGTCCTTGAGCCCTTGCTTATCTCTGTTCCCTGTACCTAAACGCCCTAGCTGCCGAGACAGCGTCTCCAGCTCCTCCTCTTCATTATCTTCTACCTCTGACCCACTTTCGCATGGGGGCATGCGCAGCACACTGAGATCTGGATACAGTCTCCTCCTCCCGTTCTCCACGCCCCGCACACTCCACTCTTCCTGAGACACTTCACTCTCTGTTGTTTCTGATTTTTCTTCATGCAATTGTTCTAAAACTTCTTGCCCTTTAACAAGCGCTTCTTGGCATCTGCCATCTGTAAGGCAACTACGGACCATCTTCCAGAGGGGTATCACCCCGCCCTCTAACATTCCCTGCTCATGAGCAAAATCAAGGTCTTTGCCTAATTTATTCCAGCTGGGTGTAGTGAGGCGGCCTGAAATATCAAACCACGGTGCAGCTGTATCTACCCTCTGTAAAAATCTCTCTAAGGTACTGCGTTTCACCTCCAGTCCCTTGGAACGTAAAAGGCCATCTAGGGCCAGAAGAAGTGGACTTGAAGTCACGGCACCCATGAAGCAACACAAGAAAACACAGGAAACGAAAGTGAAAGTACACAAAAACAAAACGAAAATACACAGAAAACAAAACGAAAATACAGAGTGCAATTGCTATGAGATGTAACGCCCTCTCTTTATTTACAGAGGAGCACGTACCTTTTAACGCTCCCTCTTTATGTATAGAGGAGCCTCCGCTTTTTAACAGCGGGTCCCACCTTACCTGGGACTTACCGGCGTGCCTCCCTGACTGCTGAAAGTTCTGGTTCTGGTTTTTTCTCCAGGGTCTCGGCATCACTTGTCACGACCCCCTTGCCCGCAAGGAAGACACGACTCAGGAGTCTTCTTTCAGCAGTTTATTCAGGCCCTTGACATTCTTCTAATAATTCTTCTAATCCCCCTCAGATGCCCTCCCAGCCTTAATAAAGCACCGTGAACCCCAATGCGAAGCTGCCACGTGGACCCTTCTCACAGGATGCAAGAAAACAACACGCCAACTCTCTCTGATAAGGAGTTTACAATACGCCAACTCTCTCTGATATGGAGTTGTCCTTCACAGACAACAGCGGGGCCAGTGCCATCATGTAATGGCGACCAGAGTCCGCAGGAATGGCTAACCACAAGTCCCCAACCTCTGCTCTCTGTAACGGTCGTTCTGCACCCCAGTCTTAAAACTCTCCTTTCTGTATCATTCCTACTACACCACAGTTTCCATTCTCTGCTCCCTGCAACATTCCTTCTGCACCTCTGTCTCCATCCTCTGCTCTCTGCAACAGTTTTTCTGCACCCCAATCTCCAACCTCTGCTCTCTGCAACAGTTCGTCTGCACCCCAGTATCCAAGGTCTGAACTCTGAAACAGTCTTTATCCACACCAGTCTCCAACCTCTGCTCTCTGTAACAGTCCTCCTGTAGCGCAGTCTCCAAAATATGCACTCTGTAAGGGTTCTTCTGCTCCCCAGTCTTCAAACTCTGCTTTCTGTATCAGTCCTTCTGCACCAAAGTCTCAAACCTCTGTATCTGCAACAATCCTTCTACATCGCAGTCTCCAAACTCTGCTATCTGTAACACTCCTTCTGAACCCCAGGCTCCAACCTCTGCTCTCTGTAACAATCCTTCTGCAACTCAGTCTCAAACTCTGCTCTCTACAATGGTGCTTCTGCACCTCAGACTCTAAACTCTACTCTCTGTAACAGTCCTTCTGAAGCTCAGTCTCCAACATCTGCTCTCTCTAAGATCTTTCTGCAACCCAGTCTTTAAACTCTGCCCTCTGTAACAGTCCTTTTGGATGCTCGTCTCAAACCTCTGCTCGCTACAATGATCCTTCTGCACCCCAGTCTCCATCCTCTGCTCTCTACAACAGTCTTTCTGCACCCAAGTCTCCAATATCTGCTCTTTTCAACAGTCCGTCTGCACCTCAGTCTGAAAACTCTCTTCTCTGCAACGCTATTTCTGAACCCCATTCTCCAACCTTTGTTATCTGTAACAGTCCTGCTGTACCACAGTCTCTAAGCTCTGCTCTCTGTAAGAGCCTTCTGCAACCCTGTCTCCAAACTCTGCTGTCTGTAACAGTCCTTCTGAACCCCAGTCTCCAACCTCTGCTCTGTGTATCAGGCCTTTTGCACCCTATTCTCCAACCTCTGCTCTCTGCAACAGTCGTTCAGCACCCGAGTCTCCAAACTCTGCTTTCTGTACCAGTCCATCTGCACCCCAATCTCAAACCTCTGCTCTCTGTAACAGTACTTTTGCATCTCAGTCAACAAACTCTGCTCTCTTCAACAGTCCTTCTGCAACCCAGTCTCCAACATCTGCTCTCCGCAACAGTCCTTCTGCACCAAAGTCTCGAACCTCTGCCTCTGTAACAGTCCTACTGCAACACAATCTTCAACCTGTACTCTCTGCAACAGTCCTTCTTCACCCAAATCTCGAACCTGTGCTCTCCGCAACAGTCCTGCTACACCCCATGTCCAGCCTCTGCTCTCTGCAGCAGTCCCTCTGAGACCAAGTCTCCAATGTCTGCTCTTTGTAACAATCCTTCTGCACCTCAGTTTCCAACCTCTGCTCTCTGATATGGTCCTTCTGCACCTCGGGCTCTACTCTCTGTAAAAGTACTTCTGCACCACTTCTCCAAAATCTGCTCTCCGTAACAGGCCTTCTACACCACAGTCTCCGACTTCTGTTCTCTATAATGATCCTTCTGCACCCCAGGCTCCATCCTCTGCTCTCTTTACCAGTTCTTCAGCACCCCAGTCTCCAAACTCTGCTCTCTGTAACAGTATTTCTGCACCCCAGTCTCCAACCTTGCTCTCTGCAACAGTCCTTCTGCACTCCAGTCTCCAACCTCTGCTCTCTGCAACAGTCCTTCTGCACCCCAGTATCCAACATGTGCTCTCTGCAAACGTCCTTCTGCACCTCAGTCTGAAAACTCTGTTCTCTGCAACGATCCTTCTGCACCCTTGTCATCAACCTGTGCTCTCTGTAACAGTCCTGCTTCACCTTGGTCTACAACCTCTGCTCTCTGTAAGATTCTTGTGCAACCTTGTTTAAAAACTCTGCTCTCTGTAACAGTTCTTCTGCACCCTAGTTTATGACCTCTGCTCTCTGTAACAGGCCTTTTGCATGCCAATCTCAAACCTCTACTCTCTGTAACAGTCCTTTTGCACCTCAGTCTCCAACCTCTGCTCTCTGAAACAGTCCTTTTGCACCTCAGTCTCCAATCTCTGCTCAAAGCAACGAATCATCTGCACCTCAGCATCCAAACTCTACTCTCTGTAACAGTCCTTCTGCTCCCCAGTCTCTAACCTCTGCTGTCTGCAATGATTCTTCTTCACCACAGTCTTCAACATCTGCTCTCTGCAAAAAACCTTCTTCACCCCAGTCTCCAACCTCTGCTCTCTGCAACGATCCTTCTGCACCCCAGTCTCCAACATCTGCTCTATGCAACAGGCCTTCTGCACCCCTGTCTAAAACCTCTGCTCTATGTAATATCCTTCTGGACCACAGTTTCAAAACTCTACTCCGAGTAACATTCCATCTCTACCCCAGTCTCCAACCTCTGCTTTCTGCAATGGTACTGCTGCACATGAGTCTCCAAACTATTCTCTATAACAGTCCTTCTGCACCTCAGTCTCCAAACTCTGCTCTCTGCAACTGTACTTCTGCACCCCTGTCTCCAACTTCTGCTCTCTGTAAGATCCTTCTGCACCCTAGTCTCCAAACTCTGCTCTCTGTAACAATCCTTCTGCACCTCAGTCTTCAAAATGTGCTCTCTGCAACAGTCCTTCTACACCCGATTCTCTAACCTCTGTTCTCTGCAACAGTCCTTCTGAACCACAGTTTCCAACATCTGCTCTCTGGAACAGTCTTTCTGTACCCTAGTTTCCAACGTATGCTTACTGTAACAGTCCTTCTGTACTGCAGTCTCCAAACTCTGCTCTCTCTATAGGTCCTTCTGCACCACAGTCTCCAACCTCTGCTCTTTGTATCAGTACTTCTGCACCCCAGTCTCTAACCTCTGCTCTCTGTAACATTCCCTCTGCACCTCAGTCTCCAAACTCTGCTCTCTGCGACAATTCTTCTGCACCCCAGTCTCCAACATCTTCTCTCTGCATCAGTTCTTCTGCTCCCC